>NC_084733.1:8595428-8662928 GCF_033978785.1 Entelurus aequoreus | reverse complement strand
AAACTCTCCAACTTCACTTAGTCCAAACACGCCCAACCTGAGGAACTATCTGCATGTTGCAGGAACTATCTGCATGTTGCAGGAACTATCTGCATGTTGCAGGAACTATCTGCATGTTGGACTGTTGCAGGAACTATCTGCATGTTGCAGGAACTATCTGCATGTTGCAGGAACTATCTGCATGTTGGACTGTTGCAGGAACTATCTGCATGTTGCAGGAACTATCTGCATGTTGCAGGAACTATCTGCATGTTGCAGGAACTATCTGCATGTTGGACTGTTGCAGGAACTATCTGCATGTTGGACTGTTGCAGGAACTATCTGCCTGTTGCAGGAACTATCTGCATGTTGGACTGTTGCAGGAACTATCTGCATGTTGGACTGTTGCAGGAACTATCTGCCTGTTGCAGGAACAATCTGCATGTTGGACTGTTGCAGGAACTATCTGCATGTTGGACTGTTGCAGGAACTATCTGCCTGTTGCAGGAACTATCTGTATGTTGGACTGTTGCAGGAACTATCTGCATGTTGGACTGTTGCAGGAACTATGCATGTTGGACTGTTGCAGGAACTATCTGCATGTTGCAGGAACTATCTGCATGTTGGACTGTTGCAGGAACTATCTGCATGTTGCAGGAACTATCTGCATGTTGCAGGAACTATCTGCATGTTGGACTGTTGCAGGAATTATCTGCATGTTGCAGGAACTATCTGCATGTTGGACTGTTGCAGGAACTATCTGACTGTTGCAGGAACTATCTGCATGTTGGACTGTTGCAGGAATTATCTGCATGTTGCAGGAACTATCTGCATGTTGGACTGTTGCAGGAACTATCTGACTGTTGCGGGAACTATCTGCATGTTGGACTGTTGCAGGAACTATCTGACTGTTGCAGGAACTATCTGCATGTTGCAGGAACTATCTGCATGTTGGACTGTTGCAGGAATTATCTGCATGTTGCAGGAACTATCTGCATGTTGGACTGTTGCAGGAACTATCTGACTGTTGCAGGAACTATCTGACTGTTGCAGGAACTATCTGCATGTTGGACTGTTGCAGGAACTATCTGCATGTTGCAGGAACTATCTGCATGTTGCAGGAACTATCTGCATGTTGGACTGTTGCAGGAACTATCTGCCTGTAGCAGGAACCATCTTCATGTTGGACTGTTGCAGGAATTATCTGCATGTTGCAGGAACTATCTGCATGTTGGACTGTTGCAGGAATTATCTGCATGTTGCAGGAACTATCTGCATGTTGGACTGTTGCAGGAACTATCTGCATGTTGGACTGTTGCAGGAACTATCTGCATGTTGCAGGAACTATCTGCATGTTGGACTGTTGCAGGAACTATCTGCCTGTTGCAGGAACTATCTGCATGTTGGACTGTTGCAGGAACTATCTGCCTTTTGGACTGTTGCAGGAGTAAGCAAATGCATCATGTTTTAATCCAGGGAGCTACTTTTCAATGTACAAACCCCGTTTCCAAATGAGTTGGGAAATTGTGTTAGATGTAAATATAAACGGAATACAATGATTTGCAAATCCTTTTCAACCCATATTCAATTGAATGCACTACAAAGACAACACATTTGATGTTCAAACTCATAAACTTTTTTTTTTTTTTGCAGATAATTAACTTAGAACTTCATGGCTGCAACACGTGCCAAAGTAGTTTGGAAAGGGCATGTTCACCACTGTGTTACATGGCCTTTTCCGCGCGGAAAGTGCACTATATATATATATATATATATATATATATATATATATATATATATATATATATATATATATATATATATATATATATATATATATATATATATATATATATAGTGTTTCCCACACATTCATTCATTTGTGGCGGCCCGCCACGAAAGAATTACGTCTGCCACAAATCACAAATAAAAAAAATTAAAAATTAAAATTAAAAAAAAATTTTTTTTAAATAAAATTATTATTTTTTTCTTTTTGTCCTCTCCAGCTTCTCAGGTAAATCATATAGTTGATGTAGATGCCCATATAGGCTGTTCAGATTTACTTTACAAAAGAGAAGTGTAGGATACTTCTCTTGTTGCCTTATTTGTATTTGACTTTATTAAATGTATTTCTATTAGAAACACAACATGTGTATATAACAAAGGGTGCAAAGTCTGCAGGCAGTAGGAAACACATGGTTAAGTGTAGGGAGTAAAACTGATGGCAGTCTGAAGTTCAAGATTTTTAGAGCTCTTTGTTCAGTGGATCAGATGTTTGACGAAGCTCTGTGTCTATCTACCACCACTACTGTTTTCTGTTTATTTGTTACTGACTGTGGCAGGACACCTCTGCCTCTGTTTCACTTTATGTTGCTGGTAAATAATATGGTTGTAGTAGTAGGCTAAAGTTAAATTATTTAGTATGCACTAATTAAAGGGGCAGAGCTTTAAGAGACATTTTAGCTTTTATATTTTATAAGATGTATTTTTTGTAAGAACCACAATTAATAAATATATTTCAGTGAATAACTTATTGTTCAAATCTGTATATAAATATGTACATAAAGTGTTGTAATTATATTGTAAAATGGATGGAAGTTTAAAACAAAACTGTTATTATTAATTAGTAAGTATAAATTTTTTGAGCCTTTTTAGAGAAAATCAAATCATTGTAGTAAATTATGCAAATTAATCGATGATGTCATGGTGACCACGCCCATAGCCACGCCCCCACCGCCACAGGTATCTTGGCAGTTTATGGGAAACACTGATATATATATCTAATATATATATATATTTGATAGATATATATGTATGTATGTATCTGTGTATGTATACACACACACACACACACACACACACACACACACACAGCCCGGCCCCCGGCCAAATTGTTTTAACCCAATGCGGCCCCCGAGTCAAAAAGTTTGGGGACCCCTGATACACCGTAGAAACGAGCGTAGGTTTAACAGTAAAACAGTGGTACTGTTTTCCCATTTACATTTACAGTATACATTGTAAAAAAACATTTCATGGTAACATTTCGGCAGCTAAACTTTACACTAAAATCGACACATTTTTGTACATAAAAATATATAACAAGTAATAATTGTGCAGTGAAGTCATTTAAAATGTATATATTATTCACTGTTACAAGTGGCCCTCTGAGGGCAGCCATAACTGCAATGTGGCCCCTAATGAAAACGAGTTTGTAGATATTTAAACAGTGTTACCGTTCAAACTGTGTGTAATGTTGGTGGCAAAAAAAACAACTTGTTAAAAATAAACTTGTTTTTCATGACTATTTAGGCCTACTACGCTACTATATTTTAATGTTGCCCATCACGGTGTGTTTTCTGAGGTGGTTAAAAAAAAGTTTGAGAAGCACTTCTATAGAAAATAGGCAGCACACTTTACAAAACACTCGCCTCAACAGCACATGTCAGCTGCCTTCATGCATGACAATATGTTAGTAACTCATTCTCCTTGCTCATGACTCACACCTTTACTTGTGAGACCACACCAGAAAACCATGGTGACGGGTCAATTCACAAGGAAAAATGCTGCTCCACAACAACAACGATGAGATGCACTACTAGTCAAGGGGATGATGTCTTTTGTTGCGTTGACCAGCATTCCTCCAATGGGGAATTCAAATTGCTAGTCTCTCCCAGATTCTTTTTATGGCAATAAGCTGATGTTTATATTCAATCAACAGGCAGTAGTTGGTATTTTGTGGTTTATTCTCCCAGCTTAGAGGACAAACGTGAGACCAATCTAGCACACCAGCGTTCCCTGACCCGGTCTAGCTCGGTCTCCCCTCAAACCCCCGGAAGTCCCGTGATCTTCCCTCTGTCCCTCGACCCCACTCCCTTTGTTTAGACTACTCCGAGTTATCTCTACTCTGACACATTCCAATCTAGAAGGCCGACACCTTACTATGAGACTCAAAAGAAGGAAGAATACTAGCTATTCTTTATATGACTATAGGAGTTTAGAAAGAAGTAACACTTAAATATGGATGTGATTCTGATCTGCTTCCCACACTTTCTACAGGGCAACATTCCATGCCAGTCAAAAAGCACTTTTTTGTACCCTCAAAGAGTCCAAAAATAAACCCGACGCAGAGATTTTAACGCATATTATGTGCTATTCTTTCAGCTGTGTAACATATAACCAACCAGGATTTACCTGGAACGATGAAGAAAATGTCACAAGTGGTGTACAAATGAGATGAAATCACCATAGGTGATGGACACATGCATACTGCTGTGACTCAGTGCGCGTCTTAACTGGTCTCCAGGTGCCTGGCAACGCCACCGTCCAGTCGGCCCCGGATGAAAAGCCCAGCTCTCCAATTACAGCTCAGACCAGCAATAAAAAAAAAAAGAAAAACCGTGGCGGACGACGACGGATGAAACATTCTGCAGGAGGGGGAAAAAAAACACAAGAAAAGTGGTATCCTAGGAACAAAGCTTAGTCTTAATAATGACTGTGATTATATGCTGATATATGTATATATATAGCTCACTGGGGGTTTGAATATCCAGCCACCCTTACATGTTTTCTCTACAATCCTACACGCGTGAACAAAAACGCTTCATAATCAGCTTGCCTTCCTGCTCGCGAGGTCATCAGTGGCCTCATTGTTGCCATGGTGGGTATAAAAATGTCACAAGTGACAGCTATACACCACAGGTGTCAAGGTCAAGGCCCGGGGGCCAGATGTGGCCCGCCATATCATTTTATCTGGCCTGCAAACACCTGGAAATGATATGTGTCAATGAAGTATTTCATATTTTCTTACTAAATGTCATTGATTTTTTTTAAATTTTACATTTAAAAAAATGTATGTGCTAGGGGTGTAACGGTACGTGTATTTGTATTGAACCGTTTCGGTACGGGGGTTCCGGTTCGGTTCGGAGGTGTACCAAACGAGTTTCCACACGGACATATTAAGTAGCGTAACGCACGTTGTGTAAACAATGCACACCGAGGCACAACGCACGGCATGCTAGCAGCTAACGGGCTAGGATAGACTGACCATACGTGCTCTTTTGCGGAGCTGTCAGGGCGGAGTTTCTTAAATGCCTCAAATATCCGGCATTTTGAGTTAGGGTTGCGTGCATTTTCAATGTACGTTCAGGGTTAAGAAGGGGTTAAAAACAAAACAAATTGTGCACGCAGCAGCATTGGTGAGGGAGGGGCAGAGACAGAGAGAGAGTTATGATAAACGCGCATGCGTCGCCAGGCTCTGCTTTTTATCCATAGATTTATCATATTTAATTTTTTATTATCTATAGCAGGGGTGTCAAAAGTGTGCCATTTGCGGCCCACAGCTAATGTTTTAAAGGCCCACGGCACATTCTAAAAATACTATTAAAATAAACAAAAACAGAACAAAAGTGAAATAAAAAAGCTTAAAGGTTAAATGTCATTTAGAGAAAGTTGCAATGTTGACTAATAAAACAAAGCTGTTTTTTCTTTCTTTCAAACTGTCATTGCTCAAGACATAATATTGAATTAAAATCAATGTTATTATGAATTATTGACCTATACAAGGTTCCCATTACTTCACATCAAATATTCCACTAAGAAAAATATTTTTGGTGGAAGATTTTGCAAATTTGGTAAATAAATAACCCAAAAATTACTATTTTGTTGTTTTCTTACTGTACCGAAAATGAACCGGACCGTGACCTCTAAACCAAGGTACGTACCGAACCGACATTTTTGTGTACCGTTACACCCCTAGTATGTGCTGCTTGAAATTGCCTACCTTTTAAACTTTAATGGTATCCAATATTGCAACAAATACAGTGTATTATCATACTTTCCAAACATGTTTTTTGTCTAAATAAAAATACTTAACTTTACAGCAAACTACCCATAAAATGAATAAAAATGACAATAAATGTTAAAGTACCAAATGATTGTCACACACATGCTAGAAATTATTCTTACGTTGTTCCTTAAAGCATATTACTGTAAATTGAAAAAAACTACTACTGTTTTTTGCGTAAAAATTCTGTTGACTGAGCTGCCAGTTTTTGAGTGTAAAAATCTACGCTTGTTGTTTTTAACGGTGTATTACTGTAAATGGAAAGATTTGTTTACCTACAACCTACTCAGTGGCCTTGTGGTTAGAGCAGGGGTCACCAACGCGGTGCCCGCGGGCACCAGGTAGCCCGTAAGGACCAGATGAGTGACCCGCTGGCCTGTTCTAAAAATAGCTCAAATAGCAGCACTTACCAGTGAGCTGCCTCTATTTTTTTAATTGTATTTATTTACTAGCAAGCTGGTCTCGCTTTTTAATTCTAAGAGAGACAAAACTCAAATAGAATGTGAAAATCCAAGAAAATATTTTAAAGACTTGGTCTTCACTTGTTTAAATAAATTCATTAATTGTTTTACTTTGCTTCTTATAACTTTCAGAAAAACAATTTTAGAGAAAAAATACAACCTTAAAAATGATTTTAGGATTTTTAAACACATATACCTATTTACCTTTTAAATTCCTTCCTCTTCTTTCCTGACAATTTAAATCAATGTTCAAGTAATTATTATTTTTTATTATTGTAAAGAGTAATAAATACATTTTAATTTAATTCTTCATTTTAGCTTCTGTTTTTTCGACGAAGAATATTTGTGAAATATTTCTTCAAACTTATGATGATTAAAATTTAAAAAAAATATTCTGGCAAATCTAGAAAATCTGTAGAATCAAATTTAAATCTTATTTCAAAGTCTTTTGAATTTATTTTAAAATTTTTGTTCTGGAAAATCTAGAAGAAATAATGATTTGTCTTTGTTAGAAATATAGCTTGGTCCAATTTGTTGTATATTCTAACAAAGTGTAGATTGGATTTTAACCTATTTAAAACATGTCATCAAAATTCTAAAATTAATCTTAATCAGGAAAAATTACTAATGATGTTCCATAAATTATTTTTTAAATTTTTTCAAAAAGATTCGAATTAGCTAGTTTTTCTCTTCTTTTTTTCGGTTGAATTTTGAATTTTAAAGAGTCGAAATTGAAGATAAACTATGTTTAAAAATGTAATTGTTATTTTTTTCGTGTTTTCTCCTCTTTTAAACCGTTCAATTAAGTGTAAATATCATTAATTATTAATAATAACATAGAGTTAAAAGTAAATTGAGCAAATTGGCTATTTCTGGCAATTTATGTAAGTGTGCATCAAACTGGTAGCCCTTCGCATTAATCAGTACCCAAGAAGTAGCTCTTGGTTTCAAAAAGGTTGGTGACCCCTGGGTTAGAGTGTCCGCCCTGAAATCGGTAGGTTGTAAGTTCAAACCCCGGCTGAGTCAAACCAAAGACTAAAAAAACGCTTCTAGATGCTGGCATTAGCGCACTGTAAGATTGGTCTCCTAAAGCTTTAGTAAAACTTGATAATATTCCTGTTCTGTCTTGATGGTCCTTCTTACTCAACATATATGTCATCTGAAAGAAGTTGGGAGTGACCACTGACTTTTATTCCCTGAGAGGAAGACTGGTCAGACGCAACACTACTGAGGACTATAATAAAAATAATGTCAAAGAGAAAAAGCAAAACAAAAAAAGTTGAGGGGCTTTCTTCTGTTTTATCAACTTTTTGTTTGGTTTCCTAATAAATAAACAATTATAATGACCAATTCTCCTGTAACATTACCCGATTTTAGTCTACACATTTATTAAAAAACGTTTTCTTCTTTTTTACATTTAAATAAATATAATAAATATAGATATTCCCATGGTAAAAGTGCAATTTCAATAGTAGGTGCATTTATGAGAACAATAACTAGAGGTTGTTATTTCAACTATTTTCCCTAAAATAGGCATTGAGGGTCTAAAGTGGCCTTGTGGTTAGAGTGTCCGCCCTGAGATGGGTAGGTTGCGAGTTCAAACCCCGGCCGAGTCATACCAAAGACTAAAAAAATGGGACCCATTACCTCCCTGCTTGGCACTCAGCATCAAGGGTTGGAATTGGGGGGTTAAATCACCTAAAAATGATTCCCGGGCGCGGCCACCACTGCTGCCCACTGCTCCCCTCACCTCCCAGGGGGTGAACAAGGGGATGGGTCAAATACAGAGGACAAATTTCACCACACCTAGTGTGTGTGTGACAATCATTGGTACTTTAACTTTAACTTTGCAACTTTTCATATAAAGCCATAAAGGAATGGAACGACCTCACAACCAACTTGAAAAGTCTAACAGATTACTCTTCATTCACAATTTGAAGTTAAAAAGTGGCTTTGGAGCAATCAAAGCTGCTCACACGGTCACTAAGGTGGACACCTTGTTTGACATGTCCAAACTTAATGTGTATTATATTTATCCATGAGAGCATTTTTGTTGTAAATTGTGAGTGTCTGTTAAAATCAAGGTTGTTTTTACAAATGATGACAGATGTGAACAAGAGCATGTATTGTCTTTGTGTGATGATGTAAATGAGGTGTGGTTGTATTGTATATTAAGTATGTGTCCATGAAAGGGCATTTTATTACTTTTTTCTTAATAGTTGTGTATAATTTTATTGTGATAATTTTATTGCATGATTTTTGTATCCCTTTAATTTAGGTAGCCAGGGACTGCAGATGGAAATTAGATATTTAGCTATAATCTGGTACAGAACATATCTGTCTTTGAGCTTAATGTTTCTGTGCATTGTCCCTTCAAATAAAGACTAAACTTAACTTTAACTTGTTTTTACGGTAGAAAAACTGGCAGCTAAATTGCCAGAATAAAACAAGAAATTTGGTCAGTTTTTTCATGAACGATGTCATGTTGTAAAAACCAATGTCAATTTAACACAAACATTCTGGCAACTAATCTGGCAACTTTTTCCATAAAAAAAAAACATGCTACTGTTTTTCCATTTACCGTAAAATGTTGTAAAAAAAACAAAAAACAAAGAAAACAACACTATTTTACAGTAAAATGTTGTAAATGCAAAGTTTTTACTCTGAAATGGACAGTCCACTTAAAACTAGAGATGTCCGATAATATCGGTCTGCCGATATTATCGGCCGATAAATGCGTTAAAAGGTAATATCGGAAATTATCGGTATCGGTTTTTTTATTATCAGTATCGTTTTTTTTGGTTTTGTTTTGTTTTTGTTTTTTTATTTAATCCACATAAAAAACACAAGATACACTTACAATTAGTGCACCAACCCAAAAAACCTCCCTCCCCCATTCACACTCATTCACACTCATTCACACTAGACAGAAATCCCAATTCCATGTTTCTTAAAAGTGTAACAAAAGAAGAAATAATCAAAATTGTAAAAAATTGTAAATACAAGACTTCAACTGACTGTCATGGAATAGATATGGTAACAATAAAAAAGGTTATAGAAGACATTTCAGAACCTCTGACATATATCACCAATGTATAATTTTTAACCGGAAAATTCCCAAACAAAATGAAAATTGCAAAAGTCGTACCAATCTATAAGAATGGAGACGTACACCGGTTTACTAACTACAGACCAGTTTCATTACTTCCACAATTCTCCAAAATCATGGAAAAATTATTCAATAGTCGATTAGATTTATTTATTAACAAAAGTGGGACGCTCGTGGAGAACCAATATGGATTTCGAGCAAATATCTCAACATCAATACCATTAATTAAAATAACAGAGGAAATTACCAATGCAATAAATGGTAAAGAATGTGCGGCAGCAGTATTCATGGACTTAACAAAAGCATTTGATACAATTAATCATGATATTTTAATACAAAAATTAGAACGATATGGCATCAGAGGTTTGGTATTGAACTGGGTAAGAAGCTATTTAACCAACAGGAAGCAATATGTGAAGATGGGTGAAAATATGTCAACACGGCTAGATATATCCTGTGGTGTGCCGCAGGGATCAATACTGGGACCAAAATTGTTTAATCTTTATATAAACGACATTTGTAAAGTTACAAAGGACTTAAAGTTAGTTTTATTTGCAGATGATACAACTGCTTTCTGTTCAGGAGAGAACACACAGAAGATAATACAAATAATAACAGAAGAAATTAACAAATTAAAAAGATGGTTTGACAAAAACAGACTATCTTTGAATCTCAGTAAAACTAAAATAATGCTATTTGGTAATAGTAGGAAAGAGCATCATACGCAAATACAAATAGACGGAGTAGACATCGAAAGGGTAAAAGAAACCAGATTTTTGGGAGTATTAATAGATGATAAAATGAACTGGAAATCTCATATACAAAACATACAACATAAGGTAGCAAAAAACATTTCAATAATGAATAAAACAAAACACGTCCTGGGCCAAAAATCACTTCATATTCTCTACTGCTCACTAGTGTTACCATATCTGAGTTATTGTGCAGAAATATGGGGAAATAACTACAAATGTGCGCTACATTCGTTAACCATGTTACAAAAAAGATCAGTTATAATAATACATAATGTTGGATATAGAGAACATACAAACCCTTTATATATTAAGTCAAAAATATTAAAGTTTGGTGATTTGGTAAAATTGCAAACAGCTACAATGATGTACAAAGCAATCTATAACCTGCTACCAAAGAATGTACAACATTTCTTCTCAACTAAAGAGAAATACAACCTTAGAGGAAAAAATAATTTAAAACATTTATATGCACGTACAACACTTAAAACTTTTAGCATAACAGTATGTGGAATTAAATTATGGAATGGATTAAGTAAAGAAGTTAAAAATTGTACTGACATGATCCAGTTTAAGAGGTTGTTTACATTAATAGTGCTTACAAAGTACAAAGAAGAAGAATTATGAGAAAAACTTCCAACCTTATTGAAAATATTCTTCATCTCAGTATGTTAATAATGACTGAATTAATTAATTACATATTACAAACTGTTGTATATACTAATTCATAGATGTTATTTTATTATATAAAAAGGTCAGTAAATGATTTTATATAATTGTAAATGCTTTGAAGTGGGAAAGGGGTAGGATTAAATAAGCTGATGTAAATGAAATGATATGAAATTGTGTGATGTATTATGATGTAAATGTGTTCAAGTTCGAAATAAACTAAAAGAAAGAAAGAAAGAAAGAAAGAAAGAAAGAAAGGGTTGTTTCTTTCTGTTATTAATATTCTGGTTCCTACATTATATATCAATATATATCAATACAGTCTGCAAGGGATACAGTCCGTAAGCACACATGATTGTGCGTGCTGCTGCTCCACTAATAGTACTAACCTTTAACAGTTAATTTTACTAATTTTCATTCATTACTAGTTTCTATGTAACTGTTTTTATATTGTTGTACTTTCTTTTTTATTCAAGAAAATGTTTTTAATTTATTTATGTTATTTTACTAATTTTTAAAAAAAGTACCTTATCTTCACCATACCTGGTTGTCCAAATTAGGCATAATAATGTGTTAATTCCACGACTGCATATATCGGTTGATATCGGTATCGGTTGATATCGGTATCGGTAATTAAAGAGTTGGACAATATCGGAATATCGGATATCGGCAAAAAGCCATTATCGGACATCCCTAGTAAAAACCAATGTCAATTTAACACAAACATTCTGGCAACTAATCTGGCAACTTTTTCCATAAAAAAAAAACATGCTACTGTTTTTCCATTTACCGTAAAATGTTGTAAAAAAAAAACAAAACAAAGAAAACAACACTATTTTTCAGTAAAATGTTGTAAATGCAAAGTTTTTACTCTGAAATGGACAGTCCACTTAAAACTAGAGATGTCCGATAATATCGGTCTGCCGATATTATCGGCCGATAAATGCGTTAAAAGGTAATATCGGAAATTATCGGTATCGGTTTTTTAATTATCAGTATCGTTTTTTTGTTGTTTTTTAAATTAATCCACATAAAAAACACAAGATACACTTACAATTAGTGCACCAACCCAAAAAACCTCCCTCCCCCATTTACACTCATTCACACAAAAGGGTTGTTTCTTTCTGTTATTAATATTCTGGTTCCTACATTATATATCAATATATATCAATACAGTCTGCAAGGGATACAGTCCGTAAGCACACATGATTGTGCATGCTGCTGGTCCACTAATAGTACTAACCTTTAACAGTTAATTTTACAAATTTTCATTCATTACTAGTTTCTATGTAACTGTTTTTATGTTGTTTTACTTTCTTTTTTATTCAAGAAAATGTTTTGAATTTATTTATCTTATTTTATTTGATTCATTTTTTTAAAAAGTACCTTATCTTCACCATACCTGGTTGTCCAAATTAGGCATAAAATGTGTTAATTCCACGACTGTATATATCGGTTGATATCGGTATCGGTAATTAAAGAGTTGGACAATATCGGCATATCGGATATCGGCAAAAAGCCATTATCGGACATCCCTACTTAAAACAATTTATTTAGTTAATAATTAAATGAAATTCCTACATTATTGATGGCAGCCATAACTGCCATGTGGCCCTCAATGAAAACCACTTTCACACTTTAGAACCTGGGACATCTTGGAAAGGTCGATACAGTGGAATCCAAAAAAAAAAAAGCAAGAGTTCCCACCAGTAGATCCGCTGCCTTCTTTTGCAGTTCCCCCCCTCTCCGGGGTCAGAGAGGTCATCCTCCACGCTGCTGACCTACAACACACGCTGACACGTTAGCGAGACATCATGCAGTAGGTCTGACGCAGGATAACACACAAAGTAGTTCATTGTGCGCGCGCCCTAGTTCAAGGCTCTGCACACGTCACGTGGTGCTGTGAGGCAAAGCGAGCTCTCGGGACTACAGCCAAAATATTTGGCTTACTCAACTGAAGGGCAGATAAATGCCACCATGGCTGAACAAACACCATGACCTCACAACCCCCGCCTGGAATACAAACACTCCAACATTCCTGCTGTTGGGATAAATCCTCTTCAAAATCCCACACCTGTTTATTTAGCCCGGCTGTGCCCGCTGGGGCAAGAATGACACGTGCGCGCACACACGGCGGAGATGCGATGACGTGCGTTCACGCAGGCGACAAGACAACTCTGATCACCATGGTTACACCCCCCCCGTCTAACGAGGTCGGAGAGTGTGTGACGCCGGATGATCGCATCTCGCCAAAAGTCCTGGAAGGTTTCCATCTGTAATGGGAGGGAACGCATGATGTGTTGCGTCACCGATGCTTAGATTATCATTCAGCGGAAGACACACGGAATATTCTTGTTTTCCTCACACACTCAGCAAATGTGTCGGCACTTAAGCAGAGATCTTTTTGCTGGTGGCTGAAGACACGGGTATAAAGACAGCAGCAAAAGTCCCAACCGGTACACATTTATCGGGGGGGGGGGGAGGGGAATAGAAGCCACACAAGACATCTGCCAAAAGAGCCTGATTTTATACAAACATTAGGTCGACAGTACTGACATATTTACACTAGTTTTTTCAACAAAATCTGCTTGTAAATCACTGCAAAATATTGTCTCACAATATTGCACCCATGTAATAAACGTGTCTTCGTGAAGTGGTGAAGGTGGCATGATGCTTCTGTCCAGTACAAAGTCCTTTGTTGCGTCCTAAAAAGTGTAGATACTGTAAGTACTGTACCGTATTTTTCGGAGTATAAGTCGCTCCGGAGTATACACTACCGTTCAAAAGTTTGGGGTTACATTGAAATGTCCTTATTTTTGAAAGAAAAGCACTGTACTTTTCAATGAAGATAACTTTAAACTAGTCTTAACTTTAAAGAAATACACTCTATACATTGCTAATGTGGTAAATGACTATTCTAGCTGCAAATGTCTGCTTTTTGGTGCAATATCTACATAGGTGTATAGAGGCCCATTTCCAGCAACTATCACTCCAGTGTTCTAATGGTACAATGTGTTTGCTCATTGGCTCAGAAGGCTAATTGATGATTAGAAAACCCTTGTGCAATCATGTTCACACATCTGAAAACAGTTTAGCTCGTTACAGAAGCTACAAAACTGACCTTCCTTTGAGCAGATTGAGTTTCTGGAGCATCACATTTGTGGGGTCAATTAAACGCTCAAAATGGCCAGAAAAAGAAACTCGACAGTCTATTCTTGTTCTTAGAAATGAAGGCTATTCCACAAAATTGTTTGGGTGACCCCAAACTTTTGAACGGTAGTGTAAGTCGCACCTGATGAAAATGCATAATAAAGAAGGAAAAAAACAAAAATAAGTCGCACTGGAGTATAAGTCGCATTTTTGGGGGAAATTTATTTGATAACAGCCAACACCAAGAATAGACATTTGAAAGGCCATTTAAAATACATAAAGAATAGTGAACAACAGGCTGAATAAGTGTACGTTATATGAGGCATAAATAACCAACTGAGAACGTGCCTGGTATGTTAACGTAACATATTATGGTAAGAGTCATTCAAAAAACTATAACATATAGAACATGCTATACGTTTACCAAACAATCTGCCACTCCTAATCGCTAAATCCCATGAAGTCTTATACGTCTAGTCTCTCACGTGAATGAGCTAAATAACATCATTTGATATTTTACGGTAATGTGTTAATAAATTCACACATAAGTAGAGATGCCGATAAATGCTTTAAAATGTAATATCGGAAATTATCGGTATCGTTTTTTTTTATTATCAGTATCGTTTTTTTTAATTAAATCAATAAAAAACACAAGATACACTTACAATTAGTGCACCAACCCAAAAAACCTCCCTCCCCCATTTACACTCATTCACACAAAAGGGTTGTTTCTTTCTGTTATTAATATTCTGCTTCCTACATTATATATCAATATATATCAATACAGTCTGCAAGGGATACAGTCCGTAAGCACACATGATTGTGCGTGCTGCTGCTCCACTAATAGTACTAACCTTTAGCAGTTAATTTTACTCATTTTCATTAATTACTAGTTTCTATGTAACTGTTTTTATATTGTTTTAATTTCTTTTTTATTCAAGAAAATGTTAATTTATTTATCTTATTTTATTTTATTATTTTTTAACCATACCTGGTTGTCCAAATTAGGCATAATAATGTGTTAATTCCACGACTGTATATATCGGTATCGGTAATTAAAGAGTTGGACAATATCGGAATATCGGATATCGGCAAAAAGCCATTATCGGACATCCCTACACATAAGTCGCTCCTGAGTATAAGTCGCACCCCCGGCCTAACTATGACAAAAACTGCGACTTATAGTCCGAAAAATACGGCACTTATTACGCAGCAGCTGTTTGATTGCAACATGCATCTTAGTTGTCAAATTTAGAGGTGTTGAAATCGCCATGTAAAATCGCTAATAAGTAGCATGTCAATGGCAAAGCTAATGTACACCGTATTTTTCGGACTATAAGTCGCAGTTTTTTTCATAGTTTGGCCGGGGGTGCGACTTATATGTGAAATTATTAACACATGACCTAAAATATCAAATAATATTATTTAGCTCTTTCACATGAGAGACAAGACGTATAAGATTTCATGGGATTTAGCGATTAGGAGTGACAGATTGTTTGGTAAACGTATAGCATGTTCTATATGTTATAGTTATTTGAATGACTCTTACCATAATATGTTACGTTAACATACCAGGCCCGTTCTCAGTTGGTTATTTATGCCTCATATAACGTACACTTATTCAGCCTGTTGTTCACTATTCTTTATTTATTTTAAATTGCCTTTCAAATTTCTATTCTTGGTGTTGGGTTTTATCGAATAAATTTCCCCAAAAATGCGACTTATACTCCAGTGCGACTTATTTTTGTTTTTTTCCTTCTTTATTATGCATTTTCGGCTGGTGCAACTTATACTCCGGAGGGACTTATAGTCCGAAAAATACAGTAATCGCATTAAGCGAACACAATTTGTGGTGCAGTCAATGGAGCTTTTTTTTTTGTCAAATAAAGTACCGATTTATTTACTTTTTTTTTTTAAGACAAAATCTGTTTGCAAAATATTGCTTTCACAATATCGCACCCATGTCAAATAACTACATGGAGTTGTGAAGGTGTCACAATGCTTCTGTCCAGTACAAAGTCCGACTAAAGGTAATAAAGACAGTTGATTATGTAGAGGTGAGCTGGTGCAATAAAACCTACACCACTAGAGCGCAGCACATCAATACGCAGCTCAGGTTTGAAAAAACACTGCCGAGCTTTTATGATGGTGTGAAAAGGACAAAATACAGACACGCCAGGAGCGTCTGCTTGTGCGCACTGACGAGCGACTCGCTTGATGAGTGTGAAGATGCAAGATAAATGTCCCCCAATGTCATTCCTCCGACATAAAGTAGCAGGTTGAACCTTATTAAAGCTTGACATTAAAGAGCGTTGTACTCGACACACTTGGATGGATCCGTCGAGAAGTGTTTTTGGCAGATGGTCATCAGCCTCTTTAGTCCCTGTGGAAGAGAAAAGAACATGTGTCGTCCCAAGCGCTCAGTGACACATCTGTAATGCAGGCATGTGATTTCAACTTAAGGAAAAAAGCCTGAAAATAAGCTCCTGGTTTTTCAGCAATTGAACACGCAAAAATGAGCACAACAATAACCGTTTAAAGATGTTTTAGTGTTTGAAGACTTGAAAAATGATCCACAGAGTTGACATAAATACATATCCCAGTCATCCAAATGAGTCACTATGTCTGTTTCAGTCACTATGTTAGTCAGTTATTAGTGTTCACTTCACAGCCACAGATGGTTCATCTACTTATTGACCTTATTTACACATTACTTGTGTCTGTTTCAGTCACTATGTTATTTAGTCACTACAACTTGTGTTCACATCCACAGGAACCACATGGGTTAGCCTACTCTATACAGTATTTACAACTTTACTAGTGTTTACTTCACAGCCACAGATGGTTCATCTACTTATTGACATATTTACACATTACTATGTCTGTTTCAGTCACTATGTTATTTAGTCACTACAACTTGTGTTCACATCCACAGGAACCACATGGGTTAGCCTACTCTATACAGTATTTACAACTTTACTAGTGTTTACTTTACAGCCACAGATGGTTCATCTACTTATTGACCTTATTTACACATTACTTGAGTCTGTTTCAGTCACTATGTTATTTAGTCACTACAACTTGTGTTCACATCCACAGGAACCACATGGGTTAGCCTACTCTATACAGTATTTACAACCTTACTAGTGTTCAGTTCACAGTCACAGATGGTTCATCTACTTATTGACCTTATTTACACATTACTTTTGTCTGTTTCAGTCACTGTTATTTAGTCACTACAGTAGTTATGTTCACATCCACAGGAACCACATGGGTTAGCCTACTCCAGGGGTCACCAACCTTTTTGAAACCAAGAGCTACTTCTTGGGTACTGATTAATGCAAAGGGCTACCAGTTTGATACACACTTAAATAAATTGCCAGAAATAGCCAATTTGCTCAATTTACCTTTAACTCTATGTTATTATTAATAATTAATGATATTTACACTTAATTGAACGGTTTAAAAGAGGAGAAAACACGAAAAAAATTACAATTAAATTTTGAAACATAGTTTATCTTCAATTTCGACTCTTTAAAATTCAAAATTCAACCGACAAAAAGAAGAGAAAAACTAGCTAATTTGAATCTTTTTGAAAAAATTAGAAAAATAATTTATGGAACATCATTAGTAATTTTTCCTGATTAAGATTAATTTCAGAATTTTGATGACATGTTTTAAATAGGTTAAAATCCAATCTGCACTTTGTTAGAATATATAACAAATTGGACCAAGCTATATTTCTAACAAAGACAAATCATTATTTTTTCTAGATTTTCCAGAACAAAAATTTAAAAAGAAATTCAAAATACTATGAAATAAGATTTAAATTTTGATTCTACAGATTTTCTAGATTTGCCAGAATAATTTTATTGAATTTTAGTCATAATAAGTTTGAAGAAATATTTCACAAATATTCTTCGTCGAAAAAACAGAAGCTAAAATGAAGAATTAAATTAAAATTTATTTATTATTCTTTACAATAAAAACAATACATTTACTTGAACATTGATTTAAATTGTCAGGAAATAAGAGGAAGGAATTTAAAAGGTAAAAAGGTATATGTGTTTAAAAATCCTAAAATCCTTTTTAAGGTTGTATTTTTTCTCTAAAATTGTCTTTCTAAAAGTTATAAGAAGCAAAGTAAAACAATTAATGAATTTATTTAAACAAGTGAAGACCAAGTCTTTAAAATATTTTCTTGGATTTTCCAATTCTATTTGAGTTTTGTCTCTCTTAGAATTAAAAATGTCGGGTAAAGCGAGACCAGCTTGCTAATAAATAAATAAAATTAAAAAAATAGAGGCAGCTCACTGGTAAGTGCTGCTATTTGAGCTATTTTTAGAACAGGCCAGCGGGCTACTCATCTGGTTCTTACGGGCTACCTGGTGCCCGCGGGCACCGCGTTGGTGACCCCTGGCCTACTCTATACAGTATTTACAACCTTACTAGTGTTCACTTCACAGCCACAGATGGTTCATCTACTTATTGACATTATTTACACATTACTTTGCTTCATTCCCACATTACTTTGGCATTTTTGCTTCGATGGCTCTGACATGAGCCTTTCCGGCAAATTTCTGAGCAGCTTACACTTTCCTTTTTGTTTGTGCTTTAATGGATTCTGCCTTGGATTTTATAGCCAATTTCTGTCTCGTTAATTCCCTCTCCACTTTTAACTGCTCCGAATGCAAAAATCTTAAAGAGTACAAACAATGTTTATTCTTTGAGCTAACTTCCTTTATTTGAATAGCCATTTGTGATTTATAGTGAGAAATAACACATATCTTGTTGTTCATGTTTCAAAATGATTCAACTATTCAATGTCAAAATATAAATAGTAGAAATAATGAACAAAATGTCAGCTACTGTCTTGTTGTAAAACGCCAATGAAAATGAAAGTTAACATTTAGACAGACTATACTGTAGCAAACATGTCTGCCACAATCATGTGTGTTCTTAAATGTGTATTCCACCTCTTCCACTTTTGATTTGTGCTTACATGGTAAACAAGTCAAATGAATGTTTTATCATACATTTGTCCAAATGTGGCCAACATTGTGGGTTTCCTGGACGTGGTCTACATGGCAAACAGAAACATCGAAGGAAGAGAATCCCTCTGCCATCTTCCACTAGTTTTTTAAAGATATAAATCTTGAATATTCCCTCTTCTCTTCTCCGACTCTCTCTTCGTCATTTGGGATGTCTGTTGTGATTTCACTTCCTGGTACCATGACCCGCCCTATCTTGCCTCTGATTGGCCTGTCCCTAATGTTTTGCCCTAATCTTAACCAATGGTGACTCATCGTAGTAAACAATCATGGATGTTCTTATACATAAACCAACCAATCCCCTGCCTGTGGAGTTGCTTCACTACGTAGCTTCCATTTTTAACTTCATCATTTTGAATGGAAAACCTTACTTTTTACCACTGGATGATCAAAAACCCTACTCATTAGGGGAAAACCGTAGTTGTTGGCAGGTATGGCAAAGATATGGATCAAGATTTTAAACACACATTGTAGGTCGGAAAAAACTAAAAATATTTATTTTTACAGGAGGTAAAAAAGACAGATTTCCGACTCTCGACGGAAAAATCACATACCCGGTATTGTGACGTCATTCATTTGTCTTACCTGAATATACTTTCTCTGCGTTTCATCGTTGAGGACGTGGGCCACATGCTTGGAGAAGATTTTCTCTCTGCCGGTACGGGCGTGGATCCCCACCATGGTCACGCCGATGGGCCACGGGGCGTTTCCTATAGCCATCTGCAGGTATGCGTCATTTGCCTTGACAGAGAAAACGAGCTCATTTAAATATTCAAAAACATGTGCTGTTGAGTGAGGGAAGAGGCAAGAAGAAAACTAACCTTGACGTATTCCCTTTCCAGCATGAATTTGATGATGTCAGTGATTGATTCTTTGATGTCAGCCGGTAAATTCTAAAGGACACAGCACAATTTCAATGAATGGCAAATGCAGAAATGAACTGAGGACTCTTGAGCAAAATTGGTTAATATTATACATTACAGTATTTCACAGCAATCCACAGTTAACATGAACACGTGAGATCTATTTGGATGATTATTTTTGTTAGAAAATATGACATTCTGTTCACAACTTAAATTTCCCATATCAATCGGCACCAATATATGCAGCAAACCAATGTCAGGTCACATCTCGCATGATGATTGAACACCTTCTGCTTCCTTTATTGTGATGCCACTCAATGCATTTCATTAATAAACACTGTACAAAATAAGAAATACTGCAACGTAAAATAATCCTTTACAAAAATCATGACCAATGGACAACTAATTCCATGTTCTCTTCCTATCAACAAGAAAGACTGGTTATTTTTGTAATACATTCACAAATTAGAATCCAATTGAATAATATCGGAGATGTTCCAATACCGATCATTCAAGAGTGATATCACATGTCCATCCAACCAGAGTTTTATATGGCTTATCCTCACTAGGGTCACGGATAAGGATAGGCTGCAGCCTATCACAGCTGACTTCAGGTGAGGTACACACGAGGCGAGGCTGGTCGGCAGCCAATTAAGGGCACATATAGACAAACAACCATTCACACTCATACAAAAGGCCAATTTACAGACTCCGATTAACCTAACAGGCATATTTTTGAAATGCAAACTCCACACAGAGATGCCCAAACGAAGCTCCTGACTTTGTGGCTTACATGCTAACTACTACACCACCGTCACATGTATGACCTGTATTTTCATTTTTAATCTACAGTAATTGTGGTGAGTGCTAGTGACAATGTAACAACTTAACACAATATTTATAATCGGTCCTTCAGCACAATTATAAACTAGGTACTAGGTCACTGGGTTTATTTTGTCTGTACCGCCAGTAGCGTCGTAACAATACCCGGTACTTTGCTGCTTGTGACTGCGAGCGATTCTTTCCAAGGTGTGACATTAGATTACAAGTAAAACCAATGCTTTACATTCATTGTGAATTGTATATTTATAATGAGACTTCAAAACTTAGCAATATTTCCACAATTGTTGCTTTGTGGAGCACAGTTTGATACATGGGTTAGCCTACTCTATACAGTATTTACAACCTTACTAGTGTTCACTTCACAGCCACAGATGGTTCATCTACTTATTGACATTATATACACATTACTTTTGTCTGTTTCAGTCACTATGTTATTTAGTCACTACAACTTGTGTTCACATCCACAGGAACCACATGGGTTAGCCTACTCTATACAGTATTTACAACCTTACTAGTGTTCACTTCACAGCCACAGATGGTTCATCTACTTATTGACCTTATTTACACATTACTTTGTCTGTTTCAGTCACTATGTTATTTAGTCACTACAGTAGTTATGTTCACATCCACAGGAACCACATGGGTTAGCCTACTCTATACAGTATTTACAACCTTACTAGTGTTCACTTCACAGCCACAGATGGTTCATCTACTTATTGACATTATATACACATTACTTTTGTCTGTTTCAGTCACTATGTTATTTAGTCACTACAGTAGTTATGTTCACATCCACAGGAACCACAAGGGTTAGCCTACTCTATACAGTATTTACAACCTTACTAGTGTTCACTTCACAGCCACAGATGGTTCATCTACTTATTGACCTTATTTACACATTACTTTTGTCTGTTTCAGTCACTATGTTATTTAGTCACTACAACTTGTGTTCACATCCACAGGAACCACATGGGTTAGCCTACTCTATACAGTATTTACAACCTTACTAGTGTTCACTTCACAGCCACAGATGGTTCATCTACTTATTGACCTTATTCACACATTACTTTTGTCTGTTTTAGTCACTATGTTATTTAGCCACTACAATTATAAACTAGGTACTGTATAACTGGGTATATTTTGTCTGTACCGCCAGTTGCGTCGTAACAATACCCGGTACTTTGCTGCTTGTGACTGCGAGCGATTCTTTCCAAGGTGCGATATTAGAATACAAGTAAAACCAGTGCTTTACATTAATTGTGAATTGTATATTTATAATGAGACTGCAAAACTTAGCAATATTTCCACATTGCCAGCATAGTTTGTGGAGCACAGTTTGATCATGTCATCACTTGTGCCTCAGAATCCATACAATAGTTAACGTAGGATCATTATCGACACAACAAACACTGATATGATATGTATATTCAAATGCATTCATTATTGCCATTATATGCTAGCAATTATTTGACATCCTCACCGTGTTAGCGTCGTTCACAAACTCCCATTTGAGCCCGAAACTAATATTTCAGCCTTGATAATTGAATAGTTTTTTGGTACCTTCTTCCTGAGCTTCCTGAAGAGAGGTTTGAGGTAAGCCTCGGTCTGAGAGTGGGTGGCACTGGCCAGCTTGCCCTGAACGCTGCGCTTCACGTGGTCCTCGCGACTGTTTAGATCTTTGGCCCACACGCCAAGAAGAAACTGGAAGCAAAGAGAACGGCGGGTGACACCACCGACAAGAGGGCCCGAGCTATAATGAATAAAGCTGAAATAAGAGCACTCACACTGAGAAACTTGTCGATGACATCTTGGTCTCCATTGTCATCTCCTATGCCCAGAGCTCTGCCAAGAATCTGCATGAACGACAATAAATAAATCATACAACACGTGAGTGTGCTTGACTTAAGTGTACCGCTTTAATTGGTAGACAACTAATAAGTTGTTAGGGTTTCCACTAGGGTTGTTCGATATACCGGTACTAGTATAGTATCACGGTACTAATGAATAAAAAACGGTACTATACTCTGTTTGAAAAGTACCGGTTCCCCATATTTTTTTTTAACGGTCATGACGGCGCACCGTCGTCACCTCATGACATTGCTGGTTTTACGAGCAGAGGAGCATGTTCGGCAGCGCGCACACACAGAGTACTTACAAGCAGACACAGTGTGTAGACAGAAAAGGGAGAATGGACGCATTTTGGTGTAAAAATTTAAGATAAAGGTGAAGTTATAACACTGAAACACCCTCAAGAAGAGCTACTTCTAAATCACTAATC
Organism: Entelurus aequoreus; assembly: GCF_033978785.1. Taxonomy (NCBI): domain Eukaryota; kingdom Metazoa; phylum Chordata; class Actinopteri; order Syngnathiformes; family Syngnathidae; genus Entelurus; species Entelurus aequoreus. The sequence continues at coordinate 8,639,931 of NC_084733.1, read as the reverse complement.
CTTGTCTCCATGGTGACAAATAAAGTAAGTGTTTTACAAGTATTAGTATCACTGGAGGACGAGGAATAGCTAAACATGCTTCACTACACACCGTAGGAGGATACAATAGCTCACCGGCGTCACCGCTAACAAAAGCTAGCGCTCCTAAATGTAAACAAATGCTACACCTGACATCCACTGTAATGATACCAAGTACAATAGCGTATCTAGTCGATACTACTATGATTACATCGATATTTTTTATCGTCACAAAATTCTCTTTTTAAAAATTCATATTATGTTTATAAAGTCAGTAAATACCTGTATGTCCCTGGACACATGAGGACTTTGAATATGACCAATGTATGATCCTGTAACTACTTGGTATCGGATCGATACCTAAATGTGTGGTATCATCCAAAACTAATCAAAGAAGAGAAGAATAAGTGACTATTACATTTGAACAGAAGTGTAGATAGAACATGTTAAAACAAAAAATAAGCAGATATTAACAGTAAATGAATAAGTGGATTAATAATCAATTTTTACAGTTTGTCCCTCATAATGTAGACAAAATAATAGGTGTATAAATGACACAATATGTTACTGCATACGTCAGCAGACTAATTAGGAGTCTTTGTTTGTTTACTTACTACTAAAAGACAAGTTGTCTAGTATGTTCACTATTTTATTTAAGGACTAAATTACAATAATAAACATATGTTTCATCTACCCTAAGATTGTTTGTTCAAATAAAGACAATTTAATTTTTTGTGGTCCCTTTTATTCGTCGTCATGGCTTGTGCAGCCCTTTGAGACACTCGTAAATAAACTTTGATTGATTGATGATTAATTTAGTATCGAAAAACATTTTGGTACCGGTACCAAAATACTGGTATTGGGACAACCCTAGTTTCTGCTATGTTGGAGAGGTCTTGAAACTTCTTCTCCTCTAATCTTCCCGTTTTGTCCGCAACTTGAAAAAATTGCTTAACAGTTTGCGGTCTTTGGGAAAAGTGAGGGTGGTCAATGGTGATGTGCAGTACCTCCAGTTCTTCTATGGTGGTGTTCTCTTCATGCACTTTGAGGTCATGTTGCGTGTCCACCTCTCCAGGCTCTGTCCCGCCGACAATTTCATTTAAGTACTGCGCGTCAATCTTGTCCATGGCAGTCTTCAGGTCATTCCTCAAACCCTAAGAAACAGGAAGTGGTCACCACTACTGTGTAAGCTGATCAAAGGGGTTAACAGGAGTGGGGGGGGGGGGGTTTATGGAGAAAGTGGAACACTGCAAAGTGTCCTGAGGCCTACCTTGTTTACTTCCGGAGTCAGAATCTCAATCTTCCGCAGTCGTTGGAAGGCGTCATAGTCGGACTCTGCGTACAGTCTGACCGGCTCGCCTCGTTCTCTCAGTCGCCGAATGACCTAATCAAACACATTTGTTCACTGTTGACGACTAAACCATCTCACGCGGTACTGATTTTACAACCTTGACACCAAGACGTAAAGATAAACAACATTAATGATAAATGCAGTGAAACTCCCAAAAAGTCAGCAGTACGTTTTAAACTAAAATGATCTAAAAAGTGATTGATATCACTTTGTAAACTCACGGACCAACTAAATTCTAACATGAATAAAAGACACAATGATTAAAAAACATACCCCGACCAATCTGAAGTTGTATAAACATGTTGCTGTCTGAGAAAGTCAGCTATTCAATTGTGCTCTTTCAGCACAGACTGATTGTTAATCTCTCCTCAGAGGAATATGACACTAACAGAGGAAGAAAACTCTCCTGACATCACTTCAAACAGAATCGTTTACCATTTGAAAACACTCAAAAACTTTACACATTAAAACAGAAAAAGAGAAAGATAATTAAACAACCACACAAAAAAATAATAGGACTCTTGAAGAGAAACTGCACTTTTTTTTGGAATTTTGTCTATCATTCACAATTCTTACGTAAGACAAGAACATGTTTGTATTTCTTTATTTTTTTTACATATTCTAAATTGTAAACAAACGTTAGCAAAAGTCAGCTAACAATGGAGCCATTGAGAGTTGCTCTGTTAAATGCTCTAAATAACATCATCGTTTTACATCCATGCGGTAAGTATATACTGTATGTCAGTGTTTTTCAACCACTGTGATGTGGGAGATTTTCTAATTTCACCTATTTGGGTTAAAAATATTTTTTGCAAACCAGTAATTATAGTCTGCAAATGATGTGTTGTTGTTGAGTGTCGGTGCTGTCTAAAGCTCGGCAGAGTAACCGTGTAATACTCTTCCATATCAGTAGGTGGCAGCAGGTAGCTAATTGCTTTGTAGATGTCGGAAACAGCGGGAGGCAGAGTGCAGGTAAAAAGGTGTCTAATGCTTTAATCAAAAATAAACAAAAGGTGAGTGCCCCTAAGAAAAGGCATTGAAGCTTAGGGAAGGCTATGCAGAACGAAACTAAAACTGAACTGGCTACAAAGTAAACAAAAACAGAATGCTGGACGACAGCAAAGACTTACTGTGGAGCAAAGACGGCGTCCACAGTGTACATCCGAACATGACATGACAATCAACAATGTCCCCACAAAGAAGGATAAAAACAACTGAAATATTCTTGATTGCTAAAACAAAGTAGATGTGGGAAATATTGCTCAAAGGAAGACATGAAACAGCTCCAGGAAAATACCAAAAAAAAGAAAAAGCCACCAAAATAGGAGCGCAAGACAAGAACTAAAACACTACACACAGGAAAACAGCAAAAAAGTCCAAATAAGTCAGGGGGTGATGTGACAGGTGGTGACAGTACACCTACTTTGAGACAAGAGGAAGCATTGTAGTATCTGTTAGTTGACAAAATAACATGTTTTTTTTCCCCCAATTTGGTGGAAGATTACTGTATTTTGAATGTTAGACGACGCAAAGCCAAGGAGACAGGAAGCATTGTGGTATCTGTTAGTTGACAAAATAACATGTTTTTTTAATCCCTATTTGGTGGAAGATTACTGTATTTGGAATGTTAGACGACGCAAAGCCAAGGAGACAGGAAGCATTGTAGTATCTGTTAGAACTGAGTTTCGTTTTTTAATGATTTCTGCTGGTGGTGTGCCTCCGAATTTCTTCAACGCAAAAAATGTGCCTTGGCTTAAAAAATGTTGAAAAACACCGCTGTATGTCATGTAGTACATTCATAACCACATGTGTCATTTATACATTTTGCTCATTTTAATTATACGGCAGCGTATTAATTTCACACGCGTCACAAGGTTCGCTTTTCCCCTCACCTCTTGTCGCGACAGTGTCATTGGCAGCTTCTCTTCTGTCAGCTCCAGCTCCAGTCCTGGATTAGCTGAGGTGGACGCTTCATCCTCTTCCTTTTTGTCAATCTTCAGGACAAATGGGGAAAACTCAAGTTAGTAGAGCGAAAGAGAGATTTTATTATGGTTCAAATAACGCTTTCATTCAATAAAAATCATGAAAAAGCAAATGTGTTCCCAGGATTGAAGAGGCCGTATTTTCCCAGTGATAAGGGGAACAGCACAGATCCACATGCATATCTTACCTGTCATGTCCAGTAGGAGGAGGACACAAAGTCCCAAATATTACAGTGTTTCCCACACATTCATTTATTTGTGGCGGCCCGCCACGAAAGAATTACGTCCGCCACAAATAAAAAATAAAAAATAAAAAAAAAATTTCCTGTCCACCTTCTCAGGCAAATCATATAGTTGATGTAGATGCCCATACAGGATTGTTGAGATTTACTTTACAAAAGAGAAGTGTAGGATACTTCTCTTGTTGCCTTATTTGTATTTGACCACTACTGTTTTCTGTTTATTTGTTACTGACTGTGGCAGGACACCTCTGCCTCTGTTTCACTTTATGTTGCTGGTAAATAATATGGTTGTAGTAGTAGGCTAAAGTTAAATTATTTAGTATGCACTAATTAAAGGGGCAGAGCTTTAAGAGACATTTTAGCTTTTATATTTTATAAGATATATTTTTTGTAAGAACCACAATTAATAAATATATTTCAGTGAATAACTTATTGTTCAAATCTGTATATAAATATGTACATAAAGTGTTGTAATTATATTGTAAAACAAAACTGTTTAAAACAAAACTGTTATTATTAATTAGTAAGTATACATTTTTTGAGCCTTTTTAGAGAAAATCATATCATTGTAGTAAATTATGCAAAGTGATCGATGATGTCATGGTGACCACGCCCATAACCACGCCCCCACCGCCACAGGTATCTTGGAAGTTTATGGGAAACACTGTATTATAATGGTGTATACAATGCCACACGTGTAGTCTTTTTACAGCACAAAGTACTTCATCATGCTTCTATAGATGCATGCATCACCGCTCTTTTAGCCAATCATGACAATTAAGGAACACAATCTCATTAAAAAAAAAAAAGCTTTTCAAATCGGATATATCAGTGTGTTTGCGAAGTGTGACATCCATCACAGGCTGAACATGGAGCGAAAGCACAAAAGAAAAAAAGCTGCAGTCAAAAAGCAGTTTTGTAACACAAATATGCCCCATTTCAATGTAGCACCCATGCTGAACAGCACACTGGAAATGTGTCCTCAGTTGGGTTTATGTCTTCTGTTCCTTGTTGTCTTTTTCATTGGTCTTCTTTGCATGTGCCGGGAAATAAGTTCTGTGATAATGTCAGCATCGTGTCACTAGCTCAGTACGAAAAGTATACACCAGACCTGGGCAAAATAGGGCCCGCGGGCCACATGCGGACCATTAACATTTTCAATCCACCCGCCGGACGTTCTACATCATTTTTTTTTAGACCTTCAACATCAAAAGTGTATTTGCCATTATGGTGTGCAGTGATGTTTTTAAAATGACTAAGTCTTGAACTATAGAAAGTATTTAAATGGTCTGCACTTGTGGGTGTTATAGGAGTTATTAGGGTAATCTAGCTCAGACAAGGAACAAAGCAGAGTGTGTCAGAAACAGATGCGGAAGCACATTTTTACAACCAATTTCTGCATAAAAGTGATATATCATATTGTAGGTGTTTATTACACTTTGCATTCATATTTTGCTGTTTGTTACATTTTTGTTGTGTTTTGCTTGATTGTAAAAGATACACAACTATTGAGGAGCTGGTCTGAGAAGTAAAAGATGTTAATATTCAGTCTTTTATTGTTCATAGTTAATATTGTAAATCCCACTTCTTTATTTTAGTGTACATTTTGGGTGTTATAGGAGTTATTAGGGTAATCTAGGTCACAGCAGCTCAGACCAGGAACAAAGCAGAGTGGGCGGGGCCTGTTTTCAGAGCAGCCAGCCCCAAACACATGTGTCAGGAACAGATGCGAAAGCAGATTTTTACAACAAAGTTCTGCATAAAAGTGATAATATATAATTTATCATATTGTAGGTGTTTACCGGTAATACACTTTGCATTCATATTTTGCTGTTTGTTACATTATTGTGTTTTGCTTGATTGTAAAAGATGTCTATGGAGGAGCTGGTCTGAGAAGTAAAAGATGTTCATATGTTGTTAATATTCAGTGTTTTATTGTTCATAGTTAATCCGAATTAGAAATACTTTAATAATCCCAGAGGGGAAATTAAGATTTTCAAAATATTGTAAATCCCACTTTCTTCATTTTCATGTACATTTTTGGGTGTCCCATTCAGTAAAAAACTGTAAAATTAAATTTAGTTTTTTTGAGGTGGTCTGTCATAACTTTTGTAGAACTCTATGGGACATTGTGACTTTTGGTATTAGTGTTCCTGAAAAAAAGAGAACCAAACACACATATTGTATAGCTAAATGTGTATATATCATTTATACACACATACTGTACAGCTGAATGTGTATATATCATTTATACACACATACTGCACAGCTAAATGTGTATATATCATTTATACACACATACTGTACAGCTAAATGTGTATATATCATTTATACACACATACTGTACAGCTAAATGTGTATATATCATTTATACACATACTGTACAGCTAAATGTGTATATATATCATTTATACACACATACTGTACAGCTAAATGTGTATATATCATTTATACACACATACTGTACAGCTAAATGTGTATATATCATTTATACACACATACTGTACAGCTAAATGTGTATATATCATTTATACACACATATTGTACAGCTAAATGTGTATATATCATTTATACACACATACTGTACAGCTAAATGTGTATATATCATTTATACACACATATTGTACAGCTAAATGTGTATATATCATTTATACACACATACTGTACAGCTAAATGTGTATATATCATTTATACACACATACTGCACAGCTAAATGTGTGTATATTAAGGGTGTAACGGTACGTGTATTTGTATTGAACCTGGTATATAGTATGCGCATGCCTCGATTTACCGCCGGGTCAAACTCGTTTCGCAAAATAATTAGCGCATGCCTAGAATTACCGCCGGGTCAAACTCGTTTCGCAAAATAATTAGTATATGCCTACAATTACCGCCGGGTCAAACTCGTTTCGCAAATTAATCAGCGTATGACTAGAATTACCGCCGGGTAAGTCACGTACCTACTACGTTTTATATAATTGCAATTCTTATTATTAATATTGTGTTAGTTTGTAGTGGTGGAGAGCTGACTTTTTGTTGTTGGAGTTGCGTCTTTCAAAGCGCTTTATTTTGAAAAAATGTTTTATTAATATAGCTGCGTGTGTCAAATATGAGTCATTTTGATGCAGTTGTACGAGTAACATTTCAGAAACAAATCATGAGCTAAAAAAACCTGCTAACAGGCCTTAATAATGTTATTTTAATTGCCTTTTCAGACCCAAACAAAAATAACTCCCGGGACGATTCATTATGCTTTACATTTTATTGCGGCATTAAGCGATGTCATGATGGTATCCTTATATCACACTCAAATTTATAAGCGCATGCCTAAATTTACAGCATGCCTTTGGTAAGCGCCGGAGTGAGAAGAGGGTTTTAAATTAATTACCGCCCGGGCGCTAATTCAAGGAAATACGGTATGTATGTTATTGTTATACTTAGCATTCATGGCTGCCTGCTGTTGCACTGATCAGCCTAGTGGTGGCTCACATCCATCACACACAGAGCTATTTTAAAGCAATGTTAAAAGGATAAAGCCATTGTTTACAAATTTTGGTAAATAAAAAACCATAAAATGTATATTTTGTTGTTTTCTTACTGTACCGAAAATGAACCGAACCGTGGCCTCTAAACCGAGGTACGCACTGAACCGAAATTTTTGTGTACCATTACACCCTCAGTATATATCATTTATACACACATACTGTACAGCTAAATGTGTATATATCATTTATACACACATACTGTACAGCTAAATGTGTACATATCATTTATACACACACATAGGCCCCCAAGACACTTTTTTTCTCTCAATGTGGCCCCCCGAGTCCAAATATTTGCCCAGCTCTGGTGTACACACTGACATTGGTGGGCTTCCAGGGGGAAGACAACATTCTTACACTGTCTGTTGCAGGTGGAAAAAAGGCACCAAGGAAGTAGAAGCATTAGGACATACAGTGTAGGGGAGGGGGGGAGAAAAATCACACTTTTGTATTCATGCAATCCTGTCGGCTACTTTCACTGTTGCGAGCCCATACCTGGCTGTCAGGAGACTCTCTCTGAACCTACAGGCGCAGGCGGCAGGTTGAGGAGAAACAACACAGTGAAGACAGAAACAAACACTAAAAGGTCTGAACTTGTCACCTCCTTCCCTAAGCGTGGCTCAAATGTGACATCACACTGAACACAAGTGAAATGTATTTGCGTGTAAAGGAAAGCAAAATGAAGCCATCAACCTTATAGCCACATCTTTTGAAGTAGTCCTCCTGCTCCTTGCGTGCGAGGTCGGCTCTCTTGAAGAACTTTTTGGAGCCCTGGAAACAAGACGTGGGAACAGAAAGGGTCATTCTTCGTGTCACATGGGCATGTACACTCACTGGACACTTTATTAGGCACACCTGAACAACCCATGGGGGGTTGTTTTTTTTGCTTGTAACGCGAAAGCAAGACAACTTGAAATATCTTTGACACACAAACGTGTGCGCCGTTTAGTCAAAACAAAGAGCAGAAGAATCTTGTTACATAAAGTGTCGGAATAATTGTATCTAAGTTATCACAAAACGTGTTTCCATGAGTTCCCGGCGAGCAGAAAAGCTGTCTTTGATCTTGTAAAACTCCACTGTGTGCGATGGGAAGCGACATGAAGGTGTCCGTTTCTTTGATCTATTGTAATCCACAGGAAGATCTTGTCTTGACCCGAGATCTACAAAGCGGAGAGGAAGCAGGACCTGACGCAAGCTCCAGGCATCTTTTCCTTGAACTGTATTGTGACCGAAGGCAACAGCTGTTTACGACCCCCCTCCCTTTAGAAACAGCTGCTGCTATGTAATCAGGGAAAGTCCAAATAAAAGAGGAGGCGTGGAATTCTCTTGTCAGAGCGTGGTGGAAGACTGTGCAAGAGTACAGCCCAGACGTTTCTCCTCATTGAGCTAAATTGAATCCTGTCTCTGTTTAATTCCCTGCTTCTTGTCTGTTTAATAGATTGATTGATTGATTGATTGAAACTTTTATTAGTAGATTGCACAGTACAGTACATATTCCGTACAATTGACCACTAAATGGTAACATCCGAATAAGTTTTTCAACTTGTTTGAGTTGGGGTCCACGTAAATCAATTCATGGTACAAATATATACACTACCGTTCAAAAGTTTGGGGTCACCCAAACAATTTTGTGGAATAGCCTTCATTTCTAAGAACAAGAATAGTCTGTCAAGTTTCAGATGAAAGTTCTCTTTTTCTGGCCATTTTGAGCGTTTAATTGACCCCACAAATGTGATGCTCCAGAAACTCAAACCGCTCAAAGGAAGGTCAGTTTTGTAGCTTCTGTAACGAGCTAAAGTGTTTTCAGATGTGTGAACATGATTGCACAAGGGTTTCCTAATCATCAATTAGCCTTCTGAGCCAATGAGCAAACACATTGTACCATTAGAACACTGGAGTGATAGTTGCTGGAAATGGGCCTCTATACACCTATGTAGGTATTGCACCAAAAACCAGACATTTGCAGCTAGAATAGTCATTTACCACATTAGCAATGTATAGAGTGTATTTCTTTAAAGTTAAGACTAGTTTAAAGTTATCTTCATTGAAAAGTACAGTGCTTTTCCTTCAAAAATAAGGACATTTCAATGTGACCCCAAACTTTGAATGGTAGTGTACTATCAGCATAATACAGTCATCACACAAGTTAATCATCAGAGTATATACATTGAATTAATCTACATTATTTACAATCCGGGGGTTAGGCTGTGGAGGGGGTGGGGGTTGGGTGCGGGGGGGTTAGGTTTGGTTGATATCAGCACTTCAGTCATCAACAATTGCATCATCTGAGAAATGGACATTGTAACAGTGTAGGTCAGACTTCGTAGGATATGTACAGAGAGCAGTGAACATAGTGAGTTCAGAAAGCATAAGAACAAGTATATACATTTGATTATTCACAATCCGGGGAGGTGGGATGTGGAGGGGAGGGTGTTAGTCAAGGGTTGAAGTTGACTGGAAGTGTTCTTTTAGTGAGGTTTTGAAGGAGGATAGAGATGCACTTTCTTTTACAACCTGTTGGGAGTGCATTCCATATTGTGGCATAGAAGGAGAATGAGTTAAGACCTTTGTTAGATCGGAATCTGGGTTTAACGTTGGTTTGTAGAGCTCCCCCTGGTGTTGTGGTTATGGCGGTCATTTACGTTAAGGAAGTAGTTTGACATGTACTTCGGTAGGGGAGGTCAGGCGAGTTTATAGACTTAGGCTCAGGCAGGCAAGTTGTTTTTACTCTGTCCTCCACCCTGAGCCAGCCCACTTTGGAGAAGTGGGTAGGAGTGAGGTGTGATCTGGGGTAGAGGTCTAAAAGTAACCTGACTAGCTTGTTCTGGGATGTTTGGAGTCTAGATTTGAGGGTTTTGGAGGTGCTGGGGTACCAGGAGGTGCATGCGTAGTCGAAAAAGGGTTGAATGAGAGTTCCCGCTAGAATCTTCATGGTGCTTTTGTTGACCAGAGAGGAGATTCTGTAGAGAAATCTCGATGTCATCGGTGTTTGAACCTGACATAAAGCGACTCAAAATGGCTGTCACAACAAACCCCCACCTTTGGGTAAATCTCTTGACGGTCACTTAAAGGGCCACACCGTATTACTCTTAAGTGCATATATGAATGTAAAGAACAACAACATTGTTATGTGCACAATAGAACAATGGCAGTGAATAATGACCACAAAGTCAAGTAAACAGGATGTGGTGAATGATGTCCTTAAAGCTGGGGTCGGCAAGCCGCAAGCGGCTCTTTAGCACCGCCCTAGTGGCTCCTTGGAGCTTTTTAAAAAATGGAAAAAGATGAGGGGAAAATTATACTTGTTGTTTTTAATAATGTTTGTGTAGGAGAACCAACATGACACAAACCTTCCTACTGTTTATATTAAACATGCTTCACTGATGAGAGTATTTGGCCAGCGCCGTTTTGTCCTGCTAATTTCGGCTGTCCTTAAACTCACGTTTTGCGGGGACAATGTTGATTGTCACGTCATGTTCGGATGTACATTGTGGACGCCGTCTTTGCTCCACAGTAAGTCTTTGCTGTCGTCCAGCATTTTGTTTTTGTTTACTTTGTAGCCAGTTCAGTTTTAGTTTCGTTCTGCATAGGCCTTCCCGAAGCTTCAATGCCTTTTCTTAGAGGCACTCACCTTTTGTTTATTTTTGGTTAAAGCATTAGACACCTTTTTACCTGCATCCCGCTGTTTCCGACATCTACAAAGCAATTAGCTACCTGCTGCCACCTACTGATATGGAAGAGTATTACAGGGTTACTCTGCCGGACACCTTCCACAACAACACATCATTTGCAGACTATAATTACTGCTTTGCAAAACATATTTTTAACCCAAATAGGTGAAATTAGATCATCTCCCAAGGCACACTAGTGGTTGAAAAACACTGTGATAGATCATCAGTGTCTGACCGTTGTTATCTACTAAACCACATGATTTATTGACTTTAATGTTATTGTTTTTAAAAGTGTCTAAAGAGAGTTAGTAGAAAGACTGGCCGCTGCTCTAAAGAACATTCTAGAAGGTGAGCTAAGTAGCGAACACAAACATCCTCCATGGCGACAAACTTACGTCAACCAGCTGGTTTTCTTCGAGGATTTTTCTCTTCCTGGCAATCTCAGCTTTAAGAATGTCCATGTTTAGCACATAATATCAAACAATGTTAAGGTTATTCGGATAAGATAAACATTCTAGTAAAGGTTTGTTCGTCTGAGCAGCACTACTTCCGCCGGAAGTTAGTCTTCTTCTGCTGTTTAATGGAGTAACCCCTGCAGCCAGGGGCACTTGGTTTAATGGCGGTTGGCAAACAGATTTAAAGTGCATTACCGCCACCTGCCGGAATGGAGGGTGAATCTGTCTCATTTTAATTGGCCTGGAAATAATATTTATCAATAAAGTAGTGTAACTTTTCTTACTAAATGTTTTCTTTTTTTTTTATTTTGGGAGGAAAAAAATATATGTACTCCATGTAATCACAGATGATGTTAAATTAAATATTGTCTAATTATATATGATCAAACATTCAAACCATGTTTTAAATAGAAATTAATACTAATAATAATGATTTCCAAGCAAGTTGTCCATCAATTTGTGCAATGTAAAAGTAGCAATAGATTTCATGGTCAAATTGTGACATTTATTGTGCTTTTTACACCATCCATCCATCCATTTTTTACCGCTTGTCCCTTTTGAGGTCGCGGGGGGTGTTGGAGCCTATCTCAACTGCATTATTTTTCTCTAAATTAAAAAAACAGTACTTTTTTACTGTAATAAACTGTGGTGCCGTTTTGGCACTTACAGTAATAAACACAAAAATATACACACAAAAAAAAAACTGGCAGCTCATGTGCCAACATTTTTTATTTACAGTAAAAAAAAACTAAGGAGAGATGGCGGTGCCGTCACGGCACGTCCTTAATACTGTCGTCCGGGTGAAAATCGGGAGAAATTCGGGAGAATGGTTGCCCCGGGAGATTTTCGGGAGGGGCACTGGGTTGGCAAGTATGCAATAGTGACGCTCAGGGGCGCCAAAAAGGGGGGGTAAAGGAGACGGATTCTAGGGGCCCATGATGGAGGGGGGTCCAGAGAGGCCCCTAATGATGATGAAATTATATAGTACAGGGGGCCCTGTCAAAGATTCTTTTCATGGGGCCCAAAATCCCTAGCGGGTGCCCCTGGTGACGCTGTATTGTACTTGTCAACCCCACCCACAATTTTTATTATTTACTGGACTTGTGTGAGCCTATGGCTTTGCACTTTGTTTTATGTATATATATATATATATATATATATATATATATATATATATATATATATATATATATATATATATATATATATTATATAATATATATATATATATATATATATGTTACTTTACTGAGTTTACAACCCCCTGGCGCTGATTTGTACTGTTTTTGTACTTATTTTGATTATTGTTATTTCTCGATTGTTTGTAAATGTTGCAGTTTATAAATAAAGGTTTATAAAATAAAAAAATAAAAAAGTACAATACATTGTCCATTCAATAAAGTAATTATAGTAGAATGCAAAATATATATATATACATATATGTAGTAATGTGTATAGTTATAGGCTCACACAGGTTATGTTAAGAGTTTGAATTTGGAGCATAGCATTATAGTTTTCACAGCTTTTTGTTTGCTAGAGGTAGATAGCGTTTTAAAGTAAAGTTGTAACTGCAATAGCAATTAATTTTTTTTCCTTTAAATTTATTTTCCTTTTTTATTTATTTTATAATTTTTTTTGTATTTTTTTTTGCAATAGCAATTCTTTTTGTCTTTGGCAGACTGTGCATGACTTCAGAGGGGGCGGAGCTATGTTGAGATAAAAGACAGAAAAGCAAGGCATCACTTATTTGGAACATCCCACAAGAGAACAGGCAATTTGGGAACAGGTGGGTGCCATGATTGGGTATAAAAGTAGATTCCATGAAATGCTCAGTCATTCACAAACAAGGATGGGACGAGGGTCACCACTTTGTCAACAAATGCCTGAGCAAATTGTTGAACAGTTTAAGAAAAACCTTCCTCAACCAGCTATTGCAAGGAATTAAGGGATTTCACCATCTACGCTCCGTAATATCATCAAAGGGTTCAGAGAATCTGGAGAAATCACTGCACGTAAGCAGCTAAGCCCGTGACCTTCCATCCCTCAGGCTGTACTGCATCAACAAGCGACATCAGTGTGTAAAGGATATCACCACATGGGCTCAGGAACACTTCAGAAACCCACTGTCAGTAACTACAGTTGGTCGCTACATCTGTAAGTGCAAGTTAAAAACTCTCCTATGCAAGGCGAAAACCGTTTATCAACAACACCCAGAAACGCCGTCGGCTTCACTGGGCCTGAATTCATTTAAGATGGACTGATGCAAAGTGGAAAAGTGTTCTGTGGTCCAACGAGTCCACATTTCAAATTGTTTTTGGAAACTGTGGACGTCGTGACCAACGAGGAAAAGAACCATCGGATTGATATAGGCGCAAAGTGTAAAAGGCAGCATGTGTGATGGTATGGGGTGTATTAGTGCCAAAGACATGGGTAACTTACACATCTGTGAAGGCGCCATTAATGCTGAAAGGTACATACAGGTTTTGGAGCAACATATGTTGCCATCCAAGCAACGTTACCATGGACGCCCCTGCTTATTTCAGCAAAACAATGCCAAGCCACATGTTACATCAACGTGGCTTCATAGTAAAAGAGTGCGGGTACTAGACTGGCCTGCCTGTAGTCCAGACCTGTCTCCCATTGAAAATGTGTGGCGCAATATGAAGCCTAAAATACCACAACTTAAGCTGTACATCAAGCAAGAATGGGAAATAATTCCACCTGAGAAGCTTCAAAAATGTGTCTCCTCAGTTCCCCAAACCTTTACTGAGTGTTGTTAAAAGGAAAGGCCATGTAACACAGTGGTGAACATGCCCTTTCCCAACTACTTTGGCACGTGTTGCAGCCATGAAATACTAAGTTAATTATTATTTGCAAAAAAAATAATAAAGTTTATGAGTTTGAACATCAAATATGTTGTCTTTGTAGTGCATTTAATTGAATATGGGTTGAAAAGGATTTGCAAATCATTGTATTCTGTTTATATTTACATCTAACACAATTTCCCAACTCATATGGAAACGGGGTTTGTAGATACAGGCCTGGCCCTAACCAATCTGGCGCCCTAGGCAAGATTTTAGGTGGCGCCCCCCCCCCCCACATCGGCAGTGAAGTGTATATACTCACAAGAAACCGAATAGCTTTGTCTTTGACCTTTTTTTTTACTTAAAGAAAGCAAATTAACATATTATATGAGAATGTTATGTTATGATTATCTTTAACCGAATCACAGCAGTGCTCAAATTAAAAAACAGCATTCCCTCTCATGTGATATTGCTTAATTAACATTAATGATGTGCACTTTAACAACTAGGCTTACAACTATACCTAATATATAAAGGGGTGGAAAAGTGACTATTACCTGCAGGGCAAACATTAGCTAACCAGAAGGCAATAACAATGTAAACAGAAAACACCTGCTTAAAAGATCTAATACAAATGTCCCTGAGGAATGTAAGGTGGGAGTACTGTAATTACTAGAGATGTCCGATAATATCGGCCTGCCGATATTATCGGACGATATATGCGTTAAAATGTAATATCGGAAATTATCGGTATTGGTTTTTTTATTATCGGTATCGTTTTTTTTGTTTTTTAATTAAATCAACATAAAAAACACAAGATACACTTACAATTAGTGCACCAACCCAAAAAACCTCCCTCCCCATTCACACTCATTCACACAAAAGGGTTGTTTCTTTCTGTTATTAATATTCTGCTTCCTACATTATATATCAATATATATCAATACAGTCTGCAAGGGATACAGTCCGTAAGCACACATGATTGTGCGTGCTGCTGGTCCACTAACAGTACTAACCTTTAACAGTTAATTTTACTAATTTTCATTCATTACTAGTTTCTATGTAACTGTTTTTATATTGTTGTACTTTCTTTTTTTATTCAAGAAAATGTTTTTAATTTATTTATCTTATTTTACTAATTTTTTTTTAAAAAGTACCTTATCTTCACCATACCTGGTTGTCCAAATTAGGCATAATAATGTGTTAATTCCACGACTGCATATATCGGTATCGGTTGATATCGGTATCGGTAATTAAAGAGTTGGACAATATCGGAATATCGGATATCGGCAAAAAGCCATTATCGGACATCCCTAGTAATTACCTAACGTTACATTATTATTTTCCATAACAATTTAGCCCCCTCCACAATATTAACCCGACGTTAAAACAGAACTAGCTATTTATTGATTAGCAATTGCCGAATCATGTAAAATTAGCTTAATGCTAAAAAGCCAGGTTGCTATCACATTCTGTAACAGACAAATAATTTCATGTAGGCTAACGTTACATACCTGCTACCTCTGTCTTTTTCTCGTTTCTCCTCTTCTTTTCTCTTCCCTGGGCACCTGACAGTTTTGGCCGTTTTGACATCTTATGTTGATTTTTTGATGTGGTGACGTCCAAAAAAAGTCATGATACGGGAAGGGAGGGGGCGCACCGTGCGGGGGGGAGGGGGGGGGGGGCGTAATGTTGTAACAAATCATATTTCTATTAAATAGGCTTTACTTTGCATTTTAATTAACGTGGGATTATTTTTTGTATTTAGAAATAATAGTATCAACTTTTTTTTTCCTCCAACATTTGTGGCACTGGCGTGGCGCCCCCTGATGGACGGCGCCCTTAGCATTTGCCTATACGGCCTATGCCACGGGCCGGCCCTGTGTAGATATACATGCATATGAGGTAGATCAGCTGGACTTGGTCATTTGACAGTTTGCTGATGTCTGGACAAAATCAGACCTCCAGTCAGTCACATGTTTGAGTATGGTGACAGTGTGCTGATGTCTGGACAAAATCAGACCTCCAGTCAGTCACATGTTTGAGTATGGTGACAGTTTGCTGATGTCTGGACAAAATCAGACCTCCAGTCAGTCACATGTTTGAGTATGGTGACAGTTTGCTGATGTCTGGACAAAATCAGACCTCCAGTCAGTCACATGTTTGAGTATTTATTGATTGTGGTGGGCGGGCGATACAAAAAGTCAAATGAATAATAAAAAAAGCATTCTGGTCACGTCAGTTTCTTTCAAGGCGTCGGCGAAGAACTAAAAGTGGGCTTTCTAACTGTACAAAGTGGAGAAGGAAAAAAAGGAGATGGATGTTTTGCTTGAGGAGAGATGCAAAAATAATCTCTCGTGCCAGATTGTGGTCACGATTGTTGTTGTGGGACCAACTGGTGTCGCATGAAGACAGTCGTTGTGATGGCGTTGAGGACCACCAGGTGGAGCTGTTTCTTACCGTGTGTGTGCGTATGTTGACAAAGGCTTAGGAGGTGGCGCTGGGCGTGGGGTTGATGTTCTGGTTGGCCACCTGCGGCGCCACCTCGATGATCCGCGGCTTGTCGATGATGCGCGCCGTGCGGTTGCCTTTCTCCACGATGCCGATGATCCACGCCTGGTGGCCCTCGCCGTATTTGGGGGATTTGATCTCGGCGCAGAAGCGGGCGGCTTGTTCGCGGGGGAGACAGATGAGCAGGCCGCCTGGCGAGCAAAGCGACAACATTGAGAAGGTGAAAGTGCGGCCGGCCGGGCGGGGCTCCGCCTACCTGATGTTTCCGGGCAGGTGCCGTGCATGAGGCCGAACATGTTGCCGCAGGCCTTGGACACGGCGGCCATCTTGGCCAGCACGGGCAGGTTGTGGATGACGAAGGACACCTCGCTCCTCTGCTGCTTGGCCAGCGTCTGGGCGTGGCCCAGGATGCCGAAGCCCGTGATGTCGGTGGCGGCGTGGGCGTTGAAGGTGTGCATGAGGCTGGCCGCTGCGGAGGAGCACACCTCATTATCAGCCACACCACTCCTTTTTTGGTACAACAATTCACTCTCCTAATAGTTCATTCTCCAGTCAACACCACTCCTTTTTGGAACAACAATTCACTCTCCTAATAGTTCATTCTCCAGTCAACACCACTCCTTTTTGGAACAACAATTCACTCACTTGGGGCGGCATAGCTCAGTTGGTAGAGTGGCCGTACCAGCAACTTGAGGGTTCCAGGTTCGATTCCCACTTCCGCCATCCTAGTCACTGCCGTTGTGTCCTTGGGCAAGACACTTTACCCACCTGCTCCCAGTACCACCCACACTGGTTTAAATGTAACTTAGATATTGGGTGTCACTATGTAAAGCGCTTTGAGTCACGAGAGAAAAGCGCTATATAAATACAATTCACTTCACTTCACTTCACTCTCCTAATAGTTCATTCTCCAGTCAACACCACTCCTTTTTGGAACAACAATTCCAATGAAACTGTTTCTAAACTGATTATAGCTTGGAAAAAGGTCCTTCTGTTAAATAATAATGATGATAATAATAATAATTAATATTAATACTAATAATTTAATTTAACCTAACTTAACTTTATAAAAAAAAAGATTGCTTTTGATGGTTTTATTTTTATCACTGTTTTACACAACACTTCCTGGTGTATTATACAATGCAAGAATGTCCATTTCTGCACAGGGTTCATTTCTGTCACTTTATCCTGCATTATCCAACATTTTTCCCCGTCAGATTGGGACAACTATCTGTTGTTAAAATCGTTTTTAATCATATTTATTTATATTGTTTTTTATATTGGTTTTATATGTAATTATTTTTCTTTTTATTCAGTCATTGGTGGAGCTAAGGATAATATTTGAATATTGTTTTTAATATTGTTGTGCAGCACTTTGGAAACATTTTGTTGTTTAAATGTGCTATATAAATAAAGTGGATTGGATTGTCACACCTGCCAGCTTGTCCCATTTAAGTCCTAGCATGTCCAAACACGCATTTACCTATGTGAACAAGTCATTACCTGTGGTTGTCTCTTTAATTGACTGCATGGCTGCCAGCTCCTCCGTGATTTGAAGAAGATGAGCAGCTGGGAGGTGTCACGTACATCGCAGCTCTCATCCAATTAAAGCCAGCGAAAAGCAGTCCAAGTCTCCGGGCATATCAGCGCAACAGAGTCCAATAAGCACTCCTTAATAAACTCTCCGTCAGAAAACGCCTTATTTTTCTGGCGCTTTTGTGAGAAATGACGAAACTTGTCCTGACAGCTGCATCTCTGGGGGTGTGAAATTTGGCAAAAAGTCCTTGTTGGGTCCTACTACTAGTACTACTACTACAACTACTTACTACTAAAAGTCCTACTTGGCAGTCCATGTCTTGTTGAAAACACGCCATTCGTCATCAACTTTTCTCTTTTCAGCGTCTCATCACTTGTCGCTGTGCACCTTCCCTCACAGGTTACACACGGACATACGCCCATAAATAACACTTTTCAAAATAAAAGCAGCACAGTTGTATTGCACATTCGACATAGATACTTTTTTAAATGTATTTTGTAATTTATGACTGTCCTCACGCGGGCCGGACAGGGATGCACAAAGGGCAGGATGCGGCCCGCGGGCCGCAGAATGCCCAGGTCTGCACTACAGGCTCTTCTCACTCTTTCTTGTCTCTCCTTCTCACAGAGACAAAACAAGCGCACCTTCTTACATATGTCACATATGTATACGCCCTCCCGGAGCAGAGAGGTAGCGGCATGGGAAACGTTAGCTGTAGTGCGAGTGGTAATACGAGAGAAAGAAGGTGCAAATCTGATAACAAATGAAGGAAGAATTAATTCCCAAGAAAAACAGCAGGGGGTCCATCGTCTGGCGGTGGTTTGGCTTCAAGCGGGAAGATGTCGAACAGACAACCGTAATTTGTCAATTGTGGGGCAAAAGTGTTGCTACAAAAAGTAGCATTACTGCTAATATGTAGCATCATTTGAAAAGTCACCCGCTAGAGAATGAAGAGTGCTTGAAACTCCGCATGTCAACATCTCCATTCGGTGCCACACCAACAAAATGCAGAGGCAACCATTTCTACATCAACACCGTATGAAAAAAGTAGACAACAACAAAAGAGATAACGTCCGCAGGAACCTACCACATAGCGAAGGACATACACTATTTGATTTACTTTTATGCAGCTCATTTTTATTTGACACTTATTGAAATATCTTGTGTGACATTATGCACAAAAGTGCACTTTATTTGTTTAAACCAGGGGTCACCAACGCGGTGCCCGGGGGCACCAGGTAGCCCGTAAGGACCAGATGAGTAGCCCGCTGGCCTGTCCTAAAAATAGCTCAAATAGCAGCACTTACCAGAGAGCTGCCTCTATTTTTAAATTTTATTTATTTACTAGCAAGCTGGTCTCGCTTTACCCGACATTTTTAATTCTAAGAGAGACAAAACTCAAATAGAATTTGAAAATCCAAGAAAATATTTTAAAGACTTGGTCTTCACTTGTTTGAATAAATTCATTAATTTTTTACATTGCTTTTTATAACTTTCAGAAAGACAATTTTAGAGAAAAAATACAACCTTAAAAATGATTTTAGGATTTTTAAACACATATACCTTTTTACCTTTTAAATTCCTTCCTCCTCTTTCCTGACAATTTAAATCAATGTTCAAGTAAATTTATTTTTTTTATTGTAAAGAATAATAAATACATTTTAATTTATTCTTCATTTTAGCTTCTGTTTTTTGGACGAAGAATATTTGTGAAATATTTCTTCAAACTTATTATGATTAAAATTCAAAACAATTATTCTGGCAAATCTAGAAAATCTGTAGAATCAAATTTAAATCTTATTTCAAAGTCTTTTGAATTTCTTTTAAAATTTTTGTTCTGGAAAATCTAGAAGAAATAATGATTTGTCTTTGTTAGAAATATAGCTTGGTCCAATTTGTTATATATTCTAACAAAGTGCAGATTGGATTTTAACCTATTTAAAACATGTCATCAAAATTCTAAAATTAATCTTAATCAGGAAAAATTACTGATGTTCCATAAATTATTTTTTTAATTTTTTCAAAAAGATTCGAATTAGCTAGTTTTTCTCTTCTTTTGTCCGGTTGAATTTTAAATTTTAAAGAGTCGAAATTGAAGATAAACTATATTTCAAAATTTAATTGTCATTTTTTTCATGTTTTCTCCTCTTTTAAACCGTTCAATTAAGTGTAAATATCATTAATTATTAATAATAACATAGAGTTAAAGGTAAATTGAGCAAATTGGCTATTTCTGGCAATGTATTTAAGTGTGTATCAAACTGGTAGCCCTTCGCATTAATCAGTACCCAAAAAGTAGCTCTTGGTTTCAAAAAGGTTGGTGACCCCTGGTTTAAACTATTGTAGTGGCGTTCTGTACAAAAAGTGCACTTTAATTTAGTGTTGTTTTCATATGTCATCTTAGTGACATCATGCACAAAAGTGCACTAATAGCTTGTTTTAAAATGTCTCTGACAATCTTGCACTTTGTTTTGAAATGACATGAATGTTTGTGCCACTGCTTAATAAATACAGTATTGGTCAATTGACTTAGTTGGGATTTCCTTCTCTGCATGAAAGTTTAAAATGAGCACATATTAATGCAGTATGAACAATAATGTTTTAATGTAGACACATAGAATCATCATTAGGGATGTCCGATAATGGCTTTTTGCCGATATCCGATATTCCGATATTGTCCAACTCTTTAATTACCGATACCGATATCAACCGATACCGATATCAACCGATATATGCAGTCGTGCAATTAACACATTATTATGCCTAATTTGGACAACCATGTATGGTGAAGATAAGGTACTTTTTTTAAAAAATTAGTAAAATAAGATAAATAAATTAAAAACATTTTCTTGAATAAAAAAGAAAGTAAAACAATATAAAAACAGTTACATAGAAACTAGTAATTAATGAAAATGAGTAACATTAACTGCTAAAGGTTAGTACTATTAGTGGACCAGCAGCACGCACAATCATGTGTGCTTACGGACTGTATCCCTTGCAGACTGTATTGATATATATTGATATATAATGTAGGAACCAGAATATTAATAACAGAAAGAAACGACCCTTTTGTGTGAATGAGTGTAAATGGGGGAGGGAGGTTTTTTGGGTTGGTGCACTAATTGTAAGTGTATCTTGTGTTTTTTATGTTGATTTAATTAAAAAAAATAAAAAAATAAAAATAAAAATAAAAAAACGATACCGATAATAAAAAAAACGATACCGATAATTTCCGATATTACATTTTAACGCATATATCGGCCGATAATATCGGCATCATCATACTACTGTGATTATATGTATCAAGTGTTCTTTCAAGGCTAAGGCAAAATATCGAGATATATATCATGTATCGTGACATGGCATAAAAATATCGAGATATTAAAAAAAAGGCCATATCGCCCAGCCCTACTTGAACCCCTCTGATGGAGACTGCAAGTTCCTAGGAGCCTTCGGAAGGATGCATAAAGACAAAGTTGCCCGACTTTAAAAAGGATGAAAACGGCGTACATTTTTCAATATCTCCGACACGTCTTCTGCTGCTTTCTTGTGTCATTTGTATTGTGTTGAAAATCCCCTGCAAGTCCCAATATGGATGGTTTGTAAGATTGATTACCTGTCCTGTTGAGGCGTGCCATGTTCATCATTGCTTCGTGGTACGCCAGCTCCACGTCTTCCTGCGTCACCACCAGCTTGATCTTATTCCACTTGTCAGCCTGACAGAAATACACAACATGAGTGTCCTGCCTTTCTGTCCGTCTTCATGTATTTGTAGCCTTCTTGAGACACCGAGAAGGAAAAGTATCTTCCACATGAGGAGGTGTGAACAAGTGATGACATAAACCATGGTCCCAATAACATTGCATCTAATAGACAATGTCTCATTTGCACCCCTTCTGGTCAAAATAAGGGTGGTCCCAAAAAGGAGAAATTTTTCACATGGACTGTGTCGCTTTTAAAAGTGCTCCCCCTCTGGTCAACATATGAAATAACAAGTGTGTGCAAACATTTGAAATGCTCCCCCTATGGTCAACATATGAAATAACAAGTGGGTGCAAACATTTGAAGTGCCGATTAAGAGGAATGATTTGGTGGAACGGTTTTAAATGGAGACGAATAAGAATGGCGATTGGGATGTGAATGGACTTTTATGTGCGCAGACGTACCATGTCCAGCCACTGGTGCACTGCGACGGCAACTTGTGTGCCCAAGGGTTTGGTCAGCACCAGGACGTCTCCTGGCACGGCGTTGTCTGGCCTGCGACATGCAATGTTGTACTTATTAGAGAAGTCACAGTTGTATTTAATAGAGAAGTCACAGTTGTATTTATTAGATAAGTCACAGTTATATTTATTAGAGAAGTCAGTTTTATTTATTAGAGAAGTCACAGTTATATTTATTAGAGAAGTCACAGTTGTATTTATTAGAGAAGTCACAGTTGTATGTATTAAAGAAGTCACAGTTGTATGTATTAAAGAAGTCACAGTCGTATGTATTAGAGAAGTCACAGTTGTATGTATTAGAGAAGTCACAGTTATATTTATTAGAGAAGTCACAGTTGTATTTATTAGAGAAGTCACAGTTATATTTATTAGAGAAGTCACAGTTGTATTTATTAGAGAAGTCACAGTTGTATGTATTAGAGAAGTCACAGTTGTATGTATTAGAGAAGTCAGTTATATTTATTAGAGATGTCATAGTTATATTTATTAGATAAGTCAGTTATAGTTATTAGAGAAGTCACAGTTGTATTTATTAGAGAAGTCACAGTTATATTTATTAGAGAAGTCACAGTTATATTTATTAGAGAAGTCACAGTTGTATTTATTAGAGAAGTCATAGTTGTATTTATTAGAGAAGTCACAGTTGTATGTATTAGAGAAGTCAGTTATATTTATTAGAGATGTTATAGTTATATTTATTAGATAAGTCAGTTATAGTTATTAGAGAAGTCACAGTTGTATTTATTAGAGAAGTCACAGTTATATTTATTAGAGAAGTCACAGTTGTATTTATTAGAGAAGTCACAGTTGTATGTATTAGAGAAGTCACAGTTATATTTATTAGAGAAGTCAGTTATATTTATTAGAGAAGTCAGTTATATTTATTAGAGAAGTCACAGTTGTATTTATTAGAGAAGTCACAGTTGTATGTATTAGAGAAGTCACAGTTATATTTATTAGAGAAGTCAGTTATATTTATTAGAGAAGTCACAGTTGTATTTATTAGAGAAGTCACAGTTATATTTATTAGAGAAGTCACAGTTATATTTATTAGAGAAGTCACAGTTGTATTTATTAGAGAAGTCATAGTTGTATTTATTAGAGAAGTCACAGTTGTATGTATTAGAGAAGTCAGTTATATTTATTAGAGATGTCATAGTTATATTTATTAGATAAGTCAGTTATAGTTATTAGAGAAGTCACAGTTGTATTTATTAGAGAAGTCACAGTTGTATTTATTAGAGAAGTCACAGTTGTATTTATTAGAGAAGTCACAGTTATATTTATTAGAGAAGTCACAGTTGTATTTATTAGAGAAGTCACAGTTGTATGTATTAGAGAAGTCAGTTATATTTATTAGAGAAGTCAGTTATATTTATTAGAGAAGTCAGTTATATTTATTAGAGAAGTCACAGTTGTATTTATTAGAGAAGTCACAGTTGTATGTATTAGAGAAGTCAGTTATATTTATTAGAGAAGTCACAGTTATATTTATTAGAGAAGTCAGTTATATTTATTAGAGAAGTCACAGTTGTATTTATTAGAGAAGTCACAGTTGTATGTATTAGAGAAGTCACAGTGGTACGTATTAGAAAGTCAGTTATATTTATTAGAAGTCACAGTTGTATTTATTAGAGAAATCACAGTTGTATTTATTAGAGAAGTCACAGTTGCATTTATTAGAGAAGTCAAAGTTGTATTTATTAGAGAAGTCAATGTTGTATGTATTAGAGAAGTCAAAGTTATATTTATTAGAGAAGTTAGTTGTATTTATTAGATAAGTCACAGTTGTATTTATTAGGGATATCAGTTATATTTATTAGATAAGTCAGTTATATTTATTAGAGAAGTCACAGTTGTATTTATTAGAGAAGTAAAAGTAGTATTTATTAGAGAAGTCACAGTTGTATTTATTAGAGAAGTCAAAGTTGTATTTATTAGAGAAGTCAATGTTGTATGTATTAGAGAAGTCAAAGTTGTATTTATTAGAGAAGTCAAAGTTGTATTAGAGATGTCACTGTTGTATGTTTTAGAGAAGTCACAGTTATATTTATTAGAGAAGTCACAGTTGTATTTATTAGAGACGTCACAGTTGTATTTATTAGACAAGTCAGTTGTATTTATTAGACAAGTCAGTTGTATTTATTAGAGAAGTCACAGTTATATTTATTAGAGAAGTCAGTTGTATTTATTAGAGAAGTCAGTTGTATTTATTAGAGAAGTCAGTTGTATTTATTAGAGAAGTCAGTTATATTTATTAGAGAAGTCACAGTTGTATTTATTAGAGAAGTAAAAGTAGTATTTATTAGAGAAGTCACAGTTGTATTTATTAGAGAAGTCAAAGTTGTATTTATTAGAGAAGTCAATGTTGTATGTATTAGAGAAGTCAAAGTTGTATGTATTAGAGAAGTCAAAGTTGTATTTATTAGAGATGTCACTGTTGTATGTTTTAGAGAAGTCACAGTTATATTTATTAGAGAAGTCACAGTTGTATTTATTAGAGACGTCACAGTTGTATTTATTAGACAAGTCAGTTGTATTTATTAGAGAAGTCAGTTATATTTATTAGAGAAGTCACAGTTGTATTTATTAGAGAAGTCACAGTTATATTTATTAGACAAGTCAGTTGTATTTATTAGAGAAGTCACAGTTGTATTTATTAGAGAAGTCAGTTGTATTTATTAGAGAAGTCACAGTTGTATTTATTAGAGAAGTCAAAGTTGTATTTATTAGAGAAGTCAGTTATATTTATTAGAGAAGTCAGTTATATTTATTAGAGAAGTCAGTTGTATTTAATAGAGAAGTCAGTTGTATTTATTAGAGAAGTCACAGTTGTATTTATTAGAGAAGTCAGTTGTATTTATTAGAGAAGTCAGTTATATTTATTAGAGAAGTCACAGTTGTATTTATTAGAGAAGTCAGTTATATTTATTAGAGAAGTCACAGTTATATTTATTAGAGAAGTCAGTTGTATTTATTAGAGAAGTCAGTTATATTTATTAGAGAAGTCACAGTTGTATTTATTAGAGAAGTCAGTTATATTTATTAGAGAAGTCAGTTATATTTAATAGAGAAGTCAGTTGTATTTATTAGAGAAGTCACAGTTGTATTTATTAGAGAAATCAAAGTTGTATTTATTAGAGAAGTCAGTTGTATTTATTAGAGAAGTCAAAGTTGTATTTATTAGAGATATCAGTTATATTTATTAGATACGTCAGTTATATTTATTAAAGAAGTCAAAGTGGTATTTATTAGAGATGTCAATAATGTATGTATTAGAGAAGTCAGCGTTGTATTTATTAGAGAAGTCAGTGTTGTATGTATTAGAGAAGTCAGTGTTGTATGTATTAGAGAAGTCAGTGTTGTATGTATTAGAGAAGTCAGTGTTGGAGTGCAGGTGTGGATGACGTACATGATGAACTCATTGGGCTGGCACACGGTGGTGGCCACTCCCCCTAACACCACCCAGGGATTGAGCACAGTCTGTCCTCCTGTCACGGACGTGCCCGCCTCTTCTGCGGCGTCTTTGAAGCCCTGGATGACCAGCGGCATGACTTTGTCTCGCTCCTGTCAACAACAACAACAAGGAGGTAAGCAAACACCTTCCCTGTGCAAGAAAACTCACTCTCACCTTCTCCGACATTTTGTTGCTCACGCCCAGCAGCATCAGCATGTTGTCGCACTCCGTCACCCCCATGGCGTACAAGTCACTGAGGACGTTGGCACACGTGACACGACCCTGCAAGAGGCGAGACATTGAAACTGAAACCTGCTAAAAAAGTATCACAACAACCCTGAGATACCATTGGTTTTGTGTTGTTATTTACTAAATAACATCAGTCCATGTTGACAGCCATACCATCATGTAGGGGTCGTCCACTATAGGGTAGATGTAGTCTGTTGTCTGGACGAGGGAAAGGCCTCCGTGTCGGAGCGGGATGACGCAGGTGTCCATGCCGATGCCTTCAAAATAAGATCAATCTGCCACGTTACCAGGACTAATGTACACACCCCGTAAGCAGTGAAGTTGTCACGTTGTGTAAATGGTAAATACAAAGAGAATACAACAAATCCTTTTCAACTTATATTCAATTGAATAGACTGCAAAGACAAGATATTTCATGTTCACACTGAGAAACTTTGTTTTTTGGCAAATATTAGCTCATTTGGAATTTGATGCCCGAAACATGTTTCAAAAAAGCTGGCACAAGTGGCAAAAAAGAGTGAGAAAGTGGAGGAATGCTCATCAAAGACTTATTTGGAACATCCCACAGGTGAACAGGCTAATTGGGAACAGGTGGGTGCCATGATTGGGTATAAAAGCAGCTTCCATGAAATGCAAGGATGGGGCGAGGGTCACCACTTTGTCAACAAATGCCTGAGCAAATTGTTTAAGAGCGACATTTCTCAACCCGCTATTGCAAGGAATTTAGGGATTTCACCATCTACGCTCCGTAATATAATTAAAAAGTTCAGAGAATCTGGAGAAATCACTGCACGTAAGCCATGATATTACGCACCTTGGATCCCTCAGGCGGTACTGCATCAAAAAGCCACATCAGTGTGTAAAGGATATCACCACATGGGCTCAGGAACACTTCAGAAAACCACTGTCAGTAACTACAGTTGGTCGCTACATCTGTAAGTGCAAGTTAAAACTCTACTATGCAAAGCCAAAGCCATTTATCAACAACACCCAGAAACGCTTCGCTGGGCCCGAGCTCATCTAAGATGGACTTATGCAAAGTGGAAAAGTGTTCTGTGGTCTGACGAGTCCACATTTCAAATTGTTTTTAGAAACTGTGGACGTCGTGTCCTCCGGATCAAAGAGGAAAAGAACCATCCGGATTGTTCTAGGCACAAAGTGTAAAACGCAGCATGTGTGATGGTATGGGGGTGTATTAGTGCCCAAGACATGGGTAACTTACACATCTGTGAAGGCACCATTAATGCTAAAAGGTACATACAGTTTTTGGAGCAACATATGTTGCCATCCAAGCAGCGTTATCATGGACGCCCCTGCTTATTCCAGCAAGACAATGCCAAGCCATGTGTTACAACAGCGTGGCTTCATAGTAAAAGACTGCGGGTACTAGACTGGCCTGCCTGTAGTCCAGACCTGTCTCCCATTGAAAATATGAAGGCTAAAATAGCAGAAGGGAGACTGTTGAACAACTTAAGCTGCACATCAAGCAAGAATGGGAAATAATTCCGCTTCAAAAATGTGTCTCCTCAGTTCCCAAACCTTTACTGAGTGTTGTTAAAAGGAAAGGCCATGTAACACAGTGGTAAAAATGCCCCTCTGACTACTTTTTTGCAATGTGTTGCTGCCAATAAATTCTAAGTTCATGATTTGCACAAAAAAAAAGTGGTTTCTCAGTGTGAACATGAAATATCTTGTCTTTGCAGTCTATTCAATTGAATATAAGGATTTGCAAATCATTGTATTCTCTTTTTATTCACCATTTACACAACGTGACAACTTCACTGCTTTTGGGTTTTGTAATAACATATCACTTTTATGTCCCTCTTATGTTTGCAAACATACCAATACATTTGGAATTGTGCATGTTTTCCCACTATTGCTTTCAAGACACTTGGTACTTTTTAACTTCCTTAAGTAACAATAAGTTAATACACTGCCAAAGAGCGCTTATAAATACCTAATCGAGGCATGACCGCTCCCAGGAACTCTTCATCTTCTTGATAGTGGTTCTCTTGTAGGTTCTCTAAAAGCTTCTGTAAAACCTCCTGGGGCACCTGTGTCCACAACCAATACATTTGCATCATCTTTAATAATGTACACCGTGTTAGACAGCCCCATATTATTGGCGCCCATATTTGGCATTTTGACGTATGTCGGTATCAACCTTTTTTTTATTGGTATCAGTCTTTTTTCCCCCCCAACTATATCGTATCTACACTACCGTTCAAAAGTTTGGGGTCACCCAAACAATTTTGTGGAATAGCCTTCATTTCTAAGAAGAAGAATAGACTGTTGAGTTTCAGATGAAAGTTCTCTTTTTCTGGCCATTTTGAGCGTTTAATTGACCCCACAAATGTGATGCTCCAGAAACTCAATCTGCTTAAAGGAAGGTCAGTTTTGTAGCTTCTGTAACAAGCTAAACTGTTTTCAGATGTGTGAACATGATTGCACAAGGGTGTTCTAATCATCAATTAGCCTTCTGAGCCAATGAGCAAACACATTGTACCATTAGAACACTGGAGTGATAGTTGCTGGAAATGGGCCTCTATACACCTATGTAGATATTGCACCAAAAACCAGACATTTGCAGCTAGAATAGTCAGTTACCACATTAGCAATGTATAGAGTGTATTTCTTTAAAGTTAAGACTAGTTTAAAGTTATCTTCATTGAAAAGTACAGTGCTTTTCCTTAAAAAATAAGGACATTTCAATGTGACCCCAAACTTTTGAACGGTAGTGTATATTGTATCGGCCCTGAAACCAACACATCGGTCGATCTCTAGTTTGCGCAGGTTTGAAAAGGACCAACCTTGCAGCCTGTGCCTTTGAGCTCTGCGAAGCGCGTGAGCCGGAAGTTCTTGTCCAGCTCGTAGCTTTCGGGATTGAAGGACTCCCTCACGGACATGTCTGCAGAATCTGTGGGCCCTAAAAGATGGAGGGCACATTGTCAATTGCTCATACAGAAACAAGCTTAAAGACCAATTTGGCCACAACATAAGGAATGTCTGCAAATCTCAATCCAACACATATAAGAGATTTGCACTAGTGTTTGCTGTTCAAAAACTATTCATCCACATGTAGGGTAGAGGTATAATGCATCATTGCATAGAGGTGGGAATCTTTTGACAGCTCAGTGTTTCCCACACATTCATTTATTTGTGGCGGCCCGCCACGAAAGAATTAAGGCCGCGACAAATAGATTTTTTTTTTTGTCCTGTCAAGCTTCTCAGGCAAATCATATAGTTGATGTAGATGCCCATATAGGCTGTTCAGATTTACTTTACAAAAGAGAAATGTAGGATCAAGATTTTTGGAACTCTTTGTTCAGTGGATCAGATGTTTGATGAAGCTCTGTGTCTATCTACCACCACTACTGTTTTCTGTTTATTTGTTACTGACTGTGGCGGGACACCTCTGCCTCTGTTTCACTTTATGTTGCTGGTAAATAATATGGTTCTAGTAGTAGGCTAAAGTTAAATTATTTAGTATGCACTAATTAAAGGGGCAGAGCTTTAAGAGACATTTTAGCTTTTATATTTTTATAAGATATATTTTTTGTGAGAACCACAATGAATAAATATATTTCAGTGAATAACCTATTGTTCAAATCTGCATATGAATATGTACATAAAGTGTTGTAATTATATTGTAAAATGGATGGATGGATGGATGGATGGATGTTTAAAACAAAACTCCATCTATCCATCTTCTTCCGCTTATCCGAGGTCGGGTCGCGGGGGCAGCAGCCTAAGCAGGGAAATCCAGACTTCCCTCTCCCCAGCCACTTCGTCCAGCTCCTCCCGGGGGATCCCGAGGCGTTCCCAGGCCAGCCGGGAGACATAGTCTTCCCAATGTGTCCTGGGTCTTCCACGTGGCCTCCTACCGGTCGGACGTGCCCTAAACACCTCCCTAGGGAGGCGTTTGGGTGGCATCCTGACCAGATGCCCGAACCACCTCATCTGGCTCCTCTCCATGTGGAGGAGCAGCGGCTTTACTTTGAGCTCCCCCCGGATGGCAGAGCTTCTCACCCTATCTCTAAGGGAGAGCCCCGCCACCCGGCGGAGGAAACTCATTTGGGCCGCTTGTACCCGCGATCTTGTCCTTTCGGTCATAACCCAAAGCTCATGACCATAGGTGAGGATGGGAACGTAGATAGACCGGTAAATTGAGAGCTTTGCCTTCCGGCTCAGCTCCTTCTTCACCACAACGGATCGATACAGCGTCCGCATTACTGAAGACGACGCACCGATCCGCCTGTCTATCTCACGATCCACTCTTCCCTCACTCGTGAACAAGACTCCAAGGTACTTGAACTCCTCCACAAAACAAAACTGTTATTATTAATAGTAAGTCTACATTTTTTGAGCTTTTTTAGAGAAAATCATATCATTGTAGTAAATTATGCAAATTACTCGATGATGTCACGGTGACCACGCCCATAGCCACGCCCCCACCGCCACAGGTATCTTGGCAGTTTATGGGAAACACTGCAGCTCAAGATTCTATTACGATTTAGGAGCTACGATTCCATTAAAATTTGATTATTGATGCATCTTTAATTTATGTATATTTGGGGTTGTACGGTATAGCGGTACTAGTATAGTATCCCGACACTAATGAATCAGAACGGTACTAGACTCTGTTCGAAAAGTACCGGTTCCCAGGCATGACGGCTCGTCGTCACGTCATGACATTGCTGGTTTTAGGAGCATGTTCGGCAGCGCACACACACAGAGTACTTACAAGCAGACACAGTGTGTGGACAGAAAAGGGAGAATGGACGCATTTTGGCGTAAAAGGTGAAGTTATAACACTGAAACGCCCTCGGGAAGAGGTGCTTTAAGACATGGCTAGCTAGCTAGCGGCTAACATCCATCCACAGTGTTTTAGCTACTTCTAAATCACTAATCCTGGCCTCCATGGCGACAAATAAAGTACTTTTCGTACAAGTATCATTACCACTGGAGGACGAGGAATAGCTAAACATGCTTCACTACACACCGTAGGAGGATACGATAGCTACCCGGCGTCACAATGTAAACAAATGCCTTGGGTGGATCTACACCTGACATCCACTGTAATGATACCAAGTACAAGAGCGTATCTAGTCGATACTACTATGATTACATCGATATTTTTTATCGTCACAAAATCTTTTTTCCTTTTTAAAAATAATTCATATTATGTTTATAAAGTCAGTAAATATGTCCCGGGACACATGAGGACTTTGAATATGACCAATGTATGATCCTGTAACTACTTTGTATCGGATCGATACCTAAATGTGTGGTATCATCCAAAACTAAGGTAAAGTATCAAAGAAGAGAAGAATAAGTGATTATTACATTTTAACAGAAGTGTAGATAGATGTTAAAACAGAAAATAAGCAATTAACAGTAAATGAACAAGTAGATTAATAATCCATTTTTACAGTTTGTCCCTTATAATGTAGACAAAATAACAGGTGGATAAATGACACAATATGTTACTGCATACGTCAGCAGACTAATTAGGAGTCTTTGTTTGTTTACTTACTACTCAAAGACGAGTTGTCTAGTATGTTCACTATTTTATTTAAGGGCTAAATTGCAATAATAAACATATGTTTCATGTACCCTCAGAATTCTTGTTTTTGTGGTCTCCTTTATTTAGCAAAGTACCGAAAAGTATCGAAATACATTTTGGTACCGGTACTAAAATATTGGTATCGGGACAACCGTATATATATTGATGCCGTTTTACATTTCTTCTCATTTCACTAAATAATCTTTTATCACTTTCAACTTTAAAAAATAATGCATTTGTAATAACAAACCATTTAATTAAATCCCACATTTATTTATTTAATTGAAATGTGTGCAAAACTGTAACATTCGAGCCCTAAAATAAAGGAGCTGGTCGGAACCATGAATTGATTAACGTGGACCCCGACTTAAACAAGTTGAAAAACTTATTCGGGTGTTACCATTTAGTGGTCAATTGTACGAATATGTACTGTACTGTGCAATCTACTAATAAAAGTTTCAATCAATCTCCCAGTGAGGTGGCTAACAGCAGTCAGCCAAATTTCGGAACCGTCTGCAGTACTTTATTTACAAAACCACTCTGAGCAACGTTTGTAAGTTTTACAATATAACTAAAACATTTCATACTTACGAAACCGTCTCCTGTGTGATGTCTGTAGGAGTGTTTTCATGCATAATTGTACATGCTATCGAAATGTAATCAAGCTAGCATCGTTAGCTTTAGCGAATATGCTAACACGTTTAGTGTCTGTGATAGTACTATTAACTTACAATGGCATTCTTTTTGTATTGTTCGTTTCGTAAATTCACCAAAACGTCACCGTGAACTTACCGAGTTCGTCAAGCTAATTGGAGCGCTAGCTTCCGCAACTAGTGGGTCCGTGACGATGACTTCTGTTTTGTATAATCAGACGTTTTACTGCCGTGTTACAGGTATCATTTGAAAACAATTAAGGTATGTAAATAAACATTTACAAAATGTTTCGTACCGGTATATATCTAAAGCTTATAGTCCGGTGTGGATAATATACAGTATGTGGAAAAAAAATGTTCTTCTAAAATTTGGTGGGTTTTGCCTAAACACAGCCGCGCTCTATCGCCAGGTAAATACGGTATTAAAACATTTGTTCACTTCCTGTTCTCTATTTGTAACACATTATAAATAAATATGTCAGTGGAATAATATCAGAAACTCTCAGTAGGGTGCCACTCCAAACGCCAACAATAAACAATGTTAAATTAATACTTCACAATGGAACATTATTATTGTTGTAATAGGCTTCAACAGGTGTAGATAATGTTATGGCCTGGGAGAGGAAGTTGATTCTTTCAGCAATATTATATTTTCATGAAGCATTAAAACATGTTTTGATGCAAACATGTTACTATATGAGGGGGTCCTGCAGTACTATGAACGTTGTAGAAAGTAATCCTTCAACACTGAATATACAGATATTTGATCCATGACAAAATGGCATATACATGTTACGCATCTAAAGTGATGACAATACAAGTCAAATCATATTAATTAGTAATATTAATTTCAGGGTCCTACGGTACTATGAACGTTGTAGAAAGTAATCCTTCAACACTGAACATACAGATATTTGGTCCAAGACAAAATGGCAAAAACATGTTACACATCTAAAGTGATGACAATACAAGTAAAATCATATTAAAGTAAAATCATATTAATTAGTAATATTAATTTCAGGGTCCTACGGTACTATGAACGTTGTAGAATGTAATCATTCAACACTGAATATACAGATATTTGATCCATGACAAAATGGCATATACATGTTACACATCTAAAGTGATGGCAATACAAGTAAAATCATATGAATTAGTAATATTAATTTCAAGGTCCTGCAGTGCTATGAACGTTGTAGAAAGTAATCCTTCAACATTGAATATACAGATATGTGATTTGTGACAACATGGCATATAAATGTTACACATCTAAAGTGATGGCAATACAAGTAAAATCATATTAATTAATGATAATAATTTCAGGGTCCTACGGTACTATGAATGTTGTAGAAAGTAATAATTCAACACTGAATATACAGATATTTGGTCCATGACAATATGGCATATAAATGTTACACATCTAAAGTGATGACAATACAAGTAAAATCATATTAATTAGTAATATTAATTTTAAGGCCCTGCAGTACTATGAACGTTGTAGAAACTAATCCTTCAACATTGAATATACAGATATGTGATTTGTGACAACATGACATATACATGTTACACATCTAAAGTGATGACAATACAAGTAAATTATTAATTCAAGGGTTCTACAGTACTGTGAACGTTGTAGAAAGTAATCATTCAACACTGAATATACAGATATTTGATCTGTGACAAAATGGCATATACATGTTACACATCTAAAGTGATGGCAATACAAGTAAAATCATATTAATTAATGATAATAATTTCAGGGTCCTACGGTACTATGAACATTGTAGAAAGTAATCATTCTACACTGAATATACAGATATTTGGTCCATGACAAAATGGCATATAAATGTTACACATCTAAAGTGATGGCAATACAAGTCAAATATGGGAGGTGTTCAAGAAGCCAAAACGCTGCTAAATTCATTCAACCCCCAAAACAATGGCGTTAGCTTGCTCTTTAGGGTTAGTTCGCAAGCTTTAAATAAAATACACATCTTAAGTTAAATAAGCACCAGGCCGTCAGCAGAGTAAAGTTTAAAAAGGTGTTTTGGCCAGTGTTTATATTTGGATGCTAACACTAGCTAGCCACAGATGCTAACACGGTGACATAGTGCTAACAATGTCTACCGGCGGCCGCTAACATGAACGAATGTATTTAAAGTCATAAAAGCGACTTCCAGCACGCAAACGTTGAACATTGTGCGCGGCCAAAGTTGCAAAAGTTGCTAATAAACAAGAGAAGTCCCGACAAAAAAAAATGTCGGCGGCGGAAAAAATTAACCCTTTGCTGTCCCGCCGCCATGCGACCTGCGCACCGCCAACAGGCGCCGTCCGGACACAAAAACAAGAATAAACGCGCCGCCGGCGTCACGTCGGCAGCGGCGCGGCGCACTATAGCCCACTACCGTCGCCATACCCGCATTCCGAGCAAGGCAGCAGAGTTGTATTCCCGCAACGTTTCCCCTTTAATTGCAAGAGCGCGTCCATGCTTACCGGCCTCGACTCGCGCCACATCCGACTACGAGGGCGGGGACAGCGGCGGTCCTTCGGCGAGGTGGCCCCGGACGGCGCCTGATAGAAAGTAGCCCGGGCGTGTTCACTCCGCGGTCGATGCGTGGGAATGGATGTCACGCGCGTGATAAGACGTGACAGATAATCATATTCACAATTACTCGCTCGCAGCGATTGTGGTTTAAGAATGTATTTGGGAGGAAATGTCATAAGGACATTTACGCGGTAGCCGCGGGTCCTTTGTGTGCTCTATGGCGGCTGCAACATCCCCTTTAACAGGCTGGAGAGTCCGGAGTGTACCTTTAATGCACACTTATTCATGCAGAGTGTACCTTTAATGCACACTTATTCATGCTGAGTGTACCTTTAATGCACACTTATTCATGCAGAGTGTACCTTTAATGCACACTTATTCATGCAGAGTGTACCTTTAATGCACACTTATTCATGCAGAGTGTACCTTTAATGCACACTTATTCATGCAGTGTACCTTTAATG
Source organism: Entelurus aequoreus (assembly GCF_033978785.1). Lineage (NCBI taxonomy): Eukaryota > Metazoa > Chordata > Actinopteri > Syngnathiformes > Syngnathidae > Entelurus > Entelurus aequoreus. The sequence continues at coordinate 8,604,661 of NC_084733.1, read as the reverse complement.
AACACTTATTCATGCAGAGTGTACCTTTAATGCACACTTATTCATGCAGAGTGTACCTTTAATGCACACTTATTCATGCAGAGTGTACCTTTAATGCACACTTATTCATGCAGAGTGTACCTTTAATGCAGACTTTTTCATGCAGAGTGTACCTTTAATGCACACTTATTCATGCAGAGTGTACCTTTAATGCACACTTATTCATGCAGAGTGTACCTTTAATGCACACTTATTCATGCAGAGTGTACCTTTAATGCACACTTATTCATGCAGAGTGTACATTTAATGCAGACTTATTCATGTAGAGTGTACCTTTAATGCACACTTATTCATGCAGAGTGTACCTTTAATGCACACTTATTCATGCTGAGTGTACCTTTAATGCACACTTATTCATGCAGAGTGTACCTTTAATGCACACTTATTCATGCAGAGTGTACCTTTAATGCACACTTATTCATGCAGAGTGTACCTTTAATGCACACTTATTCATGCAGTGTACCTTTAATGAACACTTATTCATGCAGAGTGTACCTTTAATGCACACTTATTCATGCAGAGTGTACCTTTAATGCACACTTATTCATGCAGAGTGTACCTTTAATGCACACTTATTCATGCAGAGTGTACCTTTAATGCAGACTTTTTCATGCAGAGTGTACCTTTAATGCACACTTATTCATGCAGAGTGTACCTTTAATGCACACTTATTCATGCAGAGTGTACCTTTAATGCACACTTATTCATGCAGAGTGTACCTTTAATGCACACTTATTCATGCAGAGTGTACATTTAATGCAGACTTATTCATGTAGAGTGTACCTTTAATGCACACTTATTCATGCAGAGTGTACCTTTAATGCACACTTATTCATGCAGAGTGTACCTTTAATGCACACTTATTCATGCAGAGTGTACCTTTAATGCAGACTTATTCGTGCAGAGTGTACCTTTAATGCACAGTTTTTAGCATTTTTTTAAAAATAAAAAATATAAAGTATTTAAATAAATGTCTGCCTTCAGCAGTTAAAAATATATATATATATATATTTGAATGTTTGTCTATTGGTTATTTTCAAAATAAAAATATAAAGTCTTTTTAATAAATAAGTCATGTTTTTAGCAGTTTTTTTTAAAATAACGAATGTCAAGTCTTTAAATGTCAGTTTTTAGCAGTTATCTAAAAAAATATATATATAAATTCTTGAAATGTTTGTCTTTATCAGTTATTTTTTAAAATGAAGTCTTTAAATAAATGTCAGTTTTAGCAGTTCTTTTATAAAAAACAATTATGTCTTTAAATACATGTTTTTAGCAATTAATTATTTAAAGAAAAAATATAGTTTTTAAATAATTGTCAGTTTTTAGCAGTTTTTTAAATTAAAAATGTCAAGTATATAAATAAATGTCTGCCTTTACCAGTTTTTTTTAAACAAAAAAATATAAATTCTTTGAATGTTTGTCTCGCAGTTATTTTTTAAATAAACATATCAAGTATTTTTAATAAATAATTAGTTTTTAGCAGTTTTTTTATTTTTAAATAACGAATGTCAAGTCTTTAAATATCAGTTTTAGCAGTTCTTTTTCAAAAACAATTATGTCTTTAAATACATGTTTTTTAGCAATTAATTATTTAAAGAAAAAAGATCAAGTCTTTAAATAATTGTCAGTTTTTTAAATTAAAAATATCAAGTATATAAATAAATATGTCTGCCTTTAGCAGTTGTTTTTTTTAAACAAAAAAATATAAACTCTTTGAATGTTTGTCTAGCAGTTATTTTTTAAATAAAAATATCAAGTCTTTTTAATAAATAAGTCGTTTTTAGCAGGGGTTTTTTAAATAACGAATGTCAAGTCTTTAAATGTCAGTTTTTAGCAGTTCTTTTTCAAAAACAATTATGTCTTTAAATACATGTTTTTAGCAATTATTATTTAAATAAAAAATATCAAGTCTTTAAATAATTGTCAGTTTTTAGCAGTTTTTAAAATAAAAAATATAAAGTGTTTAAATAAATATGTCTGCCTTCAGCAGTTTAAAAAAAATTCTTTGAATGTTTGTCTATCGGTTATTTTCAAAATAAAAATATCAAGTCTTTTTAATAAATAAGTCTTGTTTTCAGCAGTTTTTTTTTTAATAACGAATGTCAAGTCTTTAAATGTCAGTTTTTAGCAGTTATCTAAAAAAAATTAAATATAAATTCTTGAAATGTTTGTCTTTATCAGTTATTTTTTAAAATGAAGTCTTTAAAGAAATGTCAGTTTTAGCAGTTCTTTTATAAAAACAATTATGTCTTTAAATACATGTTTTTAGCAATTAATTATTTAAAGAAAAAATATTGTTTTTAAATAATCGTCAGTTTTTAGCAGTTTTTTAAATTAAAAATATCAAGTATATAAATAAATATGTCTGCCTTTAGCAGTTGTTTTTTTAAACAAAAAAATATAAATTCTTTGAATGTTTGTCTAGCAGTTATTTTTTAAATAAAAATATTAAGTATTTTTAATAAATAAGTCGTTTTTAGCAGGGGTTTTTTAAATAACGAATGTCAAGTCTTTAAATGTCAGTTTTTAGCAATTCTTTTTCAAAAACAATTATGTCTATAAATACATGTTTTTAGCAATTATTATTTAAATAAAAAATATCAAGTCTTTAAATAATTGTCAGTTTTTAGCAGTTTTTTAAATTAAAAATATTAAGTATATAAATAAATATGTCTGCTTCAGCAGTTTAAAAAAAATTATTTGAATGTTTGTCTTTCAGTTATTTTTTAAATAAAAATATCAAGTCTTTTTAATATATAAGTCTTGTTTTTAGCAGGTTTTTTTTTTTAAAGAACGAATGTTAAGTCTTTAAATGTCAGTTTTTAGCAGTTATTTAAAAAAAATTAAATATACATTCTTGAAATGTTTGTCTTTATCAGTTATTTTAAAAAATGAAGTCTTTAAATAAATGTCAATTTTAGCAGTTCTTTTTCAAAAACAATTATGTCTTTAAATTCATGTTTTTAGCTATTAGTTATTTAAATAAAAAAGATAAAGTCTTTAAATAATTGTCAGTTTTATCGTTTTTTTTAAAATAAAAAATATCAAGTATTTAAATAAATATGCCTGCCTTCAGCAGTTTTAAAAAAGTACATCAATTCTTTGAATGTTTGTCTATCAGTTATTTTTCAAATAAAAATATCAAGTCTTTTTAATAAATAAGTATTGTTTTTAGCAGGGTTGTTTTTTTTTAAATAACGAATGTCAAGTCTTTAAATGTCAGTGTTTAGCAGTTATTTAAAAACATTTCTTGAAATGTTTGTCTTTATCAGTTATTTTTAAAAATGAAGTCTTTAAATAAATGTCAGTTTTAGCAGTTCTTTTTCAAAAACAATTATGTCTTTAGCAATTAATTATTTAAAGAAAAAATATCATGTCTTTAAATAATTGTCAGTTTTTAGCAGTTTTTCTTTATTACAAATATCAAGTATATAAATAAATATGTCTGCCTATAGCGGGTTTTTTTTTTTAAACAAAAAAATACAAATTCTTTGAATGTTTGTCTAGTAGTTATTTTTTAAATAAAAATATCAAGTCTTTTTAATAAATAAGTCGTTTTTAGCAGGGTTTTTTTTTTAAATAACAAATGTCAAGTCTTTAAATAAATGTCAGTTTTAGCAGTTCTTTTTAAAAAACAATTATGTCTTTAAATACATGTTTTTAGCAATTAATTATTTAAGTAAAAAATATAAAGTCTTTAAATAATTGTCCGTTTTTAGCAGTTTTTTTTAAAATTAAAAATATCAAGTATATAAATAAATGTCTGCCTTTAGCAGTTTTTTTTTTAAAACAAAAACATATAAATTCTTTGAATGTTTGTCCAGCAGTTATTTTTTAAATAATAATATCAAGTCTTTTTTAATAAATAAGTCGTTTTTAGCAGGGTTTTTTTTAAAATAGCGAATGTCAAGTCTTTAAATGTCAGTTTTTAGCAGTTCTTTTTCAAAAACAATTTGTGTCTTTAAATACATGTTTTTAGCAATGAATTATTTAAAGAAAAAATATCAAGTCTTTAAAAAATTGTCAGTTTTTAGCAGTTTTTTAAATTAAAAATATCAAGTATATAAATATATATGTCTGCCTTCAGCAGTTTTAAAAAACAATAAAAAAAAATAATATTTGAATGTTTGTCTTTTTAATTAATAAGTCTTGTTTTTAGCAGGGTTTTTTTTTTTTTTTTAATAACGAATGTAAAGTCTTTAAATGTCAGTTTTTAGCAGTTCTTTTTCAAAAACAATTTGTGTCTTTAAATACATGTTTTTAGCAATTATTATTTAAATAAAAAATATAGTCTTTAAATTGTCAGTTTTTAGCATTTTTTTTTTAAATTAAAAATATGAAGTATATAAATAAATATGTCTGCCTTCAGCAGTTTTAAAAAACAATAAAAAAAAAATGATTGAATGTTTGTCTTTTCAATTAATAAGTCTTGTTTTTAGCAGGGTTTTTTTTTTTTAAATAATGAATGTAAAGTCTTTAAATGTCAGTTTTTAGCAGTTCTTTTTCAAAAACAACAAATACATGTTTTTAGCAATTAATTATTTAAATAAAAAATATAGTCTTTAAATTGTCAGTTTTTAGCATTTTTTTTTAAAAATTAAAAATATGAAGTATATAAATAATGTCTGCCTTCAGCAGTTTTAAAAAACAATAAAAAAAATATTTGAATGTTTGTCTTTTTAATTAAGTCTTGTTTTTAGCAGGTTTTTTTTTTTTAAATAACGAATGTAAAGTCTTTAAATGTCAGTTTTTAGCAGTTATTTAAAAAAAAAAAAATTCTTGAAATGTTTGTCTTTATCAGTTATTTTTAAAAATCAAGTCTTTAAATAAACGTGTACATTTAGCAGTTATTGTCTAAAAAGTATTTAAATAAAGTAGACATTATAATGGTGTTATAATAGGTGTCATGTTACTTACCAGGTGCAAAGTCATTGCCCAAACATTGACGATTCCAAAAAGTAGATTTATTTACAAGGAACATGCAGAAAAGTAGAATTAGAAGCAGAAGCGTTTATCCTTCCTTGATCGCCCATGTTGGCAGGAAGTTAGACACGACCATGACTACTACTTGTGCTTCTTCCCGTTCTTCAGCTGCTCGGCACACTCCGACATCTTCTTGTCACACTCCGACATCTTCTTGTCACACTCCGACATCTTCTTGTCACACTCCGATGTCTTCTTGTCACACTCCGACGTCTTCTTGTCACACTCGGAGGTCTTCTTGTCGTTGGTGGACTTGAAAAGTGCTTGGATGTCCACCATGGCCTTCTGGATGTGCCTACCGAACCTGCACGAGTCCTGCAGGGAACACACCCGAAGTCAGACCCTGCACCCAAGTACAAATACAGTAGTAGTACTATCAGGGAGAAGTACTAGCCCAAAAACAGTAGTAGTACTATCAGGGAGAAGTACTAGCCCAAAAACAGTAGTAGTACTACCAGGAAGAAGTACTACTCAAAATACAGTAGTAGTACTATCAGGAAGAAGTACTACTCAAAATACAGTAGTAGTACTATCAGGAAGAAGTACTACTCAAAATACAGTAGTAGTACTATCAGGGAGAAGTACTACAAGTAAGTATTTACTGTGTCAGGACTGGAGAACTTGCTGGAGATGTGGAAAGTGATGAGGTTTTCTCCAGCGATGATGTAAGACACGCCGTAACCGTCATCTGCCACCTGAAATAAACATATTACATCATCACTTTCACTTTAATAACTTTTATTGACGTCATCACTTTCACTTTAATAAGCTTTATCTACATTATTCCTTTCAACACCTAACAGTTGTCCTAAATCACTGATGTAAGGAAATAAGAGATATAAGTCACTGATGTAAGGAAATAAGAGATATAAGTCACTGATGTAAGGAAATAAAATAGATATCACTCACTGATGTAAGGAATTTAAAAAAGATATAACTCCCTGATGTAAGGATATCAAAAGAGATATAACTCACTGATATAAGGAAATAAAAGAGATATAAGACACTGATGTCAGGAAATGAAGAGATATAAGTGACTAATGTAAGGAAATGAAAAGAGAGAACTCACTGATGTAAGGAAATAAGAGATATCACTCACTGATGTAAGGAAATAAAAGAGATATAAGTCACTGATGTAAGAAAATGAAAATAGATATCACTCACTGATGTAAGGAAATAAAAGAGATATAAGTCACTGATGTAAGGAAATAAAGATATAACTCACTGACGTAGGGAAATAAAAGAGATATCACTCACTGATGTAAGGAAATGAAAAGAGATATCACTCACTGATGTAAGGAAATGAAAAGAGATATACGTCACTGATGTAAGGAAATAAAAGAGATATCACTCACTGGTGTAAGGAAATGAAAAGAGATATCGCTCACAGGTGTAAGGAAATAAAAGAGATATCACTCACTGATGTAAGAAAATGAAGAGATAAGTAACTGATGTAAGGAAATAAAAGAGATATCACTCCCTGATGTACGAAAATGAAAAGAGATATAAGTCACTGATGCAAGGAAATAAAAGAGATATCACTCACTGATGTAAGGAAATGAAATTAGATATCACTCATTGATGTAAGGAAATGAAATTAGATATCACTCATTGATGTAAGGAAATTAAATTAGATATCACTCATTGATGTAAGGAAATGAAATTAGATATCACTCACTGATGTAAGGAAATGAAAAGAGATATACGTCACTGAAGTAAGGAAATAAAAGAGATATAAGTCACTGATGTAAGGAAATTAAATTAGATATCACTCACTGATGTAAGGAAATAAAAGAGATATAAGTCACTGATGTAAGGAAATAAAAGAGATATAAGTCACTGATGTAAGGAAATAAAAGAGATATAAGTCACTGATGTAATGAAATAAAAGAGATATAAATCACTGATGTAATGAAATAGAAGAGATATAACTACATCACTGATGTAATGAAATAAAAGAGATATAAATCACTGATGTAATGAAATAGAAGAGATATAACTACATCACTGATGTAATGAAATAAAAGAGATATCACTCACCGATGTAATGAAATAAAAGAGATACAAGTCACTGATGTAATGAAATAAAAGAGATATAAGTCACTGATGTAATGAAATAAAAGAGATATAAGTCGCTGATGTAAGGGAAATAAAAGAGATAAGTCACTGATGTAATGAAATAAAAGAGATATAAGTCACTGATGTAATGAAATAAAAGAGATATAAGTCACTGATGTAAGGAAATAAAAGAGATATAAGTCACTGATGTAAGGAAATACAAGAGATATAAGTCACTGATGTAATGAAATAAAAGAGATATAAGTCACTGATGTAACGAAATAGAAGAGATATAACTACATCACTGATGTAATGAAATAAAAGAGATATAAGTCACTGATGTAATGGAATAAAAGAGATATAAGTCACTGATGTAATGAAATAAAAGAGATATCACTCACTGATGTAATGAAATAAAAGAGATATAAGTCACTGATGTAATGAAATAAAATACATATCACTCACTGATGTAATGAAATAAAAGAGATATAAGTCACTGATGTAATGAAATAAAAGAGATATCACTCACTGATGTAATGAAATAAAAGAGATATAAGTCACTGATGTAATGAAATAAAAGAGATATAAGTCACTGATGTAATGAAATAAAAGAGATATAAGTCACTGATGTAATTAAATAAAAGAGATATAAGTCACTAATGTAATGAAATAAAAGAGATATAAGTCACTGGTGTAAGGAAATAAAAGAGATATCACTCACTGATGTAATGAAATAAAAGAGATATAAGTCACTGATGTAATGAAATAAAAGAGATATAAGTCACTGATGTAAGGAAATAAAAGAGATATAAGTCACTGATGTAATGAAATAAAAGAGATATAAGTCACTGATGTAATGAAATAAAAGAGATATCACTCACGGGGCCAAATCCACCTCCAGCACTGACATATTTGGGGAACTTGCTGAGGTCGACTAAGTTGAGCTGCTGCTGAGGAGTCTGGCTGGTGGACAACTTCCAAGGTTCTGACAGCACCTTGAAGGGCAGCGAGGTCAGAAGGTTAGAAGGTCGGAAACCAGGACTTTGGTCCGTAGATGGCGGTGAACTCTGACCTGCTTTAAAAAGGGGGAGTCCAGACCTAAATACTTGGACAGGATGTAGAGACAGAAGAGGTGGCGGTCGATCCCAGAACCGGTCATGGCCAGACGGTACATGTTCTGATGCTGCCCTGCAGCCTTCTGGAACGAGGCCAGCCTCTGGCTGTTCTGGAGACACGCCCAATAAGCAGCCTAATAAATGTGACTATTATCACACATGCCCAATGACTAGTAACATTATATTAATTAGTAATAATAATTTCAGGGTCCTACGGTACTATGAACGTTGCATCTGACCAGTCTTCCTCTCAGGGAATACAAGTCACTGGTCAATCCCAAGTTCTTTCAGATGACATATATGTTGAGTAAGTCGGACCACCAAGACAGAATAGGAATATTATCACGTTTTACTAAAGCTTTAGGAGACCAGCCCTACAGTCCGTTAATAGCGGCATCTAGAAGCGAAGCGGTCTGAAAATCAAACGGGAAGAGACAACTTATTGAATACGAAAAACAGCCCCCACCCGGCCCAGAAAGGAATACAGCCTCTTTGTTCTAATACTGATCAGGTAAAAAAGGGAGTGCAACAACTCCCACATTCCAACGCTTCAAGGTAAAGCACAGAGTTTACTTGCCGACATAAGATACAAGCAAAAAGAGTAAATATTAGCTGCTTTAAACACGACTATGAATAAAGAAAGAACTCTTAAAAATATATGCATTCTCCACAACAGATATTTGATATATGATGACATGTACATGTTACACATCTAAAGTGATGACAATACAAGTACAATTATATTAATTAGTAAAATCATATTAATTAGGGATGTCCGATAATGGCTTTTTGCCGATATCCGATATTGTCCAACTCTTTAATTACCGATACCGATATCAACCGATACCGATATCAACCGATATATGCAGTCGTGGAATTAACACATTATTATGTCTAATTTGGACAACCAGGTATGGTGAAGATAAGGTACTTTTAAAAAAAATTAGTAAAATAAGATAAATAAATTAAAACCATTTTCTTGAATACAAAAGAAAGTAAAACAATATAAAAACAGTTACATAGAAACTAGTAATG
>NC_084733.1:8582928-8587928 GCF_033978785.1 Entelurus aequoreus | reverse complement strand
GCATAGTTGTACAATTGTTGTTGGGTCTCAACATCATGAGAAGCATATATTGGCATAGTTGTACAATTGTTGTTAGTTGTACAATTGTTGTTGGGTCTCACATCATGAAAAGCATATATTGGCATAGTTGTACAATTGTTGTTAGTTGTACAATTGTTGTTGGGTCTCACATCATGAGAAGCACATATTGGCATAGTTGTACAATTGTTGTTGGGTCTCACATCATGAGAAGCATATATTGGCATAGTTGTACAATTGTTGTTGGGTCTCACATCATCAGAAGCGTATATTGGCATAGTTGTACAATTGTTGTTGGGTCTCACATCATCAGAAGCGTATATTGGCATAGTTGTACAATTGTTGTTGGGTCTCACATCATGAGGAGCATATATTGGCATAGTTGTACAATTGTTGTTGGTCTCACATCATGAGAAGCATATATTGGCATAGTTGTACAATTGTTGTTGGGTCTCACATCATCAGAAGCATATATTGGCATAGTTGTACAATTGTTGTTGGGTCTCACATCATGAGAAGCATATATTGGCATAGTTGTACAATTGTTGTTGGGTCTCACATCATGAGAAGCATATATTGGCATAGTTGTACAATTGTTGTTGGTCTCACATCATGAGAAGCATATATTGGCACAGTTGTACAATTGTTGTTGGGTCTCACATCATGAGAAGCATATATTGGCATAGTTGTACAATTGTTGTTGGGTCTCACATCATGAGAAGCATATATTGGCATAGTTGTACAATTGTTGTTGGGTCTCACATCATCAGAAGCATATATTGGCATAGTTGTACAATTGTTGTTGGGTCTCACATCATCAGAAGCATATATTGGCATAGTTGTACAATTGTTGTTGGGTTTCACATCATGAGAAGCATATATTGGCATAATTGTACAATTGTTGTTGGGTCTCACATCATCAGAAGCATATATTGGCATAGTTGTACAATTGTTGTTGGGTCTCACATCATGGGAAGCATATATTGGCATAGTTGTACAATTGTTGTTGGGTCTGACATCATGGGAAGCATATATTGGCATAGTTGTACAATTGTTGTTGGGTCTCACATCATGAGAAGCATATATTGGCATAGTTGTACAATTGTTGTTGGGTCTCACATCATGAGAAGCATATATTGGCATAGTTGTACAATTGTTGTTGGGTCTCACATCATGAGAAGCATATATTGGCATAGTTGTACAATTGTTGTTGGGTCTCACATCATAAGAAGCATATATTGGCATAGTTGTACAATTGTTGTTGGTCTCACATCATGAGAAGCATATATTGGCATAGTTGTACAATTGTTGTTGGGTCTCACATCATCAGAAGCATATATTGGCATAGTTGTACAATTGTTGTTGGTCTCACATCATGAAAGGTATATATTGGCATAGTTGTACAATTGTTGTTGGGTCTCACATCATGAAAGGCATATATTGGCATAGTTGTACAATTGTTGTTGGGTCTCACATCATGACGAGCATATATTGGCATAGTTGTACAATTGTTGTTGGGTCTCACATCATAAGAAGCATATACTGGCATAGTTGTACAATTGTTGTTGGGTCTCACATCATGAAAGGCATATATTGGCATAGTTGTACAATTGTTGTTGGGTCTCACATCATGAGAAGCATATATTGGCATAGTTGTACAATTGTTGTTGGGTCTCACATCATGAGGAGCATATATTGGCATAGTTGTACAATTGTTGTTGGGTCTCACATCATGAGAAGCATATATTGGCATAGTTGTACAATTATTGTTTGTCAGAGAGCACTCACATAGTTAGTGGCCCACCAGGACTTGACGATCAAGTATCTCTGCAGCTGAGCAGCGTTGGACTCTTGGAACTCGCTGGCCAGTGTCTCCATTTGCTTGTAGCGCTCATCGTCCAGCAGAGGGCGCACTGACTCCAGATACTGCCAGTAGAGTACAATATACTGAGTGTAGTGTACATACACAAAGTATAATATACTGAGTATATACTGTCTGTACATACACCAAGTAGAGTACAATATACTGAGTGTAGTGTACATACACAAAGTATAATATACTATGTATATACTGTCTGTACATACACCAAGTAGAGTACAATATACTGAGTGTACATACACAAAGTATAATATATTGAGTATATACTGTCTGTACATACACCAAGTATAATATATGGAGTATATACTGTCTATACATACACAAAATGTAATATACTAAGTATATACTGTCTATACTACTGAGTATATACTGTCTATACACACACAAAGTACAGTATAATATACTGAGTATATACTGTCTGTACATACACCAAGTATAATATACTGAGTATATACTGTCTATACATACACAAAGTACAGTATGGTATAATGAGTATATACTGTCTATACATACACCAAATAATATACTGAGTGTACATACACAAAATATAATATACTAAGTATATACTGTCTATACATATACAAAGTACAGTATAATATACTGAGTATATACTGTCTATACATAAACAAAGTACAGTATAATATACTAAGTATATACTGTCTATACATACACAAAGTACAGTATAATATACTGAGTATATACTGTCTATACATACACAAAGTAGAGTACAATATACTGAGTGTAGTGTACATACACAAAGTATAATATACTATGTATATACTGTCTGTACATACACCAAGTAGAGTACAATATACTGAGTGTACATACACAAAGTATAATATATTGAGTATATACTGTCTGTACATACACAAAGTATAATATATGGAGTATATACTGTCTATACATACACAAAATGTAATATACTAAGTATATACTGTCTATACTACTGAGTATATACTGTCTATACACACACAAAGTACAGTATAATATACTGAGTATATACTGTCTGTACATACACCAAGTATAATATACTGAGTATATACTGTCTATACATACACAAAGTACAGTATGGTATAATGAGTATATACTGTCTATTCATACACCAAATAATATACTGAGTGTACATACACAAAATATAATATACTAAGTATATACTGTCTATACATATACGAAGCACAGTATAATATACTGAGTATATACTGTCTATACATAAACAAAGTACAGTATAATATACTAAGTATATACTGTCCATACATACACAAAGTACAGTATAATACACTGAGTATATACTGTCTATACATACACCAAGTACAGTATAATATACTGAGTATATACTGTATATACATACACCAAGTATAATATACTGAGTATATACTGTCTATTCATACACCAAGTGTAATATACTGAGTATATACTGTCTATACATACACCAAGTCCAGTATAATATACTGAGTATATACTGTCTATACACACACAAAGTACAGTATGATATACTGAGTATATACTGTCTATACATACAAGTACAGTATAATATACTGAGTGTAAATACACAATATAATATAGTAAGTATATACTGTCTATACATACACCAAGTAGAGTATAATATACTGAGTATATACTGTCTATACATACACCAAGTAGAGTATAATATACTGAGTATATACTGTCTATACATACACCAAGTAGAGTATAATATACTGAGTATATACCGTAATTTCCGGACTATAAGCCGCACCTGACTATAAGCCGCACCAGCTAAATTTAGGGGAAAATACAGATTGCTCCATATATAAGCCGCACCCGACTATAAGCCGCAGGGTTTTGATGTGTAATTACCGTAGTATATAGGGGTTCCTGCTACCACGGAGGGGATTGTCGGGACAGAGATGACTGTTTAGGAACGCAAAGCGTCCCATTTATTAACAATAAATCTTTCAATCATTCAATCAAACTTTCACATCTTTGACATGACGAACAGCATTCGTGCAGAGTACAAATAATACAACGCTGCAAAGTAATACAAAGTGCTCGCCTGTACGTTATCAAAATAACCAGCCTACCGGTATATGAAAAGTCAGTCTTTAATCATTGTGTCATCGTCTTCCTCCTGCGTACTAAAACCACCAAAATCCTCTTCGTCGGTGTCGGAGAAGAACAGGCCGTAAATAAGCCGCACCCTTGTATAAGCCGCAGGGACCAGAACGAGGGGAAAAAGTAGCGGCTTATAGTCCGGAAATTACGGTACTGTCTATACATACACCAAGTCCAGTATAATATACTGAGTATATACTGTCTATACACACACAAAGTACAGTATGATATACTGAGTATATACCGTCTATACATACAAGTACAGTATAATATACGGAGTGTAAATACACAACATAATATAGTAAGTATATACTGTCTATACATACACCAAGTAGAGTATATACTGTCTATACATACACCAAGTAGAGTATATACTGTCTATACATACACCAAGTAGAGTATAATATACTGAGTATATACTGTCTATACATACACCAAGTAGAGTATATACTGTCTATACACACACAAAGTACAGTATGATATACTGAGTATATACAGTATGTGTGTACAAGGTATAGTTGCAGTACTCCTAGTCCACCACTAGATGTCAGTAAAACTGAATTGTCTGCCAACAGAAATTATTTTGGAAAAAGTGAAATATGTATCAAGACCTTGTTTTTGTCAAAAGTATATACTTTCTAGTAATATTACACTTATTGTAGTACAATAAAGACTTTGAGTTGATATGACTTGATTGTTATACAGTTGAAGACTTTTTCTAGTAACATTACTTTGACCTATTGTCATAAAATTAGGATTTAAAAAAAAAAAAAATCATGACTTTACTCTCGAAATTAAAAAAAAATTATATAAAAAACAATTAAAATTATAACAATATGACAGTTTTTTTTAAAAATTAGTCATAATTTTTGAAGAGTTCTTTATTTCAGGACTTCATTCTTAAAGAACTAAACTTTATTGTGATATTAGATTGTATTTGAATGGAATTCAGTTTTTTTTAACTATGATTGTATTCTCTTTTCTAGTAATAAGACTTTTTCCTCATAAAATG
>NC_084733.1:8577928-8580428 GCF_033978785.1 Entelurus aequoreus | reverse complement strand
TCAAAACCCTGCGGCTTATAGTCGGGTGCGGCTTATATATGGAGCAATCTGTATTTTCCCCTAAATTTAGCTGGTGCGGCTTATAGTCAGGTGCGGCTTATAGTCCGGAAATTACGGTGTATATATATACACACACACACACATATATATATACACATACATACATACATACATACATATATATACACACACACACACACACACACACACACACACACACACACACACACACACACACACACACACACACACACACACACACACACACACACACACACACACACACACACACACACACACACACACACATATATATATATATCAATCAATGTTTATTTATATAGCCCTAAATCACAAGTGTCTCAAAGGGCTGTATACATACACACACATACATACATACATATATATATACACACATACATACATATGTATACAGTATATTAGCACAAACATATTCTTTGATAGTTTGGTCAGACCAGAACCTACCAGCCACACTTTGGTGGACGTGCTCATTCTGCCGTGGGACTCAAAGATCCACCCGTGGTAGGAGAGCAGAGCTTTGAGGGTGTACCTGAGCAGGTAGATGAGGAAGAGCCAGAGTCCGCTGGCAAACAAGATGGCGCCCAGCACGGCTCGGGTCTGCGTGGATATACATCCTCTACTCAGAGAAGGCACAGTTAATGTGTGTCACCTTCTCCAAGCTAGGCCCACCACACCAGGTACACCTACACCAATGCTGTCCACACCAGGTACACCTACACCAATGCTGTCCACACCAGGTACACCTACACCAATGGTATCCAAGAGGAGACTGAGGGCAGGCAGGTGTTGAAAGCAGCAGAGGAGCTAAAAAGGGTGGGGATGTAGGTGTACCTAATGAAGTGTCCAAGGTGTACAACAACATGGCGTCTGACCTGAGGGGAAGGTTCTCCTTGATGATGTCCATCAGTCCCAGAGAAGGATCCACGCCCGTGTACAGGCTGCTCATCATTGCTATGACCACTATCAGCCAGCTGGATGGACTGGCGGGGTAGACTCCAGCCAACACGCCATTCTGTTGGAGGCAACGTTGATGATTTATGACCACATGATGTACCTTAAACTCTAGGACTCTCTTCTTCCAACAGCAACATTAAGGTGTTCTGTTTCTTTCATGTATTGTAATCAACAGAAAGATATTGCCTTGACCCGAGAACTACGAAGCAGGACCCGACTCCCCTCCAGGGACCTTTTCTGTGAACTGTTGTAATCAAAGACGATGGCTGTTTACGACCCCCGTTCCTTAGAAACAGCTGTTGCCATGTAATCAGGGAAAGTCCAAATAAAAGAGGAGACGTACAATCTTTCGTCAGAGCGTGATGGAGACTCTACAAGAGTACAGCCAAATTGAGCCAAATTTAATTCTGTCTCTGTTTAACTCCTTGCTTCTTTGTCTGTTTAATAGATGACATCAGTGTTTGAACCTTACACTGTCTTCTTCCACGCCATGACTTATGTACCTTAAACTGTATGGCTCTCTTCTTCCACGCCGTCACCCCCGACAGGTAGATGTTCTTGATGACTTCCTGGCTCAGCTTCAGGTCCACGCCATCAGGACGCACGGTGAACTGGAAGCCCACCGCCTGGTGGGCCTCGGCCATCTTGTGGAGGACTGTGGCTCCACAAAGGAAGATTGCGTTTGTTATGTAGGGTCATGTTCAACACACCACACCTTGTTGGAAGACATATTCCACAACAATTTAAAGGCCTACTGAAATGAATTTTTTTTATTTAAACGGGGATAGCAGATCTATTCTATGTGTCATACTTGATCATTTCGCGATATTGCCATATTTTTGCTGAAAGGATTTAGTATAGAACAACGACGATAAAGATCGCAACTTTTGGTATCTGATAAAAAAAAAGGCTTGCCCCTACCGGAAGTAGCGTGACGTAGTCAGTTGAACATATACGCAAAGTTCCCTATTGTTTACAATGATGGCCGCATGAAGTGAGAGAGATTCGGACCGAGAAAGCGACAATTTCCCCATTAATTTGAGCGAGGATGAAAGATTTGTGGATGAGTAAAGTGCAAGTGAAGGACTAGTGGGGAGTTGAAGCTATTCAGATAGGGAAGATGCTGTGAGAGCCGGGGGTGACCTGATATTCAGCTGGGAATGACTACAACAGTAAATAAACACAAGACATATATATACTCTATTAGCCACAACACAACCAGGCTTATATTTAATATGCCACAAATTAATCCTGCATAAAAACACCTGCGTGTTTGTTATGCTAGCTCCTAGCTCCTCTGCTAGCTCCTAGCTCCATAGAACACGCCAATACAATTCAAACACCTGATCAACACACACAATCACTCAGCCCAAAAGACCGTTCACCTAACCCAAGGTTCATAAAGCTTATATATTTTAAAAAAGTTACGTACGTGACGCGCACGTACGGTACGTGTTATGCTAGCTCCTAGCTCCTATGCTAGCTCCTAGCTCCATAGAACACG
>NC_084733.1:8552928-8572928 GCF_033978785.1 Entelurus aequoreus | reverse complement strand
GAGCCCAGGTTGCTCTGATAGTGGCCTTCAACTCTTCTGCGTTTTTGGGTCTGGCATTCTGCATCTTCCTTTTCACAATACCCCACAGATTTTCTATGGGGCTAAGGTCAGGGGAGTTGGCGGGCCAATTTAGAACAGAAATACCATGGTCCGTAAACCAGGCACGGGTAGATTTTGCGCTGTGTGCAGGCGCCAAGTCCTGTTGGAACTTGAAATCTCCATCTCCATAGAGCAGGTCAGCAGCAGGAAGCATGAAGTGCTCTAAAACTTGCTGGTAGACGGCTGCGTTGACCCTGGATCTCAGGAAACAGAGTGGACCGACACCAGCAGATGACATGGCACCCCAAACCATCACTGATGGTGGAAACTTTACACTAGACTTCAGGCAACGTGGATCCTGTGCCTCTCCTGTCTTCCTCCAGACTCTGGGACCTCCATTTCCAAAGGAAATGCAAAATTTGCTTTCGTTTCCACCATCAGTGATGGTTTGGGGTGCCATGTCATCTGCTGGTGTCGGTCCACACTGTTTCCTGAGATCCAGGGTCAACGCAGCCGTCTACCAGCAAGTTTTAGAGCACTTCATGCTTCCTGCTGCTGACCTGCTCTATGGAGATGGAGATTTCAAGTTCCAACAGGACTTGGCACCTGCACACAGCGCAAAATCTACCCGTGCCTGGTTTACGGACCATGGTATTTCTGTTCTAAATTGGCCCGCCAACTCCCCTGACCTTAGCCCCATAGAAAATCTGTGGGGTATTGTGAAAAGGAAGATGCAGAATGCCAGACCCAAAAACGCAGAAGAGTTGAAGGCCACTATCAGAGCAACCTGGGCTCTCATAACACCTGAGCAGTGCCAGAAACTCATCGACTCCATGCCACGCCGCATTAACGCAGTAATTGAGGCAAAAGGAGCTCCAACCAAGTATTGAGTATTGTACATGCTCATATTTTTCATTTTCATACTTTTCAGTTGGCCAACATTTCTAAAAATCCCTTTTTTGTATTAGCCTTAAGTAATATTCTAATTTTGTGACACACGGAATTTTGGATTTTCATTTGTTGCCACTTCAAATCATCAAAATTAAATGAAATAAACATTTGAATGCATCAGTCTGTGTACAATGAATAAATATAATGTACAAGTTACACCTTTTGAATGCAATTACTGAAATAAATCAAGTTTTTCAAAATATTCTAATTTACTGGCTTTTACCTGTATATATATATATATACCATGTCATGTCTTGTTATTGTCAACGGTGCTGTGTGTGTCTTTGAAACAGGTGTCAAGCACTTTGTGTGGCAACTTGCCTGTGTATGAAATGATTGACTCCTTCAAAGCCAAGTAAATACAACATACTGTACTTATTTACAACGTGCAGTTACTAACAAGAACCTCCTCTAATGCAGTGGTACCGGTCCGTGGCTCGATTGGTACTGGGCCGCACAAGAAATAAAAAGAATAAAAAAAGTTTATTTATTTATTTATTTTTGTAGTATTTCTAGTTCCTACATTATATATAAATATAGATCAATACAGTCTGCAGGGATACAGTCCGTAAGCACACATGATTGTATTTTTTTATGAAAAAAAAAAAACAAAAACAAAAAATTTGGGACAAATTTGCAAGCGTTGACCGGTCCGCAGTTACAAAAAGGTTGGGGACCACTGCTCTAATTAATAAAATACTGACAATTATAGTAAAAGTGTAAGTAATTAATGTATTTCTATTTCATTGCCTTTTAACTATTTAATACCAATCATGTTTATTTGATGGATGTAATTATTCCATGCAGTATTTACTGATGTTCCTTACATATACTGTATATGTTTATGTTATTAGTTATATTTTACACAGCATAGGAGTGTGTCACCATCTGCTGCCACCTTGTGGTTTGTATTGGGATTTCCTTTTTTGGTGCAGTTGACCTTGTTTGTTCACTTCATTTCTCCTTCCCCTTAGAGTTCCTGTGTTCCCATTGTGGGCGGAGTTATGAGACATGCACAGCTGCTCCCAATTTACCCGGGTGCTATTTAAGCGGCACTTTGGCAGCTGGATGGCACTCTGTGATTCCACTCCTCGGCTCTCCAAGCCTGACGACTTCCACGCTTCGTGTTTTTGCTGCTTGTGGTCCTGGCCCCTCCCGGTGCCATCCAGCTTGGTTTCAACTTTGGAGGTAGCACGTCTTGCAACTCCAACCCGAGTTTATTTTATTTTTGTATATAGTAGTTTTTGTTTTCTCCACAGTGCACATTTAATTTTCTCCTTTTTGCACCATTGCCTTTTGTGAGTACGCAACTCTAGTAAAGGAACTGTTCTACTCACCATCTGTCTGCATCCTTGGGTTCCTCTCAATTGTGTTATACAGAACTGTGACAGAATCACCGAGTCATCTATGGAACCCGCAGACGAAGATCCTGTTCAGCTGGCTCTCAGGGCTCATGGCCAGCAAATATGCTTGGGTTGGAGTTGCAAGACGTGCTACCTCCAAAGTTGACACCAAGCTGGATGGCACCGGGAGTGGCCAAAGCAGCAAAAACACGAAGCGTGGAAGTCGTCAGGCTTAGAGAGCCGAGGAGTGGAATCACCGAGTGCCATCCAGCTGCCAAGGTGCGGCTTAAATAGCACCCTGGTAAATTGGGAACTGCTGTGCACGTCTCATAACTCCGCCCACAATGGAAACGCAGGAACTCTAAGGGGAAGGAGAAATGAAGTGAACAAACAACGTCAACTGCACCAAAAAAGGAAAACTGAATACGAACCACAAGGTGTGTGTCTCTAACTGTTACTGCTAGAACACTCCAGAATATTACGACTAGAAAACACTCTAAAGCTCGCAGACGCACCAGGAACTTTAACTTATTAGTGAATCCTAGAGCCCAAAAAAAGTCTGCGAGCTTTAGAGTGTTTTCTATTCATAATATTCGGGAATGTTCTAGCAGTAACAGTTAGAGATGCTACCTCAGTAGAAGCATTTAAGTCCCATCTTAAAACTCATTTGTATACTCCAGCCTTTAAATAGACCCCCCTTTAGACCAGTTGATCTGCCGTCTCTTTTCTGCTCTGCCCCCCTCTCCTGCTTGGAGAGGTTATCAGGTGACCACAGCTGTTCAGCAGTTGGTGACGTCACTGCACTGTTGACTTGTCTCCACTCAAGATGATCTCCTGCTGGCCCCACTATGGACTGGACTCTCACACTATTATGTTAGATCCACTATGGACTGGACTCTCACACTATTAACTAGATCCACTATGGACTGGACTCTCACACTATTAACTAGATCCACTATGGACTGGACTCTCACACTATGAACTAGATCCACTATGGACTGGACTCTCACACTATTAACTAGATCCACTATGGACTGGACTCTCACACTATTATGTTAGATCCACTATGGACTAGACTCTCACACTATTAACTAGATCCACTATGGACTGGACTCTCACACTATGAACTAGATCCACTATGGACTGGACTCTCACACTATGAACTAGATCCACTATGGACTGGACTCTCACACTATTAACTAGATCCACTATGGACTGGACTCTCACACTATTATGTTAGATCCACTATGGACTAGACTCTCACACTATTAACTAGATCCACTATGGACTGGACTCTCACACTATGAACTAGATCCACTATGGACTGGACTCTCACACTATGAACTAGATCCACTATGGACTGGACTCTCACACTATTAACTAGATCCACTATGGACTGGACTCTCACACTATTATGTTAGATCCACTATGGACTAGACTCTCACACTATTAACTAGATCCACTATGGACTGGACTCTCACACTATTAACTAGATCCACTATGGACTGGAATCTTACACTATTATTAACTAGATCCACTATGGACTGGACTCTCACACTATTAACTAGATCCACTATGGACTGGACTCCCACACTATTAACTGAATCCACTATGGACTGGACTCTCACACTATTAACTAGATCCACTATGGACTGGAATCTTACACTATTATTAACTAGATCCACTATGGACTGGACTCTCACGCTATTAACTAGTTCCACTATGGACTGGACTCCCACACTATTAACTGAATCCACTATGGACTGGACTCTCACACTATTAACTAGATCCACTATGGACTGGAATCTTACACTATTATTAACTAGATCCACTAAGGACTGGACTCTCACACTATTAACTAGATCCACTATGGACTGGACTCTCACACTATTAACTAGATCCACTATGGACTGGACTCTCACACTATTAACTAGATCCACTATGGACTGGACTCTCACACTATTATGTTAGATCCACTATGGACTGGACTCTCACACTATTGACTAGATCCACTATGGACTGGACTCTCACACTATTGACTAGATCCACTATGGACTGGACTCTCACACTATTAACTAGATCCACTATGGACTGGACTCTCACACTATTAACTAGATCCATTATGGACTGGAATCTCACACTTTTAACTAGATCCACTATGGACTGGACTCTCACACTATTAACTAGATCCACTATGGACTGGAATCTCACACTATTAACTAGATCCACTATGGACAGTAATCTCACACTATTAACTAGATCCACTATGGACTGGACTCTCACACTGTTATGTTAGATCCACTATCGACTGCACTCTCACACGATTAACTAGATCCACTATGGACTGGACTCCCACATTATTAACTAGATCCACTATGGACTGGACTCTCACACTATGAACTAGATCCACTCCACGTCCATTGCACTGGTGACCCAGGGGGGGTCCCCGCATCTGTGGTCCCCTCCAAGGTTTGTCATTGTTATCCCATTGGGTTGAGTTTTTTCTTGCCCTGATGCGGGATCTGAGCCCAGGTTGTGGCTTGTGCAGCCCTTTGAGACACTCGTGATGAAGGGCTATGTAAATAAACTTTGATATATATATATATATTATATACTGTATATGACAAATGTTTGTTTTATTAGTTGTACTGCTTAATATGAACTATTATCATCATTAACACCACGCACACACCCAGTGCAACCACGCCCCTACACTCAGTCATGGCAGACTAAATATTAGATCAAGTACAGCCAGGATACAAAAACAAGTATTGATGCATCTATTATCCTTATATTGACTATTATTAGCATCACATCAAGGATCCTGACAATAGACTAAGTCATTAAAGAAAGATGTGCAGGTAGAAGACAGCTTCATAGCAGACGGAGGTGGGCAGAGGAGGAAAGGTAGTGAAGGAGAGAGATTGTTGATCCATGGCCACCACAGTGTTGTGTTCTAGACTGGCCATCAGGACCTGCTGGCCTACAAGCGTCCCCTGGCCCACCAACGCCGCTTTTGGCAGCCTGTGCACCTGGCCAAGAAAGATGGTGGTGAGGGTTGAAACATCAACCATCTCCCACTGGCCTGGCCTTACCTTCCCCCACTGCTGGGAGCGCACGCAGAACGAGGTCATCACGTTATGAGAGTTGTCGCCGCCGACCACCACCAGCCGGTCAGCGGAGGCTCCCAGGAAGTAAAGAACTGGAAGGTGGACGTGGGCCCTGGTGAGGGGGGGACGCAGCTCAGACCAGGAGTCTGCAGGGAGAGACATGCATGCCAGGACTGATCCAGAGTAGAGGAGAGACATGCATGCCAGGACTTATCCAGAGTAGAGGAGATACATGCATGCCAGGACTGATCCAGAGTAGAGGAGATACATGCATGCCAGGACTGATCCAGAGTAGAGGAGAGACATGCATGCCAGGACTGATCCAGAGTAGAGGAGAGACATGCATGCCAGGACTGATCCAGAGTAGAGGAGAGACATGCATGCCAGGACTGATCCAGAGTAGAGGAGAGACATGCATGCCAGGACTGATCCAGAGTAGAGGAGAGACATGCATGCCAGGACTTATCCAGAGTAGAGGAGAGACATGCATGCCAGGACTGATCCAGAGTAGAGGAGATACATGCATGCCAGGACTTATCCAGAGTAGAGGAGATACATGCATGCCAGGACTGATCCAGAGTAGAGGAGTGACATGCATGTCAGGACTGATCCAGAGTATAAGGAGAGACATGCATGCCAGGACTGATCCAGAGTAGAGGAGAGACATGCATGCCAGGACTGATCCAGAGTAGAGGAGAGACATGCATGCCAGGACTGATCCAGAGTAGAGGAGAGACATGCATGCCAGGACTGATCCAGAGTAGAGGAGAGTCATGCATGCCAGGACTGATCCAGAGTAGAGGAGAGACATGCATGCCAGGACTTATCCAGAGTAGAGGAGAGACATGCATGCCAGGACTTATCCAGAGTAGAGGAGAGACATGCATGCCAGGACTTATCCAGAGTAGAGGAGAGACATGCATGCCAGGACTGATCCAGAGTAGAGGAGAGGAAGGTCTACCTTCTTCTGTGTGGTACTGCAGCAGCACCTTCTCTCCTGTCCTCTGGATGCTCCCCAGGACTAGGAGCCAGTGTGCCCGGCTGGTGGCCAGGGGCACGTCGTGGGACAACGACACGCTGAACTGGAAGTCCGTCAGCGGCAACGATGACACAAACCTACAGCAAAATGGCATTTAGGAAGGAATATGAAAAATACGCCCCATTTCCTTTTAGACCAGTTGATCTGCCGTCTCTTTTCTGCTCTGCCCTCCTCTCCACGAAGGAGGGGGGGGGGGGGGCACAGATTCGGTAACCACAGATGAAGCGCTAGCTGTCCAAAGTCGGGACACAGGGTGGACCACTCATCTGTGCATCAGTTGGTGATGTCTCTGCACTGCTGACTTGTCTCCACTCAAGATGATCTCCTGCTGGCCCCACTATGGACTGGACTCTCACTATTATGTTAGATCCACTATGGACTGGACTCTCACTATTATGTTAGATCCACTATGGACTGGACTCTCACAATATTATGTTAAATCCACTATGGACTGCACTCTCACTATTATGTTAGATCCACTATGGACTGGACTCTCACAATATTATGTTACATCCACTATGGGCTGGACTCTCACACTATTATGTTAGATCCACTATGGACTGGACTCTCACAATATTATGTTACATCCACTATGGACTGGACTCTCACACTATTAACTAGATCCACTATGGACTGGACTCTCACACTATTAACTAGATCCACTATGGACTGGACTCTCACAATATTATGCTAAATCCACTATGGACTGGACTCTCACAATATTATGTTACATCCACTATGGGCTGGACTCTCACACTATTATGTTAGATCCACTATGGACTGGACTCTCACACTATTAACTAGATCCACTATGGACTGGACTCTCACACTATTAACTAGATCCACTACGGACTGGACTCTCACACTATTAACTAGATCCACTATGGACTAGACTCTCACTATTATGTTAGATCCACTATGGACTAGACTCTCACTATTATGTTAGATCCACTATGGACTGGACTCTCACTATTATGTTAGATCCGCTATGGACTGGACTCTCACTATTATGTTAGACCCACTATGGACTGGACTCTCACACTATTAACTAGATCCACTATGGACTGGACTCTCACACTGTTATGTTAGATCCACTATGGACTGGACTCTCACACTATTAACTAGATCCACATCTGTGGTCCCTTCCAAGGTTTCTCATTTTCATCCCATTGGGTTAAGTTTTTTATTGCCCTGATGTGGGATCTGAGCCCAGGATGTCATTGTGGCTTGTGCAGCCCTTTGAGACACTTGTGATTTAGGGCTATATAAGTAAACTTTGATTGATTGATAGTGACTCACTAAAATGTTGTTTTAATTCAGCTGCAAAATGAAAATTGTAGCGTAAAGTCCAATCCAAGTTAAAGAGCCTGAGTGTCCGTGTTTCATGAGTGTCCCTGAACACACCACACAGTAAAACAATCCAGGGTAATATTGTAGTTTTAATGTGCTTTTTGCATTGATTTCTAGTGATCTATTAGAATAGTCAACTATTACTGTATATTAAGGGTGTCAAAAAAATAGATTCTCAGATTAATCTTGATCCCTATTTGTAACGATTCTTAACCAACCTTCGCAAACCACAACATCTGTACCCATACCCAGGCAAGGAAAAACTCCAACAGGCCGAGATGGGAAAAAGAAGAACCTTGGGAAGAGACTGCACTTATCATTTGCAGTCTGGGGCCAAAAAAATAACCTTATTTCTCTACTGGCCTTTTTCTTGCCAGGTAGATAACTAGCATGCAGGTGAGTGTCTGCCACTAACCTCCAGGTGTCCTCCCACGGGTTGTAACATTCCACAGCTGTGTGGAGGGCCGTGTTGGAGTCTGGGCTGAGCAGGGAGTCCAAGTACCAGCCGCCCACCGCATAGATACGGCCCTGGCAGCACACTGCACTGAAGTGCCTTCTACGCTGTGGACAACATGCACTTTACTCATTACACATTACTCATTACATTACACATTACTCATTACATTACTAATACACCCCCATACATCACAAATGCTGCCTTTTACACTTTGCACCTAGAACAGTCCGGATGGTTATTTTCCTCTTTGGTCCCAAGGACACAACGTCCAGTTTCCAAAAACAATTTGAAATGTGGACTCGTCAGACCACAGAACAGTTTTTCACTTTGCATCAGTCCATCTTAGATGAGCTCGGGCCCAGCGAAGCGTTTCTGGGTGTTGTTGATAAATGGCTTTGGCTTTGCATAGTAGATTTTTACTGGCACTTACAGATGTAGCGACCAACTGTAGTTACTGACAGTGGTTTTCTGAAGTGTTCCTGAGCCCATGTGGTGATATCCTTTACACACTGATGTGGCTTTTTGATGCAGTACCGCCTGAGGGATCCAAGGTCCGTAATTTAATGGCTTACGTGCACACAGATTTAGACACATTTGTCCACAAAATTTGAGAGGAAAAGGTCTCTTGTGTACAGAACCTTTCCAAAAAATGAGAATATCATGGAAAAGTGTATTTATTTCCATAATTCCATTCAAAAGGTTAAACTTCCATAGATTATAGATTCAGGACCCACAATTTAAACGATTTCAATTATTGAGTTGTTTATTTGTACATCATTTGGGCGTCCAGCTCACAAAACTCATGAAAACAAGATTTCTTCACAGTATTTACATTTTTTGAAACCCTGTTTTCTCGAGTTTTGTGAGCTGGAGGCCCAAATGATGTACAAATAAACAACTCAATACTCGAAATTGTTTAAGTCGTGGGCCCTTAATTTGTGATCTATGGAAGTTGAACCTTTTTGTCAGGTTCAAACACTGATGACATCTATTAAACAAGACAAGAGGCAAAGAATTAAACAAAGACAGAATTCAATTTGGACTCAATATTGAGGAGAGTCGTCTGTACACTGTACCCTTGCACAGTATCTCAGCACGCTCTGCCAAAATGATTGCACGCCTCCTTTTATTTTGGACCCTCCCCGACCACATGGCCACAGCTGTTTACAAAGAACAAAGGTCGCAAAAAGTTCACAGAAAAGGTCGTAAACAATTCAGAGAAAAGGTCAGTTCAAAAAGAGTTTGTAAAATAGGTCCATAAAATAGTTCAAAAAGACGTTCGTAAACCAGTTCAAAAAGAGGTCGTCTGGAAATTGGGCAGATCCTGTCTTCTCTCCGCTTTGAAGTCCTTGGGTTAGAACTAGGGATGTCCGATAATGGCTTTTTGCCGATATCCGATATTCCGATATTGTCCAACTCTTTAATTACCGATACCGATATCAACCGATATATGCAGTTGTGGAATTAACACATTATTATGCCTAATTTGGACAACCATGTATGGTGAAGATAAGGTACTTTTGAAAAAAATAAATAAAATAAGATAACTAAATTAAAAACATTTTCTTGAATAAAAAAGAAAGTAAAACAATATAAAAACAGTTACATAGAAACTAGTAATTAATGAAAATGAGTCAAATTAACTGTTAAAGGTTAGTACTATTAGTGGACCAGCAGCACGCACAATCATGTGTGCTTACGGACTGTATCCCTTGCAGACTGTATTGATATATATTGATATATAATGTAGGAACCAGAATATTGATAACAGAAAGAAATGGGGGGAGGGAGGTTTTTTGGGTTGGTGCACTAATTGTAAGTGTATCTTGTGTTTTTTATGTTGATTTAATAAAAAAACAAACAAAAAAAAAACCAAAAAAAAAAAAACCCATACAGATAATAAAAAAAACGATACCGATAATTTCCGATATTACATTTTAACGCATTTATCGGCCGATAATATCGACATCCCTAGTTAGAACAATATCTTTCTGTTGATTACCATACATGAAAGAACACAGGAACACCTTCATCTTGCTTCCCCCCTACACAGTGGAGTTTTATGAGCCTTACTCTTGGTAGGTTTCAAAGACAGCTTTTGTCTTCTCACCAGACCCTCAATGTAACACAACAATTTTGTGATAATTTAGAAACAATTATTCTAACACTTTTAATTGGAATTATGGAAATAAATACACTTTTCCATGACATTCTCATGTTTTGTATCTAGTCAAAGTTTGGGCATATTTGCGTGTGTGGGATTGCCTTACCTTGATGAGCGGAGCAATGGCGGCCCATTCCTGAGTCAGAGGGTTATACCTAAAGGAGGCCATCTTGAAGTGCCAGCTCCTCCCTGCGAGGGTCCTGTAGCCTCCTATGATGTACAAGTAGTTGTACATCACCACTGCACTGAAGCTCCACTTGTCAGCTGTGAAGGGGAACTCCGTGATGGGACGCCATCCTCCACCGTGCTGGGCAAACACATGGCGAGCACGCTCTGTGGCCGGGTCTCTCCAAGTGGTCAGGTTCTCCTTCCTGAGGCTGCAGAGGTGTGGCTTCCCTTGCATCCTCAGCAGGATGAGCTCCTCCCTCTCCTGGTCGGTCAGACGCCTGACGAAGCACACGTCAGCGTTATCATCTTTGCGCTGTCCTCCAAATGTAAACATCAGACATGGAAATGATCAGCTGGACTCTCGACTCAATTGACAAAATCTTTTTGACGAGGAAAAGAGGTTCTGGGGAGCCTGGCTGCCCTGATGGAACCATTGCTGCGGGGTATGTGAGAGATTCCTGGGATAAATGGAGAATCATGTGCCTCTCAGTCCTTTCCATCGAGGACGTGGAAGACATCTATTTGGAACTGTGATCGCAGGGCACCTGCTGATTGGGCTTGGCATTGCTCTGGTGTATGGACAAATTTGTAAGACAATGGCAGCCACTCAAGGGGCCCAAAGGCTGTTCGTCGCAATGGAAAGTTTGGGCCGGGCTGTGGGATCACAGACTGGGGCGATTTCTGAACTGAATCGCAAGATGGATCACATCATGGAAAAGCTGGTTGAAAGGGAAAAAATTGATATGAGGGCCAGCATGGACGAATAGAACAGACAAGCCATTGTAATGTCTGCTCGCGGAAAACCAAAAATCCTAATCTACGATTTGACTCCCTCGAATGGCCTTGACGCTGCAACAACAGGAGCAGGCTGTTCTAAAAACATCCCCGAGGATACCTCAATGATGGAGGCTTTTGACTTCCCTCCCTCCTCAACGACACCTGGAGTCGAACTTTTGCTTGCATGCAGGCAATGGACACTACATCAAAACACCCAAGACAATGGGCATATACACCCTCTCTCCCCCAACCCACGACTTCACCACCGCTTGATTCTCTTTCGGGGTGATGGACGGCTGGCAGCGCTTCATAGCAGCAGTCGACCTCCAGGGCCCCAACTACCCCCCCTCTGTTGCGAGTTGTCGGGATTAAATGTAACATGTTTATGTGTGCATGGCATGGAGATTTTTTCCCACTCCAGACTAGGCCCCCTTAGGAGCCCAGTCTAGATCAGGGGTCACCAACGCGGTGCCCGCGGGCACCAGGTCGCCCGTAAGGACCAGATGAGTCGCCCGCTGGCCTGTTCTAAAAATAGCTCAAATAGCAGCACTTACCAGTGAGCTGCCTCTATTTTTTAAATGTTATTTATTTACTAGCAAGCTGGTCTCGCTTTGCTCGACATTTTTAATTCTAAGAGAGACAAAACTCAAATAGAATTTGAAAATCCAAGAAAATATTTTAAAGACTTGGTCTTCACTTGTTTAAATAAATTCATTTATTTTTTTACTTTGCTTCTTATAACTTTCAGAAAGACAATTTTTTCCACAAAGATAAATATCATTAATTATTAATAATAATACAGAGTTAAAGGTAAATTGAGCAAATTAGCTATTTCTGGCAATGTATTTAAGTGTGTAACAAACTGGTAGTCCTTCGCATTAATCAGTACCCAAGAAGTAGCTCTTGGTTTCAAAAAGGTTGGTGACCCCTGGTCTAGATTGTATTTTTTTACTCATCTTCTTCCCCAGCGTTTTACCTTTTTCCCCACCTTTTACGGGGCGCCTCGTGGCGACCCATCAGCGTTCCTGTTCTGTAACCCTGTAGACGGTTTGTTTGTCTAATCTTGAACGGGTTTGTGCTGAAAACATAGTTTCTTTGTACTTGTTGCAATGACAATAAAGACCTATCCTATCCTATTCACAGAGCATGTCTGAGTAGTGAGACACAGTGACACCTGATGACGTGAGGCAGCTCCAGCAGGTTCCTGCTCAGGTAGGCCAAGACGGTGGACCTCAGCTCCACGCAGCAAATCTCCTGGGCCAGACCGAGGTAGGACAGACAGTTCTCTGGCCTGAGGACGTCCGCCAGGACAGACAGGCACTTGGCGAGGAAGGTCTCCGCCAGGAGATAGCTGCTGGCCTGCAGGGTTAGAGCACCACACTGATGTTCCATTTAAGTCCTGCAGGTGTCAGTAGAGTGCAAACAAAGCACTTTGCAACTCTATTTGATATACAGAATTATTACCATCAACACCTTTACTTTAATTTTTTCTAAAAAATGTTACCACAATTGAAAGCAATTAAGTGTTAAGAATATGTTGATTATTCAGTAATAATAATATCATTCATTTGTATCATTTGCAAAAATTTTGTTTTTGGTTTATCATGGATTTATTCTCACCACGTTAAGGATATTTTTACTTGCAGAAATTAAATCTCATAATATTATGAATTAGAGTAATGTTATGACATGAATAAATTACAAATTGCAACTGTTTTTTCTCTTTTCCAACGTTATCACCAATGTTCCCTCTAATTCAGGGGTCCCAAAACTTTTTGACCGGGGGGCCGCATTGGGTTAAAAAAAAATTGGTATACACACACACATATATATATATATATATATATATATATATATATATATATATATATATATATATATATATATATATATATATATATATATATATATATATATATATATATATATACACACATATATATATATATATACATATATACACATACATATATATATATACATATATATATATATATACATATATACACACACATATATATATATACATATATACATATATATATATACATACATTTATATATATACATATACATACATACATACATTTATATATCTACATACATACATACATATATATACATACATTTATATATATACATATACATACATACATACATTTATATATCTACATACATACATACACATATATATATATATATATGATAAATAAATAAATGATAAATGGGTTATACTTGTATAGCGCTTTTCTACCTTCAAAGTACTCAAAGCGCTTTGACAGTATTTCCACATTCATCCATTCACACACACATTCACACACTGATGGCGGGAGCTGTCATGCAAGGCGCTAACCAGCAGCCATCAGGAGCAAGGGTGAAGTGTCTTGCCCAAGGACACAACGGACGTGACTAGGATGGTAGAAGGTGGGGATTGAACCCCAGTAACCAGCAACCCTCCGATTGCTGGCACGGCCACTCGACCAACTTCGCCACGCCGTATATATATACATATATACATACAAACATACATACATACATACATACATATAGAATAGAAAGTACTTTATTGATCCCTGGGGGAAATTCAGCACCACAGTTCGCTCACAATAGACAATAATAATAATATAATATATACAATATATTATATATATACATAAATATATATACACATATATATATGGTATATATATATACATATACGGTATATATATATATATACACATACATATACAGTGGGGCAAAAAAATATTTAGTCAGCCACCCATTGATTGTCAATGGGTGGCTGACTAAATACTTTTTTGCCCCACTGTATATATATATACACATACATATATATGGTATATATATACACATGTATACATACGTATATATGTACCGTAATTTCCGGACTATAAGCCGCACCTGACTATAAGCCGCACCAGCTAAATTTAGGGGAAAATACAGATTGCTCCATATATAAGCCGCACCCGACTATAAGCCGCAGGGTTTTGATGTGTAATTACCGTAGTATATAGGGGTTCCTGCTACCACGGAGGGGATTGTCGGGACAGAGATGACTGTTTGGGAACGCAAAGCGTCCCATTTATTAACAATAAATCTTTCAATCATTCAATCAAACTTTCACATCTTTGACATGGCGAACAGCATTCGTGCAGAGTACAAATAATACAACGGTGCAAAGTAATACAAAGTGCTCGCCTGTACGTTATCAAAATAACCAGCCTACCGGTATATGAAAAGTCAGTCTTTAATCATTGTGTCATCGTCTTCCTCCTGCGTACTAAAACCACCGAAATCCTCTTCGTCAGTGTCGGAGAAGAACAGGCCGTGAATAAGCCGCACCGTTGTATAAGCCGCAGGGACCAGAACGAGGGGAAAAAGTAGCGGCTTATAGTCCGGAAATTACGGTACATATATACGTATACATATGTATATATGTACATATATACGTATACATATGTATATATATACCGTAATTTCCGGACTATAAGCCGCTACTTTTCTCCCTCATTCTGGTCCCTGCGGCTTATACAACGGTGCGGCTTATTTACGGCCTGTTCTTCTCCGACACCGACGAAGAGAAGAACGTACAGGCGAGGACTTTGTATTACTTTGCACCGTTGTATTATTTGTACTCTGCACGAATGCTGTTCGCCATGTCAAAGATGTGAAAGTTTGATTGAATGATTGAAAAATGTATTGTTAATAAATGGGACGCTTTGCGTTCCCAAACAGTCATCTCTGTCCCGACAATCCCCTCCGTGGTAGCAGGAACCCCTATATACTACGGTAATTATACATCAAAACCCTGCGGCTTATAGTCGGGTGCGGCTTATATATGGAGCAATCTGTATTTTCCCCTAAATTTAGCTGGTGCGGTTTATAGTCAGGTGCGGCTTATAGTCCGGAAATTACGGTACACATATATACACACACACATATATATACACACATTACATATATATACACACATATATATATGTATATATATATATATATATATATATATATATATATATAATGTATAACACAGTGGTAAAAATGCCCCTCTGACTACTTTTTTGCAATGTGTTGCTGCCATTAAATTTTAAGTCCATGATTATTTGCAAAAAATGAAGCTTCTCAGTGTGAACATGAAATATCTTGTCTTTGCAGTCTATTCAATTGAATATAAGTTTATAAGGATTTGCAAATCATTGTATTCTCTTTTTATTTACCATTTATACAATGTGATTAAAGTAGCTAGTTAAAGTACATTATTTCCTATGAAATGAACCTGCATGCTACCTGTATATGTGGGCCTAACTCCTCCTCCGGCGGGGTCCTAAAGGTGTGGTGGAAGTAAAACTCCAGGAGACCATAAAAGGCAGATGAAGACACGTGGTCCAAGCAGACAAGGCCATCCTCCGTCTCCTTCATTCCAGACTGGGACAGCGCTCGAAAATACTGGCTACAGTCAGAAAGCCCTCCGAGGTCCACCTGACGTTGACATTTCAATGAATCAAACACGCTTTCTTGGTACATTTTGCAGGATCTGGCGGTACTCACATAGAAGGTGTGTGTGCTGGTCTGGACTGTGACCATGCTTTGACCGCCTGCGTCATACGTGCGAAGCGCCATGCTGCTTGTCCACTCCTCAGGTGTGGATTGGCAAGATGCTCTCCTTGGCAAAGCACCGGCTGTTGCGAAAACCCTGCAAAGTCTCATCAGACCACATTTCATCCACGTGCTGATCCACTCCAACAGTTTCCCCAAACACTTCCTTAAAAGATTCATTTCAGATGGTGTTTGAATGCAATGGCAGCCCATGAAATTGTTAGAAATGTAGCCCGGGCGTAGCTGCAGATGCTACATTTAACGCCCCACGCCTTCAGAAACTGCCAAAAAAGACCAAATGGAAAAAAAAATGTCCTCATTTCCCCTTCAGCTGTGTGACATCTTGACAGCTGCAAAGAGAGACCGAAGGCTCAAAGAAACGTCATGTTGTCCAATAGTGCACCGAAGCCGACTTCTTGTTTGTTATGGGAAAAAAAGAAAGCTCCAGTTGGTTGAAGCTGAGCCGGGCCTATTTTTGGACTTACGAGGTGGGACGGGCTCGCATGAAACTTGACCTCACAAGTAATGGGTCAAGAAATATATTTAAAAAAACATTCAACACAATTAAGCACTCAATTACGTGACAGATATGCTGTATCAGACTTTCAATACACCTTTTATTGTGAAAGCAAAACAGCCACGATTACATTTTATATGTCCTTTGTGTGCGGATAGTGCGGTTTCTGTTGTCCCAAAAAATACAAATTAAATAAATAGAAAGACGGAAGACAAATCATAGAAAGCTCAACAAACAAAATAGTGTTAAAAATGTGATGACATTGTCAAGTGGATAACTTACATTGCAACATGAGTTTAACCATGAATTTAAACAAGTTGAAAAACTTATTCGGGTGTTACCATTTAGTGGTCAACTGTACGGAATATGTAATGTACTGTGCAATCTACTAATAAAAGTCTCAATCGATAAATCAACACAAGGCTCACTAAGCAGCATGACGTTCTATACTCACGCTCAACATTTCTGCAGTTATGTTACTCTAATCTCACGTAAAGTGTCGTTTAGAAATGTCAAAGTAGACTTTGGCCACACAAGACGGGAATTAAATACTCAATTACAAGAAAAACAAGACCTACTGTTATGAGAATAACGCTGCCATATTGAGAAGAACAGCAATAAACAGTGTATATATATATATATATATATATATATATATATATATATATATATATATATATATATATATATATATATATATATATATATATATATATATATATATAAATAATCGTAATAGCAATTGCTTGTCTGTGAGTGCTCAGAATATTATATATATATATATATATATATATATATAAATAAATAATCGTTAGCAATTGCTTGTCTGTGAGTGCTCAGAATATTATATATATATATATATATATATATATATATATATATATAATATTCTGAGCACTCACAGACAAGCAATTGCTAACGATTATTTATTTATATATATATATATATATATATATATATATATATATATATATATATATATATATATAATATTCTGAGCACTCACAGACAAGCAATTGCTAACGATTATTTATTTATATATATATACATATATATATATATATATATATATATATATAAATAAATAAATAATCGTTAGCAATTGCTTGTCTGTGAGTGCTCAGAATATTATATATATATATATATATATATATATATATATATATATATATATATATATATATATATATATATATATATATATATATATATATATATATATATATTATTTTATTTTTTTTTGTTTGTTTTTTGTTTTTTGTGTACGGTCAAGCATGAAAATATTCATACCAAGCAAATTTTGACTTCAAGTTTTTGTTCAAATTTAAATCAATGCTGGGAAATATATTATTATTTTTAATATCACCTTCTGGTAGATGCATGTTTCCAATCAAAATCTGTTCGTTGAAAAAAAAAAACTACCTTGAATAATTTATATATTTAAATAAATAAAAAAATTCCAAATTGTATAAGAAAAAAGTCATTATTTCAACAAGGTAAACAGTCCATTAAAAAAAAAAAAAAAAAAAGCACTTCCTATATGAATTTAGGTAGCAAGATCACATTTAACATAGCTGTATGATTATGATCATTATATTACAGAAATACTTTTTTTTTATTTATTAAGTCATAAAATTAGGAACTGTTATCACAATTTTTTATGTAAAATTCCAAATATATTTTTGAATAGTTATGTAATTTAAATTTACACATTTTTGGCAATACTATTTAATTCTCATAAAAATTGAATTCCTATTCCTGCAGTTTATGAAATATTACCCAGTGTGGCCCTAAAAGTCCTTCATACAAAACAGCCTAGCCACTAAATAGTGGAAGGCTTTTGATTTGAGTGCAATTCGAGTTCTTATCTTCATCTGGAAGGTGCAGCTGCCCGCACATTTTGGACGGAATAACCGTGAAAGGAAGTGAGTTAGCATGCGAAACTCCCAAAAAACGCTCATGACAGAAAGTGGTCCACAGAAGTAAAGCACAGAAACATCGGGGGTACCTTTTTCTTTTTCAGCCCTGCTTCACCTGGACGCCAACATCGTTGTCATTAATATTGAAATATGGGAAAGTTTGATGAAGGACAAGGATGAAAAAAGGGAGTGCGAGGAGATGTTTAGGAGAAGAGCTTCTTCTGCTTGAAGTAGGCGTCAAAGCGGACCTGGGCGTAGTCCTGGTAAATAATGATAGGGACTGACTGTCAAGACCTGTCTGTCAAAACAACACCACCATGCTTACCATGTAGCCAAACTCAATCTTGGAGAGCTTTGCTTGGATGATGGACCACAGGCCCCACAGGAAGTGTGATGCCAGAGCATACCTGCACAAAGGTGAGGCCAACATGCGTCAGTGGAAGTCTAAGATGCTGATGTGACAGCACCTGGTACCTGTTTGCTTCAATGATCATGTCCTCGATCTGCCTTTGGTCCACGCTGTCGTCACCACTTCCTCCTACTCTTCTCAGCTCCCCCAAGTAACTTCTGATGAATATCAGCTGCAAAATAACAATTAAATACAAAATGTGTATTTTCATGAAAAGGGTATAGCTTCTTTCATTCCAACTAACAAAATACAATCGATTTACAAACGCTTTCAGAGTTTGTTAGAATTGCCACGAGTAGGTGCTGTTAGAAAAAAGACCATTTGATTATATATATATATATATATATATATATATATATATATATATATATATATATATATATATATATATAGGGGTGTAGGGGGGTGGGTAGAGATAGCACCCTTGTTGATTGGCAGCTGCTCCCTACTCGTAGGGAGGCCACGCTTCACCGGTTCTCATCCATCCCCTAAATCTCTCACGTGCTGGCTCCAAGCGCCACACCCCGGTACACTGCCTCAGCTGGCAGACCAAACCACGTGAGGGGGTGGTGTGTACACTGCACCACTAGGCGGAGGAGCTGCACCAGTCAGCCAACGGCTAGGGCGGAGGAAGACCACATAGGACTCAACGGCCAAGTGTAAAGGAGTAAACCTTACAAATCCGGAGTGGAGCCCCGAAGGCGGATAGGTGCTCGCAAGACAACACCCTTCCGGCAACTCCTGCAGCAAAGCTGGTGCCAAACGTCATGCTCCGCATTCCTTTGGATCCCGTCAGCCAAGCCAAGAGGGGGATTCTGACGACTGGGCAACCCAGAGTCCCCATACCTTATGCCCAGGCTTGCGCCATGGAGGTCACAAAAACTGGAGAGGTCACTCCAGCCTCGCTCGCAAGAGTGAGGACACAACACGGAAGCTGGCAGTTTACGGGTTATAAGTCCCATCTGATTGGCGTAAGTATGGGGCGCCACGGGTCAGCTTCGACGGTGGGAGGGATCATAGTGTCCCAGTGGACGACTACTGCCCGCCTTAAACCGGGCAGCCCCCGGTCAGTAGGGTGTCGGCCCGCCAACGTTTGCCTGCTTCAGTGGGTGCCTGGAGCTTAGTGTACTGTAAAGGCACGATGAGCAGACGGTAAATCTTT
>NC_084733.1:8295428-8545428 GCF_033978785.1 Entelurus aequoreus | reverse complement strand
ACCAAGAAACACAAACCCAGGGGTGCTGACACAGAACTAATGGAGTCTTAAAGGCCTACTGAAAGCCACTACTACCGACCACGCAGTCTGATAGTTTATATAACAATGATGAAATCTTAACATTGCAACACATGCCAATACGGCCGGGTTAACTTATAAAGTGCAATTTTAAATTTCCCGCCACACTTCCGCTTGAAAACGTCTCGGTATGATGACGTATGCGCGTGACGTAGCCAGTTTAACAGAGGTATGGCTTCCCCATTGAAGCCAATACGAAATAGCTCTGTTTTCATCTCATTATTCCACAGTATTCTGGACATCGGTGTTGGTGAATCTGTTGCAATTTGTTCATTGCATTGTGGAGAAAGAAGCTGAGCAAGCAAAGAAGAAAGTTGTCGGTGCGAAGCGGATGTTTTGCGAGGGAAGTCAGCAACACAACACAGCCGGTGTTTGTTTACATTCCCGAAAGATGCAGTCAAGATCGAAGAACTCGGACAACAGAGACTCTAACCAGGAGGACTTTGATTTGGATACACAGACGCGATACAGTGAGTACGTAGCTGCGCTTCCAAACATTTGATCGCTTGCTATAACTAGCTCGAGCTAGTAGCTAGGAGCTAGCATAACAAACACCTAGGTTTAATTTGTGGCATATTAAATATAAGCCTGGTTGTGTTGTGGCTAATAGAGTATATATATGTCTTGTGTTTATTTACTGTTGTAGTCATTCCCAGCTGAATATCAGGTCCCACCCGCGCGCTTCCAAACATTTGATCGCTTGCCCGTACGTGCGTGTCACGTACGTAACTTTGGTTAAATATATAAGCTTTATGAACCTTGGGTTAGGTGAACGGTCCTTTGGGCTGAGTGAGTGTGTGTGTTGTGCAGGTGTTTGAATTGTATTGGCGGGTTACATATACGGGATCCCGTCCATATTACCCGCTCGAGCTATAACTAGCTCGAGCTAGTAGCTAGGAGCTAGCATAACAAACACCTAGGTGTTTGTTATGCGGGATTAATTTGTGGCATATTAAATATAAGCCTGGTTTTGCTGTGGCTAATAGAGTATATATATGTCTTGTGTTTATTTACTGTTGTAGTCATTCCCAGCTGAATATCAGGTCACCCCCGGCTCTCACAGCATCTTCCCTATCTGAATCGCTTCCACTCCCCACTAGTCCTTCACTTGCATTTTCCTCATCCACAAATCTTTCATCCTCGCTCAAATTAATGGGGAAATCGTCGCTTTCTCGGTCCGAATCTCTCTCACTTCTGGCGGCCATCATTGTAAACAATAGGGAACTTTGCGGATATGTTCAATTGACTACGTCACGCTACTTCCGGTAGGGGCAAGCCTTTTTTTTTTTAATCAGATACCAAAAGTTGCAATCTTTATCGTCGTTGTTTTATACTAAATCCTTTCAGCAAAAATATGGCAATATCGCGAAATGATTAAGTATGACACATAGAATAGATCTGCTATCCCCGTTTAAATAAAAAAAATTCATTTCAGTAGGCCTTTAAACTAAAACAAAACATGATCCCATCCCGAGAGGATTTCAAAGGGTGAGTTGATGACAGCGCTGGGACATCACCTGTAGTTGTAGCTGCTGTACTCAAAGTCAATCAGCATCAGTCTATCTGTTGAACTTCGCTCCCCTTGGTGCAGGATCAGAATATTACCTCAGGAGACACAACAGTACACATAAATATCCATCCTGGACACTAATGAGTACAGAGTCATGTGACAGGAAGTCATTACTTTACCTTCTTGAACATCGTTGTGGCAGAAGACCACGGGTGACGGAGTCGCTGCCAGTAATGCACTGTGAAGAACAACAGCAAACACTTTGATGTATTCACTTACGAGATCTTTAAGCTCACAATACACAAGCAGTTAGGGCTGGGCGATATATGGAAATACTCTATATATCGCGGGTTTGTCTCTGTGCGATATAGAAAATGACAATATAACGTGATATTCGAGTATACGTTGCTTTTAGCTGCGGGCATTACACTACAGGCGTTTCTCACTCTTTCTTGTCTGTCCTTCTCACACCTTCTTACATACGTCACATACTGTCGCGTCATACGCCCTCGCTGAGCAGAGAGGTAGCAGCATGGGTAACATTAGCTGTGGTGCTAACGGAGTGGTGCGAGTGGTAATACGAGAGAAAGAAGGTGCGAACCTGGTAACAAATAAAGGAAGAATTAATTCCTAAGAAAAACAGCACGGGGTCCATCGTCTGGCGGTGGTTTGGCTTCAGGCGGGAAGATGTCGAACAAGTACCGTATTTTTCGGAGTATAAGTCGCTCCGGAGTATAAGTCGCACCGGCCGAAAATGCATAATAAAGAAGGAAAAAAACATATAAGTCGCACTGGAGTATAAGTCGCATTTTTGGGGGAAATTTATTTGATAAAACCCAACACCAAGAATAGACATTTGAAAGGCAATTTAAAAGAAATAAAGAATAGTGAACAACAGGCTGAATAAGTGTACATTATATGAGGCATAAATAACCAACTGGGAACGTGCCTGGTATGTTAACGTAACATATTATGGTAAGAGTCATTCAAATAACTATAACATATAGAACATGCTATACGTTTACCAAACAATCTGTCACTCCTAATCGCTAAATCCCATGAAATCTTATACGTCTAGTCCAGGGGTCACCAACGCGGTGCCCGCGGGCACCAGGTAGCCCGTAAGGACCAGATGAGTCGCCCGCTGGCCTGTTCTAAAAATAGCTCAAATAGCAGCACTTACCAGTGAGCTGCCTCTATTTTTTTAAATTGCATTTATTTACTAGCAAGCTGGTCTCGCTTTGCCCGACATTTTTAATTCTAAGAGAGACAAAACTCAAATAGAATTAAAAAATCCAAGAAAATATTTTAAAGACTTGGTCTTCACTTGTTTAAATAAATTCATTATTTTTTTTATTTTGCTTCTTATAACTTTCAGAAAGACAATTTTAGAGAAAAAATACAACCTTAAAAATTATTTTAGGATTTTTAAATGCATATACCTTTTTACCTTTTAAATTCCTTCCTCTTCTTTCCTGACAATTTAAATCAATGTTCAAGTAAAAAAAAAATTGTGTGTAAAGAATAATAAATACATTTTAATTTAATTCTTCATTTTAGCTTCTGTTTTTTCGACAAAGAATATTTGTGAAATATTTCTTCAAACTTATTATGATTAAAATTCAAAAAAATTATTCTGGCAAATATAGAAAATCTGTAGAATCAAATTCAAATCTTATTTCAAAGTCTTTTGAATTTCTTTTAAAATTTTTGTTCTGGAAAATCTAGAAGAAATAATGATTTGTCTTTGTTAGAAATATAGCTTGGTCCAATTTGTTATATATTCTAACAAAGTGTAGATTGGATTTTAACCTATTTAAAACATGTCATAAAAATTCTAAAATTAATCTTAATCAGGAAAAATTACTAATGATGTTCCATAAATTCTTTTTTCAAGTTTTTCTCTTCTTTTTTTCGTTTGAATTTTGAATTTTAAAGAGTGGAAATTGAAGATGAACTATGTTTCAAAATTTAATTGTCATTTTTTTCGTGTTTTCTCCTCTTTTAAACCGTTCAATTAAGTTTAAATATCATTAATTATTAATAATAACATAGAGTTAAAGGTAAATTGAGCAAATTGGCTATTTCTGGCAATTTATTTAAGTGTGTATCAAACTGGTAGCACTTCGCATTAATCAGTACCCAAGAAGTAGCTCTTGGTTTCAAAAAGGTTGGTGACCCCTGGTCTAGTCTCTTACGTGAATGAGCTAAATAATATTACTTGATATTGATATTGTTAATAATTTCACACATAAGTCGCTCCTGAGTATAAGTCGCACCCCCGGCCAAACTATGACAAAAACTGCGACTTGTAGTCCGAAAAATACGGTATGCGGCAAAAGCGTTGCCACAAAAAGTAGCACCTACTGCTAATTTGTAGCATCATTTGAAAAGTCACTCGCTAGAGAATGAAGAGTGCTTGAAACTCCGCATGTCAACATCTCCGTTCGGTGCCACACCCACAAAATGCCGAAGCAACCATTTCCAGATCAACACCATAAGAAAAAATTACTCAACAACAGGAGATAACGTCTGCAGGAACCTACCACATAGCGAAGGACATAAACCATGGGTGTCAAACTCTGGCCCGCGTGTAGTTTCATTTGGCCCTTGAGGCAATATCAAATTAACATTAGAGCTGGCCCGCTGCTATTATACAGCAGCGGTGCCACTGTAACATCGCATTCACCACTAATACTCATACTTGCCAACCCTCCCGAGAGACTCCCAATTTCAGTGCGTCTCCCGAAAATCTCCCGGGGCAACCATTCTCCCGAATTTCTCCCGATTTCCACCCGGACAACAATATTGGGGGCGTGCCTTAAAGACTCTGCCTTTAACGTCCTCCACAATCGCGTTTTCTCCATACAAACAGCGTGCCGGCCCAGTCACACATTATATGCGGTTTAAACACACACATAAGTGAAGTCACACTGAGGGTGGCCGTATAAACAACTTTAACACCGTTCCAAATATGCGCCACACTGTGAACCCACACCAAACAAGAATGACAAAAACATTTCGGGAGAACATCTGCACCGTAACACAACATAAACACAACAGAACAAATACCCAGAACCCCTTGCAGCACTAACTCTTCTGGGACGCTACAATATACACCCCCCGCTACCACCAAACCTCGCCCACCTCACCTTTTCGTTTGTTTTTTGAAAGTTGATTTTGCACTATTAAGTTATGTAAGCGTTGCTTGTTCCATATTCAGTGTTAAAGCAAATCAGTGTAGCAAACTGAGCAATAAATAACGTTTTATTTATGCACTTTCTCTTGCTACTTCAAGGCTTGAATGTCAAATGTATTATTAGCCTGTGGAAAAAGTTTATTTTGATATTTACCTCAGAAGTGCAAATAGAAAAGAGGCATTCAATTTTTATTTAAATTGTATTTGATATGCCATTGATATTTTTAAATTATTATTATTATTATTATTTGAAACTCGATTTTGCATGTCACTATAAAGTTATATAAGCCTTGCTTGTTCAATATTCAATGCAAAACTTGTTTGGATCCCTATTAAAAGGTTAATTTGTTCAACCTTGACCCGCGGCTTTGTTCAGTTTTAAATTTTGGCCCACTCTGTATTTGAGTTTGACACCCCTGACATAAGCCATTTGATTTCCTATTATGCAGCTCATTTTTATTTGACAGTTTTTGAAATATCTTGTGTGACATCATGCACAAAAGTGCACTTTATTTGTTTTAAACTATTGTAGTGGCGCTCTGTACAAAAAGTGCACTTTAATTTCGTGTTGTTTTCATATGTCATCTTAATGACATCATGCACTAAAGTGCACTAATAGCTTGTTTTAAAATGTCTCTGACAATCTTGCACTTTCTGTTTTGGAAATTACATGAATGTTTGTGCCACTGCTTAATAACTGTTTAATAAATACAGTATTGGTAAATTGACTTAATTGTGGTTTCCCTCTCTGCATGAAGGTTTAAAATGAGCATATATTAATGCAGTATGAACAAGAATGTTTTAATGTAGACACATAGAATTATCATACTGCTGTGATTATATGCATCAGGTGTTCATTCAAGGCTAAGGCAAAATATCCAGATATATATCCTGTATCGTGACATGGCTTAAAGATATCGAGATATTAATAAAAGGCCATATCGCCCAGCCCTACAAGCAGTTCAACCCAAAAGTTACTTTTCAGGCCATTTTCAGAGTGTAAGATGAAGAGTTCAGTGTTTCCCATAAACTGCCAAGATACCTGTGGCGGTGGGGGCGTGGCTATGGGCGTGGTCACCATGACATCATCGAGTAATTTGCATAATTTACTACAATGATATGATTTTCTCTAAAAAGGCTCAAAAAATTTATACTTACTAATTAATAACAGTTTTGTTTTAAACGTCCATCCATCCATCCATTTTACAATATAATTACAACACTTTATGTACATATTTATATACAGATTTGAACAATAAGTTATTCACTGAAATATATTTATTAATTGTGGTTCTTACAAAAAATATATCTTATAAAATATAAAAGCTAAAATGTCTCTTAAAGCTCTGCCCCTTTAATTAGTGCATACTAAATAATTTAACTTTAGCCTACTACTACAACCATATTATTTACCAGCAACATAAAGTGAAACAGAGGCAGAGGTGTCCTGCCACAGTCAGTAACAAATAAACAGAAAACAGTAGTGGTCAAATACAAATAAGGCAACAAGAGAAGTATCCTACACTTCTCTTTTGTAAAGTAAATCTGAACAGCCTATATGGGCATCTACATCAACTATATGATTTGCCTGAGAAGCTGGACAGGACAAAAAAATAAAAAAAAAATAAAAAAAAATATTTTTTTTAATTTGTGGCGGACATAATTCTTCCGTGGCGGGCCGCCACAAATAAATGAATGTGTGGGAAACACTGGAGTTGAAGCAAGTCCCAGCCTGGAGCAGAAGTGAAGGACGTGGACACGTTATCAGCAAGTAGGCTGAGGCACACACTTGTTGGAACAGTTTTATCCGCATGTTTGCATCATAACATTTGATAAAGACGCTCTGTGCTGCGCGTGTGGATTGTTGGCTTAGTGGACTATCTAGCCAAGAAGGCATTGGAACAAAGGTCACAATACAAACAGCACAAAACAAGCCAGCTACATTCGAAAAGCTATTAAATATTGTAATCAAATTATGTAATTATTTTTTCTGTGTGACAGAGATAATAGTCCTTGGAGCACTTTGTAATGGCTGCCAAAATATTAATATTTACACACCATTGCACAATTGTAATGTTTCAATGGTGCTTGTTGCATCATCTCAGACCTCAGCGATACCTTTATTATTGAATCTACTTTTCACTTTCTTCTATTCAGATTCTGCTGTAATTAGGGCTTCAACTAACGATTCATTTGATAATCGATTAATCTGTCGATTATTACTTCGATTAATCGATTAATAATCGGGTAAAAGAGACAAACTACATTTCTATCCTATCCAGTATTTTATTGAAGAAAAAACAGCATACTGGCACCATACTTATTTTGATTATTGTTTCTCAGCTGTTTGTAAATGATGCAGTTTTAAATAAAGGTTTATTAAAAAAAAAAAAAAAAAAAAAAAAAAATTTTAAATAAAAAAAATAAAATAAAAAACCTCTGCGCATAGCATAGATCCAACGAATCGATGACTAAATTAATCGGCAACTATTTTAATAATCGATTCTAATCGATTAGTTGTTGCAGCCCTAGTTGTAATAGATGGAATATTTTACTTTTTATAATGGCAGCTGTAGTTTTAAAGTGTTTTAGAACTGAGAGCCATATTTCCTTGTCGGTATGCTGCATTGCAGTTTATAAAAAACATTCAATATTTAAAATGTGAGTCAAATAATAAAAATTGTTATTTAACACATAAATATATATACACACACACACATACATATATATATATATATTAGGGATGTCCGATAATGGCTTTTTGCCGATATCCGATATTCCGATATTGTCCAACTCTTTAATTACCGATACCGACCGATACCGATATCAACCGATACCGATATCTACCGATATATGCAGTCGTGGAATTAACACATTATTATGCCTAATTTGGACAACCAGGTATGGTGAAGATAAGGTACTTTTTAAAAAAATTAGTAAAATAAGATAAATTAAAAACATTTTCTTGAATAAAAAAGAAAGTACAACAATATAAAAACAGTTACATAGAAACTAGTAATGAATGAAAATTAGTAAAATTAACTGTTAAAGGTTAGTACTATTAGTGGACCAGCAGCACGCACAATCATGTGTGCTTACGGACTGTATCCCTTGCAGACTGTATTGATATATAATGTAGGAACCAGAATATTAATAACAGAAAGAAACAACCCTTTTGTGTGAATGAGACATTAAATGGGGGAGGGAGGTTTTTTGGGTTGG
Organism: Entelurus aequoreus; assembly: GCF_033978785.1. Lineage (NCBI taxonomy): Eukaryota > Metazoa > Chordata > Actinopteri > Syngnathiformes > Syngnathidae > Entelurus > Entelurus aequoreus. The sequence continues at coordinate 8,537,419 of NC_084733.1, read as the reverse complement.
TGCACTAATTGTAAGTGTATCTTGTGTTTTTTATGTAGATTTAATTAAAAAACAAAAAACAAAAACAATACCGATAATAAAAAAAACGATACCGATAATTTCCGATATTACATTTTAGCGCATATATCGGCCGATAATATCGGCAGGCCGATATTATCGGACATCTCTAATATATATATATATATATATATATATGTCTTAATTAGATTATCCAAAAAATAGTGCTCGATACCGTGGTAGAGCGTAATATGTATGTGTGGGGAAAAAAATCACAAGACTATTTCATCTCTACAGGCCTGTTTCATGAGGGGTTTTCCTCAATCCTCCTGAGGTTTGAGGAAAACCCCTCATGAAACAGGCCTGTAGAGATGAAATAGTCTTGTGATTTTTTCCCCACACATACATATATATATATATATATATATATATACATATATATACACATACACACACACACAGTTGTGGTCAAAAGTTTACATACACTTGTGAAGGACATAATGTCATGGCTGTCTTAAGTTTCCAATAATTTCTACAACCCTTATTTTTTGTGATAGAGTGATTGGAGCACATACTTGTTGGTCAGAAAAAACATTCATGAAGTTTGCTTCTTTTATGAATTTATTATGGGTCTACTGAAAATGTGAGCAAATCTGCTGGGTCAAAAGTATACATACAGCAACATACATGATCCATTTTGGTGATGTAGGAAAGTTACAATCCAATGAAATGAGCTTCATGGCCTCTTAACTTAATGTGAGTGATTATGATTGTTGACTTCTCTGAGCCCATTTAAAAATAGGGCTCATGTGATGCAGTCATTAGACTCGGTTACAAACACCACAATGGGAAAGTCAAAGGAACTCAGCACAGATCTGAAAAAACGAATCACTGACTTGAACAAGTCAGGAAAGTCACTTGGAGCCATTTCAAAGCAGCTTAAGGTCCCAAGAGCAACTGTGCAGACAATTGTTCGTATAAAGTGCATGGCACAGTTTTGTCACTGCCACGATCAGGAAGAAAACGCAAGCTATCACCTGCTGCTGAGAGAAAATTGGTCAGGGTGATCAAGAGTCAACCGAGAACCACAAAGAAGCAGGTCTTCAATGAATTGGAAGCTGCTGGAACACAAGTGTCAGTGTTTTGCATCGCCATGGACTGAAAGGCTACCGTGCAAGAAGGAAGCCCTTGTTCCAGAAGCCACACCTTAAGGCTCGTCTAAAGTTTTCTGCTGATCACATGGACAAAGATAAGACCTTCTGGAGAAAAGTTCTGTGGTCAGATGAACAAAAATGTAGCTCTTTGGCCACAATACCCAGCAATATATTTGGAGGAGAAAAGGTAGGCACTTTAATCCCAGGAAAACCATCCCTACCATCAAACATGGTGGTAGTAGTATTATGCTCTGGGCCTGTTTTGCTGCCAATGGAACTGGTGCTTCACAGAGAGTAAATGGGACAATGAAAAAGGAGGATTACCTCCAAATTCTTCAGGACAAGCTAAAATCATCACCCCGGAGGTTGGGTCTTGGGCGCAGTTGGGTGTTCCAACAGGACAATGACCCCAAACACAGGTCAAAAGTGGTAAAGGAATGGCTAAATCAGGCTAGAATGAAGGTTTTAGAATGGCCTTCCCAAAGTACTGACTTAAAATGTGTGGACAATGCTGAAGAAACAAGTCCATGTCAGAAAACCAACCAATTCAACTGAACTGCACTAATTTAGTCAAGAGGAGTGGTCAAAATTTCAAGCAGAAGCTTGTGGATGGCTACCAAAAGTGCCTTATTGCAGTGAAACTTGCCAAGGGACATGTAAGCAAATATTAACATTGCTGTTATGTATACTTTTGACCCAGCACATTTCCTCAAATTTTCAGTAGATCCATAATAATTTCATAAAAGAACCAAACTTCATGAATGTTTTTTTGTGACCGACAAGTATGTGCTCCAATCACTCTATCACAAAAAAATTTAAGTTGTAGAAATGATTGGAAACTCAAGACAGCCATGACATTATGTTCTTTACACGTGTATGTAAACTTTTGACCACGACTGTGTATATACACACAGACATATATGTACATATGTATGTATAATATAATATATATATATATATATTAGGGATGTAACGGTACACAAAAATTTCGGTTCGGTACATACCTCGGTTTAGAGGTCACGGTTCGGTTCATTTTCGGTACAGTAAGAATACAACAAAATATAAATTGTTTGGTTATTTATTTACAAAATTTGTAAACAATGGCTTTATCCTTTTAACATTGGGAACACTATAATAATTCTGCCCACGTTAATCAACATTAAACTGCCTCAAGTTGTTGCTCAGATTAAATAAAATGACACAACTTTTCTTCTACATATAAAAAGTGCAACATTAAACAGTTTCAAATCAACTCATCATGCTTAATTTATTACAGCATTTGGGAAGCCTGTAGTTGAGGAGGGGGGTTTATTTTTTTTTCATAAAGAAATACAATCATGTGTGCTTACAGACTGTATCCCTGCAGACTGTATTGATCTATATTGATATATAATGTATATATAGTGTTTTTTATGTTGATTTAATAAAAATTAAAAAAATGAAATCGGTCCGCGGCCCGGTGGTTGGGGACCACTGCACTAGATAACTCCAAGTGATGGAATAAAAGGGGAGTCAACCCACCGGAGGTTCTTGAGCTCAGTTGGCAGGTTGAGCTTCATGAGCTTCTTGTACTTCTTCACATGGGCGTCACGTGTAAAGGTCAAGGCCATCACCTGGTCCATGTACCTGGTGGAGCACATTGAAGCTGAGAATAAACATGTGACGAGAAAGATGGGAGAGACGGGCCTTTGTTTACCTATTAATGGTGCTGAAGAGCCACGTGGGCTCTTTGTTAAAAGGCATAACCATTTTGTGGAACTGCGCCATCTTGGTGGCAATCTCAGCGGAGATGTCGGGTTCTGACAGTTGACCGGTGCACATGCGGGTGTTCTGGAAACAACACATTCAACGCGTCTGGGAGTCTGTCTTCTGATAGATCAATTGTTTGTTCTGCAGCTACAAAAGCAGTGAAGTTGTCACGTTGTGTAAATGGTAAATAAAAAGGGAATACAACAAATCCTTTTCAACTTATATTCAATTGAATGGACTGCAAAGACAAGATATTTCATGTTCACACTGAGAAACTTTTTTTTTTGTGCAAATAATCATGAACTTAGAATTTAATGGTAGCAACACATTGCAAAAAAGGCATGGCCTTTCCTTTTAACAACACTCAGTAAAGGTTTGGGAACTGAGGAGACACATTTTTTAAGTGGAATTCTTTCCCATTCTTGCTTGATGTACAGCTTAAGTTGTTCAACAGTCTCCCTTCTGATATTTTAGGCACCACACATTTTCAATGGGAGACAGGTCTGGACTACAGGCAGGCCAGTCTAGTACCCGCACTATTTTACTATGAAGCCACGCTGTTGTAACACCTGGCTTCGCATTCTCTTGCTGAAATAAGCAGGGGCGTCCATGATAACGTTGCTCCAAAATCTGTACGTACCTTTCAGCATTAATGGTGCCTTCGCAGACGTGTACGTGACCCATACCTTGGGCACTAATACACCCCCATACCATTACAGATGCTGCCTTTTACACTTTGCGCCTAGAACAATCCGGATGGTTATTTTCCTCTTTAGGTCCCAAGGACACGACGTCCACAGTTTCCAGAAACAATTTCAAATGTGGACTCGTCAGACTACAGAACACTTTTCCACTTTGCATCAGTCCATCATAGATGAGCTCGAGCCTTAACGAAGCGTTTCTGGGTGTTGTTGATAAATGGCTTTGGCTTTGCATAGTAGATTTTTACTGGCACTTACAGATGTAGCGACCAACTGTAGTTACCGACAGTGGTTTTCTGAAGTGTTCCTGAGCCCATGTGGTGATACCCTTTACACCAGGGGTCACCAACCTTTTTGAAACCAAGAGCTACTTCTTGGGTACTGATTGATGCGAAGGGCTACCAGTTTGACACACACTTAAATAAATTGCCAGAAATAGCCAATTTGTTCAATTTACCTTTAACTCTGTTATTATTAATAATTAATGATATTTACACTTAATTGAACGGTTTAAAAGTAGAGAAAACCCCCAAAAAATGACAATTAAATTTTGAAACATAGTTTATCTTCAATTTCGACTCTTTAAAATTCTAAAATCAACCGAAAAAAAGAAGAGAAAAATTTTAAAAAAGAATTTATGGAACATCATTAGTAATTTTTCCTGATTAAGATTAATTTTAGAATTTTGATGACATGTTTTAAATAGGTTAAAATCCAATCTACACTTTGTTAGAATATATAACAAATTGGACCAAGCTATATTTCTAACAAAGACAAATCATTATTACTTCTATATTTTCCAGAACAAAAATTTTAAAAGAAATTCAAAAGACTTTGAAATAACATTTAAATTTGACTCTACAGATTTTCTAGATTTGCCAGAATAATTTTTTTGAATTTTAATCATAATAAGTTTGAAGAAATATTTCTCAAATATTCTTCGTCGAAAAAAAAGAAGCTAAAATGAAGAATTAAATTAAAATGTATTTATTATTCTTTACAATAAAAATAAAAAAATTTACTTGAACATTGATTTAAATTGTCAGGAAAGAAGAGGAAGGAATTCAAAAGGTAAAAAGGTATATGCGTTTAAAAATCCTAAAATCATTTTTAAGGTTGTATTTTTTCTCTAAAATTGTCTTTCTGAAACTTATAAGAAGCAAAGTAAAAAAAATTAATGAATTTATTTAAACAAGTGAAGACCAAGTCTTTCAAATATTTTCTTGGATTTTCAAATTCTATTTGAGTTTTGTCTCTCTTAGAATTAAAAATGTCGGGTAAAGCGAGACCAGCTTGCTAGTAAATAAATAAAATGTAAAAAATAGAGGCAGCTCACTGGTAAGTGCTGCTATCTGAGCTATTTTTTAGAACAGGCCGGCAGGCGACTCATCTAGTCCTTACGGGCTACCTGGTGCCCGCGGGCACCGCGTTGGTGACCCCTGCTTTACACACTGATGTGGCTTTTTGATGCAGTACCGCCTGAGGGATCCAAGGTCCGTAATATCACGGCTTACATGCAGTGATTTCTCCAGATTCTCTGAACCTTTTGATGGTATTACGGAGCGTAGATGGTGAAATCCCTAAATTCCTTGCAATAGCTGGTTGAGAAATGTTCTTAAAACAATTTGCTCAGGCATTTGTTGACAAAGTGGTGACCCTCGCCCCGTCCTTGTTTGTGAATGAATGGAAGCTGCTTTTATACCCAATCATGGCACCCACCTGTTCCCAATTAGCCTGTTCACCTGTGGAATGTTCCAAATAAGTCTTTGATGAGCATTCCTCAACTTTCTCACTCTTTTTTGCCTCTTGTGCCAGCTTTTTTGAAAATGTTGCAGACATCAAATTCCAAAATGGGCTAATATTTGCAAAATATAAAGTTTACCAGTGTGAACATGAAATATCTTGTCTTTGCAGTCTATTCAATTGAATATAAGTTGAAAAGGATTTGTTGTATTCTCTTTTTATTTACCATTTCCAACTTCACTGGTTTTGGGGTTTGTACATTGAACTGGAATCTAATTAACAGACTGATATGAAACAGGTGTTCAAACATACAGGAATGTACTGCTCCAGGCGGCCTTCTGGGAAGATGCCGTACAGTTTGGGCCCTAGGGTACGTTCTGCCAGTATGGCGAACATGACGCTCTCCAACACCAAAGAGTCCACCCCCTGCAACACAAACAATCATCACCTTCACACTCGCTTCCATATTGAAATTCGGGTGGGTTCTCCGTGGTTATTGACCCACCTGAAGGATGGCGCCGTAGATTCTGAGGAGCACCTGGCGAGGCTCCCCTCCTACAGTTTTTACATTTTCAGGCAAGCTGCACAGGTACAGCAGATTACTGAGCCCTCCGCTGCAAAACAACAATAAACACAGAGCATTACAGCTCAGACATTCAGGAGGCATCATCTCCATCACTAGACATCAGGTTAGGGTTGTGCCCATACCAATATTTTGGTACCGGTACCAAAATGTATTTTGATACTTTTCTAAATAAAAGGGGACCACAAAAAAACGTAATTATTGTCTTTATTTGAACAAAAAATCTTAGGGTACATGAAACATATGTTTATTATTGTAATTTAGTCCTTAAATAAACTAGACAACTTGTCTTTTAGTAGTAAGTAAACAAACAAAGACTTCTAGTCTGCTGACGTACGCAGTAACATATTGTGTCATTTATACACCTATTATTTTGTCTACATTATGAGGGACAAACTGTAAAAATTAATTATTAATTTTCTTGTTCATTTACTGTTAATATCTGCTTATTTTCTGTTTTAACATGTTCTATTTACACTTCTGTTAAAATGTAATAATCACTTATTCGTAGAGATGTCCGATAATGGCTTTTTTGCCGATATCCGATATTGTCCAACTCTTAATTACCGATTCCGATATCAACCGATACCAATATATACAGTCGAGGAATTAACACATTATTATGCCTAATTTTGTTGTGATGCCCCGCTGGATGAATTAAACAATGTAACAAGGTTTTCCAAAATAAATCAACTCAAGTTATGGAAAAAAAGTGGCAACATGGCACTGACATATTTATTATTGAAGTCACAAAGTGCATTATTTTTTTTAACATGCCTCAAAACAGCAGTTTGGAATTTGGGACATGCTCTCCCTGAGAGAGCATGAGGAGTTTGAGGTGGGGGGGTAGGAGGTAGCGGGGGGTGTATATTGTAGCGTCCCGGAAGAGTTAGTGCTGCAAGGGGTTCTGGGTATTTGTTCTGTTGTGTTTATGTCGTGTTACGGTGCGGATGTTCTCCCGAAATGTGTTTGTCATTCTTGTTTGGTGTGGGTTCACAGTGTGGCGCATATTTGTAACAGTGTTAAAGTTGTTTATACGGTCACCCTCAGTGTGACCTGTATGGCTGTTGACCAAATATGCCTTGCATATTATGTGATTGGGCCAGCACGCAAAGGGAGTGCCTTTAAGGTTTCTTGACGCTCTGTACTTCTCCCTACGTCCGTGTACACAGCGGCGTTTTAAAAAGTCATACATTTTACTTTTTGAAACCGATACCGATAATTTTGAAACCGATACCGATAATTTCCGATATTACATTTTAAAGCATTTATCGGCCGATAATATCGGCAGTCCGATATTATCGGACATCCCTACTTATTCTTCTCTTCTTTGATACTTTACATTAGTTTTGGGTGATACCACACATTTAGGTATCAATGCGATACCAAGTAGTTACAGGATCATACATTGGTCACATTCAAAGTCCTCATGTGTCCACGGAGATATTTACTGATATTATAAACATAATATGAATTTTTTTAAAAAGGAAAAAAGATTTTGTGACGATAAAAAATATCGATGTAATTATAGTAGTATCAAATAGCTACGCTCTTGTACTTGGTATCATTACAGTGGATGTCAGGTGTAGATCCATCCATGGCATTTGTTTACATTGTGACGCCGGTGAGCTATTGTATCCTCCTACGGTGTGTAGTGAAGCATGTTTAGCTATTCCTCGTCCTCCAGTGATAATGGTACTTGTAAGAAACTTACTTTATTTGTCGCCATGGAGACAAAGATTAGTGATTTAGTTAAAGCACCTCTTCCTGAGAGTGTTTCAGTGTTATAACTTCACCTTTATCTTTACTTTTTACACCAAAATGCGTCCATTCTCCCTTTTCTGTCTACACACTGTGTCTGCTTGTAAGTACTCTGTGTGTGTGCGCTGCCCAACATGCTCCTCTGCTCCTAAAACCAGCAATGTCACCACGTGACGATGCACCGTCATGCCCGCTAAAATAAATAAATAAATAAAATATGGGGAACCGGTACTTTTCAAACAGAGTATACAGTGCCATATATATATGTATATAAACTGCCAAGATACCTGTGGCGGTGGGGGCGTGGCTATGGGCGTGGTCACCATGACATCGAGTAATTTGCATAATTTACTACAATGATATGATTTTCTCTAAAAAGGCTCAAAAAATGTATACTTACTAATTAATAATAACAGTTTTGTTTTAAACGTCCATCCATCCATTTTACAATATAATTACAACACTTTATGTACATATTTATATACAGATTTGAACAATAAGTTATCCACTGAAATATATTTATTAATTGTGGTTCTTACAAAAAATATATCTTATAAGATATAAAAGCTAAAATGTCTCTTAAAGCTCTGCCCCTTTACTTAGTGCAGGGGTCGGCAACCCAAAATGTTCAAAGAGCCATAATGGACCAAAAATACAAAAACAAATCTGTCTGGAGCCGCAAAAAATTAAAAGCCATATTACATGTGTCATGAGATATAAATTTAATTAAGAGGACTTAAAGGAAACTAAATGACCTCAAATATACCTACAAATGAGGCATAATGATGCAATATGTACACATCGCTAGCCTAAATAGCATGTTAGCATCGATTAGCTTGCAGTCATGCAGTGACCAAATATGTCTGATTAGCACTCCACACAAGTCAATAACATCAACAAAACTCACCTTTGTGCACTCACGCACAACATTAAAAGTGTGGTGGACAAAATGAGACAGAAAAAGTGGCATGAAACACGTCCTAGGAAGTCCGAGAAAGCTATACATGTAAACAAACTATACGGTGAGTTCAAGGACCGCCATAATAAGTAGGACAAAACGGCGCTCGCCAAATAGTCGAATCAGTGAAGCATATTCAATACAAACAGTGTGATTTATAACAATTAGGGAGGTTTGTGTCATGTTTGTCCTCCTACAGAAACCATACTAAAACAAAAAAATAGATTTTTTTCCCCTCATCTTTTTCCATTCTTCATACATTTTTGAAAAATCTCCAGAGAGCCACCAGGGCGGTGCTAAAGATAGAGCCGCGGGTTGCCGACCCCCGACTTAGTGCATACTAAATAATTTAACTTTAGCCTACTACTACAACCATATTATTTACCAGCAACATAAAGTGAAACAGAGGCAGAGGTGTCCTGCCACAGTCAGTAACAAATAAACAGAAAACAGTAGTGGTCAAATACAAATAAGGCAACAAGAGAAGTATCCTACACTTCTCTTTTGTAAAGTAAATCTCAACAGCCTATATGGGCATCTACATCAACTATATGATTTGCCTGAGAAGCTGGAAAGGACAAAAAAATTAAATTTTTTTTTTTTTTTTTTAAATTTGTGGCGGACGTAATTCTTTCGTGGCGGGCCGCCACAAATAAATGAATGTGTGGGAAACACTGGTATAGTACCGTTTTTGATTCATTAGTACCAGTACTACACCAGTACCGCTATACTGTACCACTACTAGACCAGGTATGCTTTTACCTGCATAGCTTTTTAGTAGAGATGTCCGATAATATCGGCTGATATATGCGTTAAAATGTAATATCGGAAATTATCGGTATCGTTTTTTTTATTATCGGTATCTGTTTTTTTCTTTTTCTTTAATTAAATCAACATAAAAAACACAAGATACACTTACAATTAGTGCACCAACCCAAAAAACCTCCCTCCCCCATTTACACTCATTCACACAAAAGGGTTGTTTCTTTCTGTTATTAATATTGTGGTTCCTACATTATATATCAATATATATCAATACAGTCTGCAAGGGATACAGTCTGTAAGCACACATGATTGTGCGTGCTGCTGGTCCACTAATAGTACTAACCTTTAACAGTTAATTTTACTCATTTTCATTCATTACTAGTTTCTATGTAACTGTTTTTATATTGTTGTACTTTCTTTTTTATTCAAGAAAATGTTTTTAATTTATTTATCTTATTTTACTAATTTTTTTAAAAAGTACCTTATCTTCACCATACCTGGTTGTCCAAATTAGGCATAATAATGTGTTAATTCCACGACTGCATATATCGGTTGATATTGGCATCGGTTGATATCGGTATCGGTAATTAAAGAGTTGGACAATATCGGAATATCGGATATCGGCAAAAAGCCATTATCGGACATCCCTACTTTTTAGTCATGTCAGCACTGACTTTTATCTGCAAAAACACTTTGTGCTACAATCTTAATACACAAAGACCTCCATTCAGATAAAGGTTGACTGATTGCAGCAGTGCTCATCATCACATGTCTTGAGTTGACCTATGACACAGTGACAGTGACATTCCGCCTCAGGACCCAGTAGAGAAAATGTGGTAGACTAAAAAAAATGCTGCATGAAAATTGATGTGACTGCCAATCATTGATCCATCTCAGGGTGTGCTAATAACAAGCAAATGCTCCTTTTTATGGAAGTTAATTGTGTTTTAAACGGGTTTAAAGTCAGTGTTTCCCGCCACAGATTCTTAGAATTATTCAGATTTCCATCCAGTTGCTGCCATTGTTTACATTATTTATTAGTTTATCTGCAGACAATACGTTTATTTCGTTAGGTGACAGACAGATTGCAGTCCTGTCCGAAACACTCCCAGCTAAATTATTTTTCTTATGGAACTTGAAAGACTCCGTTAAAAAAAGGGGAATTGCATTTTTTCGCAATGTTTCTTGTCATTCACGATCTTTATGTAGTCGGTGGAGGGTTTTGAATTTGTTTTAGAGGCATTGAAGGCTACGATGACTTCCACTAACCACATCTTCCAAGCGTTTTTATCATCTTTGTCTCTGGTAATGATTGTGAACCTTAGGCCAGTGTTTTTCAACCACTGTGCCGCGGCACACTAGTGTGCTGTGAGATATTGTCTGGTGTGCCGTGGGAAATTATGCAACTTCACCTAATTGGTCCAAAAAAATATTTTTTTGCAAATAAATAGTTATAATTAGAGATGTCCGATAATGGCTTTTTTGCCGATCTCCGATATTGTCCAGCTCTTAATTACCGATTCCGATATCAAACGATTCCGATATCAAACGATACCGAGCACTGTAGCACTTTGAGGTTGTTTGCTCAATGTAAAGTGTTTTTACAAATAAAATCTACTATTATTATTATTATAGGACTTATTTTCACTATGCAACATGCACACGACCCAATGTGCCTCACCTTCCTTAGCAACACTAAAACACAACAATGCCTGCGTTCACAACATTCTACACACACACCACATCCTTCTAATGAGACCAGACGTATACAATAATACAGAGCATCCACAAAGACCGGGGCTTTCTGCTCCGCCGCTCCCAGTCTGTGGAACGCTCTCCCTGACCACCTGAGGGCACCACAGACTGTGGATGCTTTTAAAAAAAGGCTTAAAAACCCTTCTTTTTTTTTAGATATATGTGTGCTAGTTGTAGCTATTAGTCTGTTCTAGTTTTTTTTTATTTTTTACTATCTATTTTACTTGTTGGGGGCAGCTATTTGTGGTTCTAGCGTTGTTGTTTTGTTTTTTTAGTTTGTTTTTTTAAATGCACTGCAGCACTTTGAGGTTGTTTGCTCAATGTAAAGTGCTTTTACAAGTAAAATATATTATTATTATTATTATAGGACTTATTTTCACTATGCAACATGCACACGCCCCAATGTGCCTCACCTTCCTTAGCAACACAACAATGCCGGCGTCCACAACATTCTACACACACACCACATCCTTTTAATACCAAAGACTATAAAAATGGGAGCCATTACCTCCCTGCTTGGCACTCAGGATCAAGGGTTGGAATTGGGGGTTAAATCAACAAAAATGATTCCCGGGCGCGGCCACCGGTGCTGCCCACTGCTCCCCTCTCCTCCCAGGGGGTGAAACAAGGGGATGGGTCAAATGCAGAGGACAAATTTCACCACACCTAGTGTGTGCGTGTGACTATCATTGGTACTTTAACTTTAATTAAACCAGATATATACAATAATAGAGAGCATCCACAAAGACCGGGGATTTCTGCTCCGCCGCTCCCAGTCTGTGGAACGCTCTCCCTGACCACCTGAGGGTACCACAGACTGTGGATGCTTTTAAAAAAGGCTTGAAAACCCTTCTTTTAAAAAAAAAAAAAGATATATGCATACTAGTTCTAGCTATTAGGCTGTTCTTTTATTTATTTTTATTATCTTTTTAATACACTGTAGCACTTTGAGGTTGTTTGCTCAATGTAAAGTGCTTTTTATTATTATTATTTAGTGCAGTTTAAAACTGTAGACGGCTGGAGGTTATCCATTGTGTGTGGGCCATGTCTACCTTAACAAACATCCTCCACAGCTCTTAGCTCGATACCTAGCACGCTCGTCTCTCATGCCGGACGACTTCGGCTCGCAGAACGACTAGCAGGGCGGGAATGAATTACCTGACGATGCTTATTTGAAAGTCCACCAGCTGGATGATCTTCCACGCTCCGGACAGGAAGTCCCGACACCAGGCAAACGCCCTCTCCTTGGTCTCCCGGTCCACCTCCTCGGTCCTCCCGCCCTTGAAGGACTCTGCCTCCGAGTCGTCATCACAGTTGGACCCTAACAAAGGACTCGGGGTTCGCGACGTCCTTTCGTGGACGAGAAGGCGCAACTCGTAGCCCGTCGGCAGCCGCTCAACCTCGGCGCTGGTCGGAAGGACGTCGGGGGAAAGTTCCGCTTCCGGAGTGTGGACTCGGTCTAAGTCCGAGTTCCTGCTGTCGGTGCCACCTGACTGCATGGCGCGTTTCCGGGCAAAGTGTGGAGGAGAAGCGGCGTGAGATAGTAGCAGCTTCCTGCGGACTAAGTGTGGAGGAGAAGCGGGGTGAGATAGTAGCAACTTCCTGCGGACTAAGTGTGGAGGAGAAACGGTGTGAGATAGTAGCAGCTTCCTGCGGACTAAGTGTGGAGGAGAAGCGGAGTGAGATAGTAGCAGCTTCCGGAAGAGAGACGCATGTTTGCTTAGTGACAGCCGCATGGAGGCTAAAGTCGCAGCATCACCGCCTCCTAGCTAGCGCCCGACTCCGACGCTCACCAGCCAATCACAGTTCAGTTTCCGCTTCATGCGAGAAGCTGATTGGTCCTGGCCTGGTGGCTGGACTCTGACGTCACTAGCGCCCAACTCAACCATAGACAATGTTATAAGGGTACGCAGCATGGAGCGCTACTGCCTACTGGCGCTGACGAGACGCGGGGCCGCCATCTTGGAGTGGTGATCCGCTCCACTCAGTGCAATTCATTTGGCAGGAGCAATGAACTGTCAGCGCATTTAATTCATTTTACCTCGCTGAATACCACTGATTTTCACGCGATTTTTGTCATACGTGTAGCTATGATAAAGGACACATGTTTTCGCCTGTTTTATTATTCATAGTTTGCTTAACAGTAATATAATATTTTTTATATGTGTAAGCTCTGGTAATGGGTATATTCGCACCCACCTGCACAAATGTACTTCAAAATGTAACAATCAAAATAAATATGACTTTTTTTGTGTTTACTAGGGCATGCATATATAATAATATGCATTAGTTTGACCATTTAAAATCAACGATAATAAAAAGGAGATGCTTGGAAATAGCATAAAAATGCCCCAAAAACTTGGAAAAACGCGATTCATAGCTTTACTTTTTGGTGTAACCATCATGAGCGTTCTGTTCAGGTATATTTCTTTTATATTTTGATAAATCATCATTTATTTTATTTATTTATTTTTTTAAAGTTTTATTTATACATTTCAACAATGAAATAAGTACAAAAGTAGTACAAAACAGTACAAAAAGAATACAAAGCAGCGCCAGGGGGTTATAAATTCAAAGTAACTAAAATAGAATGCAAAAAAACATATATATAATATAAACAAAGTGCAAAGCCATAGGCTCACTCAATTTCAGTAAACAACTCAAATTTGGAACACAGCATAATCGTCTTCACAGCTTTCTGGTTGCTAGAGGTAGAGAGTGTCTTAATGTACAGTTCTAACTCTTTTTTAAAGGCACAAAAGACAGGTCGGGTATTGAGAAACTTACATTTATGAATATAAAACTTAGCCAATAGTATAATGAGGTTGCAAAGGTAAAATTCCTTTTCAAATTTTGATAAATCATCATATTTATGCGGCATCTACTTATAAGATGTCGATGAACTCAACTGTCACCAGCCAATCACAGTTTAGTTTCCGCTTCATGCGAGAAGCTGATTGGTCCTGGCCTGGTGGCGGACTCTGACGTCACAACCGTCACGACATTTCTCGTAAAGTCGTCCTGTGAGTCAGCTCCGTTGTTTCGACTAATTGACTTTTTTATGTGTACATTTATAATTAAGAGTATATAAAGTATTAAGATATCATTTTACTGTTTAATGAAGGTTACCATTCTTTACTAAAACATTTTTTTTCAAAAGAGTGTCCAATAATTTGTAAAACTCTTTTTTTCATATATATTGTGGCCAAACAGCAACATTTTTGTTTCATCTGACCACAGAACTTTCCTCCAGAAGGTCTTATCTTTGTCCATGTGATGTCAGGTGAAACAAAAATGGAGCTGTTTGGCCACAAGAAGAAACACATGTATTGAAGCTTGGTGGCTTGCCTGAGAGCAAGATGGGTGATGATGTGACTTGCCCAAGGACACAACGGCAGCGACTAATAATGGATTATAATAATGGATTAGATTTATATAGCGCTTTTCTAGACACTCAAAGCGCTTCACAGAGAAGTGAGAACCCATCATTCATATTTACAACTCATTCATTCATCATTCATTCTCCGGTGTGAGCGGCACCGGGGGCAAGGGTGAAGTGTCCTGCCCAAGGACACAACGGCAGCGATTTTGGATGGTAAGAGGCGGGGAGCGAACCTGCAACCCTCAGGTTTCTGGCACGGTTGCTCTACCCACTACGCCATACCGCCCCTACCGCGACTAAGATGGCAGAAAAGGTTTCTGGATGGCCGACCTGCACGCTGGACCACTCCGAATACAATATTTTAAAATAGTTTTGATTTCTTATTAAATTACAAAATAAAAATGTCCCATAAAAACAAAAACAAACTCTAATATTTGTTTTATCTTAAGGTATTAATTTGCCGGTGCTCCTTTTTCCCATTTAAAGCATGCAGAAAAATATGTCAGTTTCCCAATAGTCCAATGATTTGTTATTTGAATCTGGAATTTTCTTTTCTTAACTCTAAACTACGAAGAAGTCACTTGATCAATGTTTTATTGTTTATAAACTATTGGCTGTCAACTCGTGTGATTAATCACATGCAATTTATTTGTGTATCCTGGAAGAACTTTAGATAAAACCGCTGCCAAGTTTTGTTTCAAAAACGTTCCTGGGTGACACTCTGACAGCAAAATTGCATTTTGTGCGCAAATGTTGTGGTCTTTTTTTCAATCAAATTTTAATTATGCAAGCGAATAATTAATCAGGATTAATCTGAATTCCAAAATGTGAGTAATCTGATTTAAAAAACACGTTATATTTTAAACCTGTTTAGACTTGAAACTGCTATCGTATGTACAGTTTTGTTATGAACTGATGGTTGGACTATGGATTGTCTCTTATCCCCAAGATAAAGAATGTGCACACCGCCGAACGAAAATGTAAAAGATCTTGTTTTGTAATCAGGATTGTAGATTTGGCTGCGTTGGTCAAGTGGTGGAATGAAAACTTTTAGAGGCAACCTTTGTGACGACTGCAATGATGTGAGACAGAAGTAGATTTTATCAGGGAGAAAGTACAACTTTAAATTCCCTGTAAGCCAAGTGGCTCCGGTAATAGTGACAAAACATTTCATGCATGTCATGTGTGACACACCTACACTGTCATGTGACACACCTACACCGTGTTCACTGACGCTTACTTTAACGTCACCTGGGACGCTCCGCCGCTCCCAGTCTGTGGAACGCTCTCCCTGACCCCCTGAGGGCACCACAGACTGTGGATGTTTTTAAAAAAAGGCTTGTTGTGTAGGTGTTACCCTGTCATGTGACACACCTACACTGTCATGTGACACACCTACACTGTCATGTGACACACCTGCACTCTGTTCACTGACACTTACATCAACGTCACCTAGGACGCTGCGCCGCTCCCAGTCTGTGGAACGCTCTCCCCGACCACCTTAGGGCACCACAGACTGTGGATGCTTTTTAAAAAAGCCTTTTTTTTTTTTTTTAGATGTATGTGTGCTAGTTCTAGCTATTAGGCTGTTGTAGTTTTTATTTTATTTACTATTTATTTTACTTGTTGGGGGCAGCTATTTGTGGTTCTAGCGTTTTGTTTTGTTTGTTTGTTTTTTTTAAATGCACTGTGGCACTTTGAGGTTGTTTGCTCAATGTAAAGTGCTTCTACAAATACAATCTGTTACTGTTATTATTATTATTATAGGACTTATTTTCACTATGCAACATGCACACGCCCCAATGTGCCTCACCTTCCTTAGCAACACTAAAGCACAACAATGCCGGCGTCCACAACATTCTACACACGTTAAATACGCTCACTGAGTCACACTTGCTGCAGAAATGTTTACAGCAGAAAAACACCGAGTGGTCATCAAGTTAATCCCACATTTCTTGACTTGAATAAAGTTTACACAAGTCTTTTATGAAAACAT
Source organism: Entelurus aequoreus (assembly GCF_033978785.1). Lineage (NCBI taxonomy): Eukaryota > Metazoa > Chordata > Actinopteri > Syngnathiformes > Syngnathidae > Entelurus > Entelurus aequoreus. The sequence goes on along the minus strand of NC_084733.1, from coordinate 8,520,875 downwards.
TTAATTTCAAATAAGTTAATACTCAACTAGAGTCATTCATGAAAAAATACATTTGACACTCCATAAGAGGGAAGTTATTTAGGCGTCACGATCCCCTCCAACTGGGCCTAAACGGGACATACAGAGAGTTAGTGAGAGCCATGAAGGTAAATATCATGTCATGTTACTACAATGAAGGTAAACATCATGTCATGTTACTACAATGAAGGTAAACATCATGTCATGTTACTACAATGAAGGTAAACATCATGCCATGTGACTACAATGAAGGTAAACATCATGTCATGTGACTACAATGAAGGTAAACATGTCATGTGACTACAATGAAGGTAAACATCATGTCATGTGACTACAATGAAGGTAAACATCATGCCATGTGACTACAACGAAGGTAAACATCATGTCATGTGACTACAATGGAGGTAAACATGTCATGTGACTACAATGAAGGTAAACATCATACCATGTGACTACAACGAAGGTAAACATCATGCCATGTGACTACAATGGAGGTAAACATGTCATGTGACTACAATGAAGGTAAACATCATGTCATGTGACTACAATGAAGGTAAACATCATGTGATGTTACTACAATGAAGGTAAACATGTCATGTGACTACAATGAAGGTAAACATCATGCCATGTGACTACAACGAAGGTAAACATCATGTCATGTGACTACAATGAAGGTAAACATGTAATGTGACTACAATGAAGGTAAACATCATGTCATGTGACTACAATGAAGGTAAACATCATGTCATGTTACTACAATGAAGGTAAACATGTCATGTGACTAGAATGAAGGTAAACATGTCATGTGACTAGAATGAAGGTAAACATCATGTCATGTGACTACAATGAAGGTAAACATGTCATGTGACTAGAATGAAGGTAAACATCATGTCATGTGACTAGAATGAAGGTAAACATCATGTCATGTGACTAGAATGAAGGTAAACATCATGTCATGTGACTACAATGAAGGTAAACATCATGTCATGTGACTAGAATGAAGGTAAACATCATGTCATGTGACTACAATGAAGGTAAACATCATGTCATGTGACTACAATGAAGGTACACATCATGCCATGTGACTATAATGAAGGTAAACATCATGCCATGTGACTATAATGAAGGTAAACATCATGCCATGTGACTACAATGAAGGTAAACATCATGTCATGTGACTACAATGAAGATAAACATGTCATGTGACTACAATGAAGGTAAACATCATGTCATGTGACTATAATGAAGGTAAACATGTCATGTGACTACAATGAAGGTAAACATGTCATGTGACTATAATGAAGGTAAACATCATGTCATGTGACTACAATGAAGGTAAACATCATGTCATGTGACTATAATGCATCACCTTCAGCTGCTGGTTGGTTCTCTTCAAGAACTGAATCTGCTCCGTATATTTCTTTTCTTGCACTTCATGTTTTTCTTCTTCTGTCTTTTCAATGGCGTCACATTTGGCCTTTTCATCCCGCAATTCTTTCTCCAGCTCCGTTTTATTCTTCTCCAACTCCGCTATCTAGGAATGAAAGGGATTGGAAACGGACTGACTTCACATCAGGTATCAAGTAGACAGCAGGGAAATACTAAATAAGATAGGATATTATTACAACAGTTCCTCATCTAGTGGTCATTGACCTACTCAACTGCAGCAAGTACAAGGTTTAAGGGGTGTTTGCATAATAAATCCATGATGTACCCTTTTCTCCATGTCCACTTTGTCCTGTTCAGCCTGCAAAGCTTTCCTCATGCCAAAAACAACACTGCTCTCATAGAAGGTCTGGTACGCGGCGATAGTCATCTGGATCTCGTCTCTGACCCGCAACAGCAAGTGACCCCTCTCCGCACAATTGATGGTCACCTGTCTGATCAGCTCATCTTGGAGAGAGAGAAGAGCGGCTTAGTTCCCACAACTTTACGTTCCTCCTAATAATGACGACCAGCCTGAGCTCTTTTCACACCACTCGTGAAAGAAAGGTTAGTTACTTTAGGTTAGGTTAGTTACTTTACTAGTACCCGAAGGTAAACTTGTTTTGCAGCCAGTAAGATCAGGACATCCATTGAAATGTAGAGGAAGTCACATCTTAGATATGCAATACAAAGACCTAACAGATAACAAACATTGCCAAGATCAGCTACAACCTTAGCCTAACATATCCCACCTCCCCGGATTGTAAATAATCAAATGTATATACTTGTTCTTATGCTTTCTGAGCTCACTATGTTCACTGCTCACTCTACATATCCTACCAAGTGAGACCTACACTGTTACGGTTAGAATAATCATGTATATATATTATCACACAACTTTAGTATGCTTAAAGTCCGTTGCTATAGTTATTAGCTATTGTGCTCAAGTTAGACTTTTGTATCTGCGCAAGGACGAAACTTCTTGTCTGAGGGGTGGCCTCAGCCGCAGATGTTATCTTTGTTTTAGCCCGCTAACAGCCAAGGACTTCAAGGACCTCAACGCAGATAAGACGACAGCACGCAGACGAAGCGGAGACAAGGCGAAATCACAAGGCCCCCCTCCCCCAGCACATTCCGTCACGTATTGTGCGTCCTGGACCTGCTTTGCATGATATATGTGACCACTCCTTTTAGAGGCGGCCTCAGTGATGTTGACTGTGGAACTCCTGAATAAATAGAGGGACGCGGTAGCTCAGGGGTCACCAACCTTTTTGAAACCAAGAGCTACTTCTTGGGTACTGATTAATGCGAAGGGCTACCAGTTTGATATACACTTAAATAAATTGCCAGAAATAGCCAATTTGCTCAATTTACCTTTAACTCTATGTTATTATTAATAAGATATTTAAACTTAATTGAACGGTTTAAAAGAGGAGAAAACACGAAAAAAATGATAATTAAATTTTTAAACATAGTTATCTTCAATTTCGACTCTTTAAAATTCAAAATTCAACCAAAAAAAAGAAGAGAAAAACTAGCTAATTCAAATCTTTTTGAAAAAATGTAAAAAATTATTCATGGAACATCATTAGTAATTTTTCCTGATTAAGATTAATTTTAGAATTTTGATGACATATTTTAAATAGGTTAAAATCCAATCTACACTTTGTTAGAATATATAACAAATTGGACCAAGCTATATTTCTAACAAAGACAAATCATTATTTCTTCTCGATATTACAGAACAAAAAATGTAAAAGAAATTCAAAAGACTTTGAAATAAGATTTACATTTGATTCTACAGATTTTCTAGATTTGCCAGAATAATTTTTTTTGAAATTTAATCATAATAAGTTTGAAGAAATATTTTACAAATATTCTTCGTCGAAAAAACAGAAGCTAAAATGAATAATTAAATTAAAATGTATTTATTATTCTTTATAATAAAACAAATACATTTACTTGAACATTGATTTAAATTGTCAGGAAAGAAGAGGAAGGAATTTAAAAGGTAAAAAGGTATATGTGTTTAAAAATCCTAAAATCATTTTTAAGGTTGTATTTTTTCTCTAAAATTGTCTTTCTGAAAGTTACAAGAAGCAAAGTAAAAAAAATAATGAATTTATTTAAACAAGTGAAGACCAAGTCTTTAAAATATTTTCTTGGATTTTCAAATTCTATTTGAGTTTTGTCTCTCTTAGAATTAAAAATGTCAGGCAAAGCGAGACCAGCTTGCTAGTAAATAAATACAATTTTAAAAATAGAGGCTGCTCACTAGTAAGTGCTGCTATTTGAGCTATTTTTAGAACAGGCCAGCGGGCTACTCATCTGGTCCTTACAGGCTACCTGGTGCCCGCGGGCACCGCGTTGGTGACCCCTGCGGTAGCTGAACCTTAGAGTGTAGGGCGAGACTGTGACTAAGTGTGCAGCTCCATGCGTTCTCCACATGAGCTAAATTGAACTCTGTCTCTGCATGGTTCCTTGCTTCTTGTCTGATTAATAGATGTCATCAGTGTTTGAACCTGACAGTTACAACGTCTATTTCTCAGATGATAAACTTGTATGATGACTGAAGTATGCTGATAGCAACCTAACCTAACCCCCACATTGTAAATAATTCAATCTATATACTCTGATGATGAACGTGTGTGATAACTGTATTATGCTGATAGTATATAATTTGTACCATGAATTGATTAACGTGGACCCCGACTTAAACAAGTTGAAAAACGTATTCGGGTGTTACCATTTAGTGGTCAATTGTACGGAATATGTACTGTACTGTGCAATCTACTAATACAAGTTTCAATCAATCAATCAATCGATCACAAAATAGTACTCCAAGTTCCCCATAAAAACAGGGTCAAGAAAGGGGCGTGGTTTGTATTGGATTATTAAGACTAGAGGATAAATTATTAATTTTTTAGTGCAAAATAACAAAATAAACAAAACAATAGTGGGCTATCCCCTACTTAAATATTTGCCTAACTTGGACAAGAATCACACTCCCTTTTCCCCACTCTCCACATAAAGACCCCGCACTATAATATCTGACATGACTGCTGCCATCATAAATATATCCTTCATATGTCTGTTCGGTTAAGCACCCTTTAGTTTAGTCATTGACATTTTGCAAGCTAGTTTTGCTTCTCAACGGTGTCTCACGAATAGAGTGTCATAAAAAGGGAAACTGCACATTTTGAGGATGTTTCCCCATCACTCACAACCCTTTTGTGAGGCAAGACTTTCTCGATTCTGTCAATTCCACATTTGGAAAAACTGCCAGTACGAGACAGCTAAACTTCTACTAAACATCATGTGATTTGAACTGAATGGAAAAAGACTGAAAATAAGCCGGGGGTCTCGGGCGGTGTCCTGGTGGGGTGACAAGGGAGGCGGGGGCTGTTTTAGTGTTCAAAGAATTTAAAAATGATGGACAGAGTTGACATAAATACATATCCCATTCTTCCAAATGAATCACTATGTCTGTTTCTATGTTATTTAGTCACTACAGTAGTTATGTTCACATCCACAGGAACCACATGGGTTAGTCTACTCTATACAGTATTTACAACCTTACTAGTGTTCACTTTACAGCCACATATGTTTCATCTACTTATTGACATTATTTACACATTACTTTTGTCTGTTTCAGTCACTATGTTATTTAGTCACTACAACTTGTGTTCACATCCACAGGAACCACATGGGTTAGCCTACTCTATACAGTATTTACAACCTTACTAGTGTTCACTTCACAGCCACAGATGGTTCATCTACTTATTGACATTATATACACATTACTTTTGTCTGTTTCAATCACTATGTTATTTAGTCACTACAACTTGTGTTCACATCCACAGGAACCACATGGGTTAGCCTCCTCTATACAGTATTTACAACCTTACTAGTGTTCACTTCACAGCCACATATGGTTCATCTACTTATTGACAGTATATACACATTACTTTTGTCTGTTTCAGTCACTACGTTATTTAGTCACTACAGTATTTATGTTCACATCCACAGGAACCACATGGGTTAGCCTACTCTATACAGTATTTACAACCTTACTAGTGTTCACTTTACAGCCACAGATGGTTCATCTACTTATTGACATTATATACACATTACTTTTGTCTGTTTCAGTCACTATGTTATTTAGTCACTACAGTAGTTATGTTCACATCCACAGGAACTACATGGGTTAGCCTACTCTATACAGTATTTACAACCTTACTAGTGTTCACTTTACAGCCACATATGGTTCATCTACTTATTGACATTATTTACACATTACTTTTGTCTGTTTCAGTCACTATGTTATTTAGTCACTACAACTTGTGTTCACATCCACAGGAACCACATGGGTTAGCCTACTCTATACAGTATTTACAACCTTACTAGTGTTCACTTCACAGCCACAGATGGTTCATCTACTTATTGACAGTATATACACATTACTTTTGTCTGTTTCAGTCACTATGTTATTTAGTCACTACAGTATTTATGTTCACATCCACAGGAACCACATGGGTTAGCCTACTCTATACAGTATTTACAACCTTACTAGTAGTGTTCACTTCACAGCCACAGATGGTTCATCTACTTATTGACATTATTTACACATTACTTTTGTCTGTTTCAGTCACTATGTTATTCAGTCACTACAACTTGTGTTCACATCCACAGGAACCACATGGGTTAGCCTACTATATACAGTATTTACAACCTTACTAGTATTCACTTCACAGCCACAGATGGTTCATCTACTTATTGACATTATTTACACATTACTTTGGCATTTTTGCTTTGATGGCTCTGACATGAGCCTACCTGGCAAACTTTTGTGCAGCTTACATTTTCCTTTTTGTTTTAGCTTTAGTGGATTCTGCCTTGGATTTTATAGCCAATTTCTGTCTCTTTGACTCCCTCTCCACGTCTAATAGCCATTTGTGATTTATAGCATGAAATAATAAATATCTTGTTGTTTATGTTTCAAAATGATTCAACTATTAAATGTCAAAATAGTAGAAATAATGAACAAAAATGTCAGCTACTGTCTTGTTGTAAAACGCCAATGAAAATGAAAGTTAGCATTTAGACAGACTATACTGTAGCAAACATGTCTGCCACAATCGTGTGTGTTCTTAAATGTGTATTCCACCTCTTCCACTTTTGATTTGTGCTTACATGGTAAACAAGTCAAATGAATGTTTTATCATACATTTGTCCAAATGTGGCCAACATTGTGGGTTTCCTGGACGTGGTCTACACAGCTAACAGAAACATCTAAGGAAGAGAATCCCTCTGCCATCTTCCACTAGTTTTTTAAGATATAAATCGCCCACTTGAATATTCCCTCTTCTCTTCTCCGACTCTCTTCGTCATTTGGGATGTCTGTTGTGATTTCACTTCATTTTGGATGTAGCAGCTCCAGAAAGGAACAAACAGTCAGACATTGTAAGGACTGTTTTATTTCTTATGAAATGTTTAGAGCACAGCATCGGCATTTGGGCTATGTGAAATTCATGCGCCCAGGAATGGAGTTTCGGTAATGCTTAAAATGACCAAAATACTGTCAATATTATGTTACTACTACATTACATACTGTATATACTTGCAGCATGTATAATAAACAGTGTTGGAGGATTTTGGATGGTTTTTAGCAGGCTTTTTAGGCAAAATAGGTGGTATCCCCTTTACGTGCATTGTTAGCTGCCTCTTACAAGCAGTTTTTAATATTTAGAATACACAAAAAAGGCAAAGACGTGTGTTCTTGTGTCACAAGGATTGTGAATGATGGGTAAAATTCACAAACAAATGCAGTCAACATGACCCATGCATGACCCAGTCATATCTCTACCATGTGATATATATATATATATATATATATATATATATATATATATATATATATATATATATATATATATATATATATATATATATATATATATATGTATATATATATACATATATATATATATGTATATGTATATATGTATGTGTGTGTATGTATATATATATATATATATATATATATACATTTGTGTATGTACACACATACATGTATATATGTATATGTATATATGTGTGTATATGAATGTGTATGTATGTATATGTGTATATATATGTATGTGTATATACTGTATGTATATGTATGTGTATATATGTATATATGTATGTATATGTATGTATGTGTGTGTATATATATATATATATGTATCTATATATACAGTATATGTATATGTATATATCCACACACATGCATATATCCATACATATGCATATATAAACATATATATATATATATATATATATATATATATATATATATATATATATATATATGTGTGTATATGTTTATATATGCATATGTATGGATATATGCATGTGTGTGGATATATACATATACATATACTGTATATATATAAATATATATATATATATATATATATATATATATATATATATATATACATACATATATATATATATGTGTATATGTTTATATATGCATATGTATGGATATATGCATGTGTGTGGATATATACATATACATATACTGTATATATAGATACATATCTTCTTTTTTATCTTTTTTACTATTTATATTACTAAATTATTATGTATGCACCTTAGGGGATCTGCTCCAATTTTGTTGTTCTTTGAACCTGTTCACTGTAATAATGACAATAAAACTCTATTCTACCACGACTTGCTGTTTTCTCGCATCTAACCGCCGATTGGTCAGCTGCCGCATGCTGTCAATCATTGTCACGTCGGCAGGAAAGCGGCGCCCAAAAGCCAATTATTGAGCTTGTTGGCGGTCTAAAGAAGGGACAAGCTTCCGCTTGAGCGGAGGTTGTCCGCCTGGCACGAGTGTTGGACTTTACTCTATTGAATCGTGTCACATTATTTTTGGACTTTTTAAAAATGACGGGGTTTATTTTTAAATGGTTGTCAGGATGACATTGTCCCCCTATTCCATGTCAGTCAATTGCCAAAGTGCACTGCATCTATTCTTATACATTTTCACGGACATATTTTGCAGTAGGACACAGCTCGATCCTTACCAAAGCACTGTGTATAAAGCTCTCTTCGCACAGGGCAGATTCCGGTCTCTATGGCACGCCGTTGCTGCAGCTTCCTGTCCAACAGTTCCTCAAGGTTGACCACGTCCGCTCGGGTGCACGGCGCACTGGACACCTGCTGCACCCACAGTTGGTTTCCCTCCATCCATTCCCTGCAGCGCACAAGAGTGAGATATTGCGTGTGGAATGGCTGCATATGCTTTGGAAAGTGTGTACACGGTACCTGGGTGGGAAGATGAGGTTGAGTATGTCCTCATTTTGTTGCCGGGTGGCTTCCGCTGCAGATGACTTGGCTTTAGGAGGGGGCGGCACGGGGGAGTCAGCGTGCGGCTGAGAGCTCACTTTAAAAGGTCGGCCCCCCTATGTGAATATTTTTTTTATAGTTAAACAGGCTTTTTTAAACCAGTTGGGGAAAACTACTGCATATTTTGTGGTGTTTTCTGCTCACTCCAGACTCGCTGTAGGAAATAAAAATCAGTTTTACCTTCAAACTTAACTGAAGAGGTTTTTATTTTATTTCTGTCATCTGCTGTACACTTTAAAAGGCATGCTGTTTTGTAACCTAAAGAGTCAGATTGCATTGTTTTTGTAGTTTTATTGAACTTGATTTCTACGTGTTGCTGTATTGTAAGTAGGTTAGGTGGGTAGAACTAGTATTTTTGTGTACTTTTCATGTACGTTGGCACAAATTGTGCTTGTTAACCCTTGTGTAATGTTCATATTGTTGTTACTCAGCCAGCGTTTGTGGGTCTGATGGACCCGTTGCATTTTGTGGCTTTTAATGCCTCACAATCAAACACTTTTATGTTAAAATACTGAACAGGGGCCGTATTTATCAAGCGTCTTAGAGTGCCATTTTACACTTAAGTCCTGAGCATTTGCGAAATGTAATCCTACTCTCAAACTTAAGAATAAAAGCTATTTATCAACTTTCTTAAGTCTAATAATCACTCTTACTCTCCACGATATTTAAGAGACCTTCAGAGGTGTCCTAAGTGGTTAGGAGTTGCCAGCAGGGGATGGCACTGAGGCGAGAGAGACGTGCGCGAACGTTCAGGGAGCGGAAGGATGTCCTGGCTTTGTTTGATGACGAGCAGCTGATCAGACGGTATCGTTTAGACAGAGCGGGTATTATTTTTGTCACAGATTTAATAATTTTCGATTCCATGTTGATTTCTGCATGTGGCTGCAGTGGGCTAGTATATATAGAGCCACCCACACCAGTTTCAAATTAGTTGCCTAATTATTTAATTGGAAAGAAAATGTTATGAGAGTAGCGTATGTGTGTGTGTGGCCCTTTAATAGGTGACAGCATGTGAGGTGAGTGACGTCAGTGAGTGTGTGGGCGAGAGAAGAGAGGGAGCGGTAGCGTGAGTGCGGGCGGGGACTAGTTTGTTTTGTGTTGGATTGGCTGTGTGCAAGCAATCAATAAAGCAAGATTTGCAACTAATCGCTGGACTCATCATTCACCCTAAAGTCGTCCGCTGTGGAGACCCACTGTCGGGTAAAGTGAAGGGTGTTGCCCCGAGCATACATCGGCCCTGGAGAAGTGTCTCCCCTGCGCTCTTCGACTACGGTCTGGGGAAACATTTATTTTTGATTCATTGCCAATATTGTTTGTTTGTTTTGTATTATTTTGTAGTTTATTGTCAAAATATACACTCCCATTGTCCACTTAAATATTTCTAAGATATTTATTTATTCTTAGACAAGGGATTCCCTTCCGTGATTGGTCATTTCTATGGACACAGAAATGACGTCACCTAAAATTCCGTTTACGGCACATAGTAATGTCGTAATTCAGCTCTGAGTGTGACACTTAAGATTCAGTCCTACACTTCGCTGAAAGTGTGAGTAAGACGCTTGATAACTAACTTTTAAGTGCAGCTTTCAGCGAAGAATTTCTTTACTCTTAAGTCAACTCTTAGCAGACTTCTTAGGAGTAATTCTAAGAAGCTTGATAAATACGGCCCCAGATGTTTACCTTATCCCAATAAACATCTGTTCAGTATTTTAACATAAAAGTGTTTGATTGTGAGGCATTAAAAGCCACAAAATGCAACGGGTCCATCAGACCCACAAAGGCTGGCTGAGTAGCAACAATATGAACGTTGCACGGAAAATTTCTCTGCCAGTTTCTGCATCCCACAGGGATTCTTCTTTTGTGTTTCTGCACCTGCGGTTCCCACACAAGGTTGCAACATTGTTCGTCAACACTGTCTGCTCTCATTTTCTCGCACATTTGACCCTCTGATGTTCTGTGTACCTACACTCTGTCCTCCTCCTGTCTAGGCCTGCTGTGTGTGTGTGTGTGTGTGTGTGGTACACAGAACATCAATTTCCACACTTCTATTAGCCAGTGGACCTGGACATCTTATATGTAATAGAAATGTGTAGGGGGGGTGTATGGTGTGTGGTCATTAAATATGTATTCTGATATATGTTCTTCACAGAAAATGAGCCAAAGTCAGTGAGTCTCAGTTTGAAAAAATTATTAATTGTATCATTTTACTTTTAATAAAAAATGAAAACGGGTCCCACAGACCCGAACACCACACAAGCATTAAGTAAATTATGTAACCTATTTTTATGGACTTGCCTCTTTGTGATGTTAAGTTCCTGTTGTAAGCTGTTATACCAGACCTGGGCATTCGGCGGCCCGCGGGCCACATCCGGCCCTTTGTGCGTCCCTGTCCGGCCCGCGTGAGGCCAATCATAAATTACAAAATAAATTGAAAAAAGTATCTATGTCGAGTGTGCAATACAACGGTGCTGCTTTTGTTTTGAAAAGCGTTATTTGTATTACGGTACTTCCGTGTGGACTATGCTCGTGCGCGATTGTGAGTGAATGTGAACAGCGGCAATCACAAATTACAAAATAAATTTAAAAAAACATATATGTCATGCGTGCAATACAACTGTGCTGCTTTTATTTTGAAAAGTGTTATTTATGGGCGTATGTCCGTGTGTAAGCTGTGAGTGAAGGTGCACAGCGACAAGTGATGCCTAGTTACCCCCGAGACGCTAAAAAGAGAAAAGTTGATGAGGAATGGCGTGTTTTCAACAAGACATGGACTGCCAAGTATTTCTTTACAGAAATTAAAGGTAAAGCCGTGTGCTTAATGTGTGGTACACAGGTTGCTGTGTTTAAAGAATATAATTTGAATCGACACTACACGACGAAGCACGAGGAAAAATACCGGAATCTGTCTGATGAAGCGCGAGCAAGGGAGGCTGATGCGTTGATGGTAAAACTGCAAACCCAACAAGGACTTTTTGCCAAATTTCACACCCCCAGATATGCAGCTGTTAGGACAAGTTTCGTCATTTCTCACAAAATCGCCAGAAAAAGTTAGCCGTTTTCTGACGGAGAGTTTATTAAGGAGTTCTTATTGGACTCTGTTGCGCTGATATGCCCGGAGAAGAGGGGCGCATTTGAGAACGTGTCACTCTCCCGACGCACTGTAACGAGGCGGGTTGAGACCATCGCTGGAAACTTGGAGCTTCAGCTGAAGAACAGAACGGCCGACTTTGACTGTTTTTCGCTGGCTTTGGACGAGAGCTGCGATGTACGTAACACCGCCCAGCTGCTCATCTTCTTACATGGGATAACTGCAGACTTTCAAATCAGGGAGGAGCTGGCAGCCATGCAGTCAATTAAAGAGACAACCAGAGGTAATGACTTGTTCACATAGGTAAATGCGTGTTTGGACATGTTAGGACTGAAATGGGACAAGCTGGCAGGTGTGACAACAGATGGTTGTCCAAATCTGACGGGGAAAAATGTTGGAGTTTTAAAGATGATGCAGGATAAAGTGACAGAAATGGACATTTTTGCATTGTATTATACATCAGGAAGTGTTGTGTAAGACAGTGTTAAAAATAAAACCATCAAAAGCAATCTGCTTTTGTATAAAGTTAAGTTAGGTTAAATGAAATTATTATTATTATTTATCTTACGGTATATCAAAAATAATTTGAGCAAAATTTAATTGAAATATTGTCGGTGAGGCCTTCCAGCAGGGCTCAGGTTGCTCATGCGGCCACCGGTAAAAATTAATTGCCCACCCCTGTGTTATACAGCAGTGGTTCTCAAATGGGGGTACGCGTACCCCTGGGGGTATTTGAAGGTATGCCAAGGGGTACGTGAGATTTTTTAAAAATGTCTGTCAAAAAACTGTGAAAAGAAATGCAACAATGCAATATTCAGTGTTGACAGCTAGATTTTTTGTGGACATGTTCCATAAATATTGATGTTAAAGATTTCTTCAAAAATGCTTTGCTATGATTAGGGGGTACTTGAATTAAAAAAAATGTTCACAGGGGGTACATCACTGAAAAAAGGTTGAGAACCACTGCTATACAGTATATGCCTTGAGCTCTTATTTTGAAGGCGCTAAGAGCGGAAGTGGTGACACGTTGTGGCGGAGCGGCGTTTTGAAAACAAACGAAATAAAGTTGTTCTCGTCTTTATTCCACATAAATCAGAAGACAGCAGCAAGATGAAAGAAGTCTTCGCGTTTTCTGACAAGACGGAAGCTCCGCCGTTGCTAGCTGCGACTAGCTGAGTTGAAGCTAGCTGACTCTCTGAACTTTACGGTAATTACACGTCTTTCTTTTGTAACCAAGGGTTTATATATGTCGCCTATACTGTATACAACTACAAAATAACAAACACGAAGGCTCCAGTTTCACACCAGGACCACTTTATTTCGTTTGTTTTCAAAACGCCGCTCCACCGCAACGTGTCGCCACTTCCGCTCCTAGCGCCTTCAAAATAAGAGCTCAAGGCATATACCGTATAACAGCTTATAACAGGAACTTAACATCACAAAGAGGCAAGTCCATACAAATAGTTTCCAATAACAACATCCTCATTGGCGCATGGAGCCCTTTTAAATAACAAGTGTCGGCATAGTCAACTCACCTTTGAAGATTTCTTGTCTGTGGTTTTGCTGATTAAAACTGGGTTCTCATATTTGAGGAGCGTCTCGGGGGGTTCGAACATGGTGCCCTAAAAACATCAATAACACATCTAAAAACATCAATAATACATCTAAAAAACATCTACAGCGGAAGGTCCAGCAGGTTGGTTCCGACTTCGCAACTCATAAAGACAAAATGTCCATTAAAATGTCTCATTTTTGACAGCTTCCACTCGTTTTAAAGGCGTCAGTCAGCCTTGTCGGCAGCTCGAGAGTGAAGTGTTTGAAATATGAGATCATACAAAGCGGCAGTGACTCTGACGTCATTACTATTTGACGACGTCATTACTAATCGACGGCGTCATTCGACGCGACGAAGCGTTTCCCCCAAACCTAGCTTCTTCCAGCTGTTAGCAATGTTTATAACCTTATGGCGGGCTTTCTCCCGCAAGCCGAACACAAGTCTGAAAATAAAGATGATAAAGACGCCATCTGGTGACGGTAACGGAACACTTTGTGGTATTTACCGCCAACACGTTTTGTCGTAGTTAGCCACGCTAGCACACGTCATGCTAGCTGAGCTGAGGCAGCGCCCCGTGTGGTCGTAGCGCGCATTGCAAGCCAGCTTTTACCTTAACTAACTAAATGAACATTAACTACAAACCCCGTTTCCATATGAGTTGGGAAATTGTGTTATATGTAAATATAAACGGAATACAATGATTTGCGAATCATTTTCAACCCATATTCAGTTGAATATGCTACAAAGACAACATATTTGATGTTCAAACTGATAAACATTTTTTTTGTGTGCAAATAATCATTAACTTTAGAATTTGATGCCAGCAACACGTGACAAAGAAGTTGGGAAAGGTGGCAATAAATACTGATAAAGTTGAGGAATGCTCATCAAACACTTATTTGGAAAATCCCACAGGTGTGCAGGCTAATTGGGAACAGGTGGGTGCCATGATTGGGTATAAAAGTAGATTCCATGAAATGCTCAGTCATTCACAAACAAGGATGGGGCGAGGGTCACCACTTTGTCAACAAATGCGTGAGCAAATTGTTGAACAGTTTAAGAAAAACCTTTCTCAACCAGCTATTGCAAGGAATTTAGGGATTTCACCATCTACGCTCCATAATATCATCAAAGGGTTCAGAGAATCTGGAGAAATCACTGCATGTAAGCAGCTAAGCCCGTGACCTTCCATCCCTCAGGCTGTACTGCATCAACAAGTGACATCAGTGTGTAAAGGATATCATCACATGGGCTCAGGAACACTTCAGAAACCCACTGTCAGTAACTACAGTTGGTCGCTACCTCTGTAAGTGCAAGTTAAAACTCTCCTATGCAAGGCGAAAACCGTTTATCAACAACACCCAGAAACGCAGTCGGCTTCGCTGGGCCTGACCTCATCTAAGATGGACTCATACAAAGTGGAAAAGTGTTCTGTGGTCTGACGAGTCCACATTTCAAATTGTTTTTGGAAACTGTGGACGTCTTGTCCTCCGGACCAAAGAGGAAAAGAACCATCCGGATTGTTATAGGCGCAAAGTGTAAAAGGCAGCATGTGTGATGGTATGGGGGTGTATTAGTGCCCAAGACATGGGTAACTTACACATCTGTGAAGGCGCCATTAATGCTGAAAGGTACATACAGGTTTTGGAGCAGCATATGTTGCCATCCAAGCGACGTTACCATGGACGCCCCTGCTTATTTCAGCAAGACAATGCCAAGCCACGTGTTACATCAACGTGGCTTCATAGTAAAAGAGTGCGGGTACTAGACTGGCCTGCCTGTAGTCCAGACCTGTCTCCCATTAAAAATGTGTGGCGCATTATGAAGCCTAAAATAGCACAACGGAGACCCCCGGACTGTTGAACAACTTAAGCTGTACATCAAGCAAGAATTGGAAAGAATTCCACCTGAGAAGCTTCAAAAAATGTGTCTCCTCAGTTCCCAAACCTTTACTGAGTGTTGTTAAAAGGAAAGGCCATGTAACACAGTGGTGAACATGCCCTTTCCCAACTACTTTGGCACGTGTTGCAGCCATGAAATTCTAAGTTAATTATTATTTGCAAAAAAAAAAACAAAGTTTATGAGTTTGAACATCAAATATCTTGTCTTTGTAGTGCATTCAATTGAATATGGGTTGAAAATGATTTGCAAATCATTGTACTATGTTTATATTTACATCTAACACAATTTCCCAACTCATATGGAAACGGGGTTTGTAGAACAGGTACATTGGTCTCTAGAAATGGGACAATTCGTTTTTCAAGGCAACTATGAACATCTCTGCCAAAATAGTTTGCCGTGCTGCCCATTACTTCTACAACTGATTATACCCAATATTCTATTAACTGACCAAAAAAATGCCCAAACTAGCAAATGTTGCGTTGATAAAGTGTGTTTGTCTTGGATATGTGTATTGATGGATCATATGAAAGTGTCTCACCATTAGCAAAGCTGTTGACTGAATGGGAAACCTGTATTATTCTTTTACAGATTTGTGCATCTTGTGCCAAAAAAAGGGCTTTGGCATGATGAAGACCAAATGGAGGTAAACAGATACATGAAATCATGCCAGTCTGATACGTTTTCACATCAGCATTCTCCCTGTGTGTAACTTTTTTAATACAAATCAACTTCATGACAACACCTTTGGTAACATTGATGTTTATTTCAAACAAGGAGCAAATATTTGTTGTTATGCGACGCCACACTTCAGTTCCTGTCAACATACTGAATCTCCAAACTGGTAACCAAAGCGCTGTCCTGCTCATTGGTCTTTTGGAAAGTGGCGCTGCCGAGGTCCCTGACTGTGTAGGAAACAAGACGCATGTAATTGCGTGTCACCTTCACCGTTAGTTTTGAGGTCCACAAATACATAACACATCATATATCATATCTGAACTTGTGTATATTCTAAATCAGGCGTCACCAACCTTTTTGAAACCAAGAGCTACTTCTTGGGTACTGATTAATGCGAAGGGCTACCAGTTTGATACACACTTAAATAAATTGCCAGAAATAGCCAATTTGCTCAATTTACCTTTAACTCTTTGTTATTATTAATAATTAATGATATTTAAACTTAATTGAATGGTTTAAAAGAGGAGAAAACACGAAAAAAATTACAATTAAATTTTGAAACATAGTTCATCTTCAATTTCGACTCTTTAAAATTCAAAATTCAAACGAAAAAAAGAAGAGAAAAACTTAAAAAAAGAATTTATGGAACATCATTAGTAATTTTTCCTGATTAAGATTAATTTTAGAATTTTGATGACATGTTTTAAATAGGTTAAAATCCAATCTACACTTTGTTAGAATGTATAACAAATTGGACCAAGCTATATTTCTAACAAAGACAAATCATTATTTCTTCTAGATTTTCCAGAACAAAAATTTTAAAAGAAATTCAAAAGACTTTGAAATCAGATTTTAATTTGATTCTACAGATTTTCTAGATGTGCCAGAATAATTTTTTTGAATTTTAATCATAATAAGTTTGAAGAAATATTTCACAAATATTCTTCGTCGAAAAAACAGAAGCTAAAATGAAGAATTAAATTAAAATGTATTTATTATTCTTTACACAAAAATTTTTTTTTTTTACTTGAACATTGATTTAAATTGTCAGGAAAGAAGAGGAAGGAATTTAAAAGGTAAAAAGGTATATGTGTTTAAAAATCCTAAAATAATTTTTAAGGTTGTATTTTTTCTCTAAAATTGCCTTTCTGAAAGTTATAAGAAGCAAAGATAAAAAAAAAAAAGAATTTATTTAAACAAGTGAAGACCAAGTCTTTAAAATATTTTCTTGGATTTTTTAATTCTATTTGAGTTTTGTCTCTCTTAGAATTAAAAATGTCGGGCAAAGCGAGACCAGCTTGCTAGTAAATAAATGCAATTTAAAAAATAGAGGCAGCTCACTGGTAAGTGCTGCTATTTGAGCTATTTTTAGAACAGGCCAGCGGGCTACTCATCTGGTCCTTACGGGCTACCTGGTGCCCGCGGGCACCGCGTTGGTGACCCCTGTTCTAAATGATTTGCACTTACGCGTCCGGAAGCACCTGGGATGACAGGTGTTTTCGGCTGACGGCTGACACACAGATGCGTAGCAGTGGATGTACACCTGGAGGGGAGTAAAAATATGTTGTTTTTTTTTACTCCTGCACAGTAGCAGAAGAGTCGTTTATTTGCACAAATGCGTTTTAGGAAAGTAATAACTATGAATACACAACACATTTGGTTTAGATGCAACTGTAAATCAGCTTCAGTGTTTCCCATAAACTGCCAAGATACCTGTGGCGGTGGGGGCGTGGCTATGGGCGTGGTCACCATGACATCATCGAGTAATTTGCATAATTTACTACAATGATATGATTTTCTCTAAAAAGGCTCAAAAAATGTATACTTACTAATTAATAATAACAGTTTTGTTTTAAACGTCCATCCATCCATCTTTTTTACAATATAATTACAACACTTTATGTACATATTTATATACAGATTTGAACAATAAGTTATTCACTGAAATATATTTATTAATTGTGGTTCTTACAAAAAATATATCTTATAAAATATAAAAGCTAAAATGTCTCTTAAAGCTCTGCCCCTTTAATTAGTGCATACTAAATAATTTAACTTTAGCCTACTACTACAACCATATTATTTACCAGCAACATAAAGTGAAACAGAGGCAGAGGTGTCCTGCCACAGTCAGTAACAAATAAACAGAAAACAGTAGTGGTCAAATACAAATAAGGCAACAAGAGAAGTATCCTACACTTCTCTTTTGTAAAGTAAATCTGAACAGCCTATATGGGCATCTACATCAACTATATGATTTGCCTGAGAAGCTGGACAGGACAAAAATAAATAAATAATTGTATTTGTGGCGGACGTAATTTTTTCGTGGCGGGCCGCCACAAATAAATGAATGTGTGGGAAACACTGAGCTTTATTGATGCCACATCTGTCTTTGTGGGCAGTGCGTGTCGTGATAAAAATGTCTTGTGCGATACCTGGTGGTATCAGTCATTAAAAAAAGTAATTATAGCCTCTTAGAGGGTCATTTGGAGGGTCACTGCCGTCAACTGACCAAAAACTGTTTTTATCACCTCAGAAATATTTCTAAAGTGAGAAATTTGCTGTCAAAATTGGATCTGGAAATGATCATTCACACGTTCATTTCATCTGGTTTTGACTATTGCAATTCTCTCTTCGCTCTTTTCAACAAGTCAACGCTAAAGAGACTTCAGACGGTACAAAATGCAGCTGCCAGACTTTTGACAGGTGCACCCAGAACAGCCCGTATTTATCCAGTCTTCATTGGCTTCCTGTCAAATTCGATAATCTTAGAATGTATAACCATTGAAATATGTCAGGAAAAAAGCAAAAACATATTCATCAGTTGTATATATAGATCACCCAAGTCAAGTATAGAAACATTATTGTGATTACTTATGGAGTATACTGTGAATAAATTGAGAACAGGAAGTGAACAAAAGTTTTAGCAACTGTTATGTAAAGGAAAAGGGGTAGGATTAAATAAGCTCTGCTTCTTCCTACTCCTTTTCGAACATGTTGAAAAGAGAAACTGGAAATTGTGATGTATCATGTTATATGCTTGCATGTTCGAAATAAACTCAAACTCAAACTCAAATAATGAGTTGAAGATTTTAGTCCTGACTTTCCGTGCGTTACCTTGTGGGGCCCCTGACTTGTTATGCCCCTACTCTTCAGTTGCATGGTGGGGCCCCTCAGTACATCACTGACTTGTTATGCCCCTACTCTTCAGGGCGCAGCCTCCAGTCTTTAGGCCAGGGTGTTCTAAGGATCCCAAAAAACACATTCTAAAACCTGTGAAGACCTGGCCATACAGGCTATAGCTCCCAGACTTTGGAACAACCCTGTGATCTTGACTGTGTTGACACTTTTAAGAAAGATTTGAAGACTTCTCTTTTCAGTAAAGCTTTTAGTTAAAGCACCTTTTAATTAACATTTTTAATCCACTTTTTTAAATCATTTTTATGATGTTGCCCCTGTTTTAATTGAATTGTTGTTTTACTTCACCTTTGTTTTATACAGCGCTTTGGAATTTTATCTGTGAAAAGCGCATTATGAATACAATGTACTTACTTAACCCTGTAAGACCCAAATATAGAAAAACCTAAAAAAAAAAAAATTTGACCTTTCAGATGTTGTTGTAGGAGGCATTTGATGCAGAAATTGAAGAGTTAAAAAAAATATATGTTTATGTATGTTTTTAGAGAAATGTTGTAATATTGTACTCATGTTGTCTGAACAACTAAGGGTTCATTGGCAGGGTTGATTGCTTACTTAGCCCCATAACGGTATATACCATTAATAATAATCACATATTAGTTATATTTTTATGACGTCATTTATTACAAATATAAAAAATACAAAACAAGATAAAACTCTTAAAAAACGCTTTTCCCCCCCTCTTTTATAATTGCAACAATTATATAACAAGCTCTAAATGAAATTTGATGCATCTGTTCCACAATAACTACATATATACATGCTCTAGACATTGTAATAACAACCAAAAAAATATATAAAAGACATTTTCATTACTTGAATCTGATGAATCCAGTCCAATGAAACAAATAGATTTTGTTCGAAGGAAACCTTGAGAGGTTGTGTGAGTTCATGGCCAGAAGGCGTGACTTATAAACCAATGTACGATCCAATAGCCTTGTGAGACTGAACAATAGGACCCAATGACTATGTAAATGTTGTAAAAAAATAAAAAAATATATAACAGATTGTTTTTTAGGATGGTTAAAGGTAACGTTGTAATTTTACAACAAGGGGTATTACAGGGTTAAGTTACTAGTGAGATCACATGCCCCTTAGGGTGAAACGGTGGTGCCGGGAGATGAATTAAGATACAATGTCTGTGAAAAGCTATTATATATCCCCATTTTTGCATCACCCACCTTTCGCTTGAGAGGATTAATAACCTCAGGATCTTTGACTCCGCCCTTGCCAGAATAGTTTACCACAGTGGACAAGAAATGGAACATCTTGAAGATAAACCTCCTATGGTGGGTGGGGTACGTGAGGCCTGAAGAGGGGCCAACTGGAACCTGAGTGGTCTGGTAATTGTCATTCACGTAAGGGCATCTGATCGCAGAGAGATAAGAGATCATACAGTAAACCTACAAAATCAGGTGAGGATTTTAACATACTCTTACCCATCAATCAGCAAGTCCCACTGAGGCACACTATGAGGCTGGGGGGCAGCAGTGGCCCAGCATCGCCCAAGAGTCAACATCAGGTTGGGGTCAGTCCTTGCCAGCATTCTGACCTCAACATACACCGGCTCTCTGAGCACCTTTACAAGCGGGTAGTCACTGTCCTCATAGAAAGAATTGTAGGCCACGTCCTCTGTGTACGGAAAAATGTCAACGCTTAAATCAAAGTCATTTCCAATGCGGACTAACACCTTTACGCTCACCTTCAACGCAACCCTTGGTTGTGCACACTCCACTGCCCAGCCGGAGCTCCACATTTAAGGGCCCAGGAGCTGCAGCTGGATTCGGTTGAGGAAGCTGGTCCACCTCAACGACCAGAGCTTCAGTGGACAAGCCCACATATTTACACTGCAAAAGCACCCTTCGAGGAACCAGGATAATTCATGTTTTTCTTAGAATATACAGTACATGCTCGCTGGCCACATTAGGGCACACCTGAAATCCAATACAAGGTTGCAAGGTACAAATGGTAATCATAATTGAACCACCTATCCCTTTGTTTGCAATATCATTTTTGCTAAATAACGCTTTTCCATAGAGGTCATTAAATTATGCATGTGTACCAGCATTTGACTTAAAAAAATAACACTATGAACTTTATTCAGTCGATAGCAACATGAACTGATGAAGCCTACTTGGATGAGAAGGCAAAACATCTTCTAAGACAAACCAGTTGCGATGGATTGATCCTGAGAATACAATGACCTGGATGAAAGACAATATCCATAGACCAGTGGTTCTTAACCTGGGTTCGATCGAACCCGAGGGGTTCGGTGAGTCGGCCTCAGGGGTTCGGGGGAGGTCAAAACACACCCGACTCATCGTGTAAATACAAACTTCTCCCTAACGGCGTATTACGGATACGGCAACAGCTGACTGGTTTGCAGGTGTGTCATTTGTTGTGAGTTTATGCACTGTGTTGGTTTTGTTGTTTGAACAAGGTGATGTTCATGCACGCTTCATTTTATGCACCAGTAAAAAAAACATGGTAACACTTTAGTATGGGGAACATATTCACCATTAATTAGTTGTTTGTTAACATGCAAATTAGTAACATATTGGCTCTTAACTAGTCATTATTAAGTACTTAATGCCTTATTCGGCATGGCCTTATTATAACCCTAACCCTCCAACCCTGACCTTAACAAGCACCAAATAACTCTAAATGAAGTCTTTATTACTTAGAATATGTTCCCCTAGTATCCAAATAACTCTAAATTTAGTCTTTGTTGTTTAGAATATGTTCCCCTAGTGTCCAAATAACTCTAAATTAAGTCTTTATTACTTAGAATATGTTCCCCTAGTGTCCAAATAACTCTAAATTAAGTCTTTGTTACTTAGAATATGTTCCACTAGTGTCCAAATAACTCTAAATTTAGTCTTTGTTACTTAGAATATGTTCCCCTAGTGTCCAAATAACTCTAAATTAAGTCTTTGTTACTTACAATATGTTCCCTGAGTGTCCAAAAAACTCTAAATTAAGTCTTTGTTACTTAGAATATGTTCCCCTAGTGTCCAAATAACTCTAAATTAAGTCTTTGTTACTTAGAATATGTTCCCCTAGTGTCCAAATAACTCTAAATTTAGTCTTTGTTACTTAGAATAAGTTCCCCATACTAAAGTGTTACCAAAAACATATAACTTTGTCTTGAATTTGAAAAAGAAAAACATTTTATTTTTCACTAAAGAAGGGTTCGGAGAATGCGCATATGAAACTGGTGGGGTTCGGTACCTCCAACAAGGTTAAGAACCACTGATGTAGACACTATGAACTTTAGCATGTCATTGAAGATAAAGCTAAAACGACCTTTTTAACCTATGGCTTATATTTTTCCGACTACTTTTCTTATATTTTCCTGATTTCTAGCATAATATTTTCAGTGCTTTCTGAGTATTTGAGACCAAATATGTAAACCACTTTTGTGGCTTTTGTGAAATGTGCCATATAAATAAATTGCCCTTACTTATCCTGACCGTCTATGTCTCATGACGTTGAATTTTTATGTAGTATCCAGGATTTGGAACGATAAAAGATTGGTTGATGGATAAGAACTAAGGGAAAATGGAGGCTGCAACAGCAGAAGTGCTGTGAATTCAACTAGTTTGCTGTTTAAGGAATCAGTTTTGCTTTTTGTTGCATGAAAACACTTTCCTTTATATTTGTAGCAGTTGAATATTATACGTTATTTGTAATCTTCTCCATGGTTAATCAAATACCCACCTAAAGCAGTGTCTAATACAGTGGTTCTTAACCTGGGTTCGATCGAACCCTAGGGGTTCGGTGAGTCGGGCTCAGGGGTTCGGCGGAGATCAAGACACACCCGAATCCTCGTGTAAATAAAAACTTCTCCCTATCGGTGTATTGCGGATACGGCAACAGCAGAAGTCACACTGATTTGCAGGTGTGTAACTTGTTGTGAGTTCATGCACTGTGTTGGTTTTGTTGTTTGAACAAGATGATGTTCATGCATGGTTCATTTTAGTATGGGGAACATATTCACCATTAATTAGTTGCTTATTAACATGTAAATTAGTAACATATTGGCTCTTAACTAGTCATTATTAAGTACTTATTAATGCCTTATTCGGCATGGCCTTATTATAACCCTAGCCCTCTAACTCTGGCCCTAACCCTAACCAAATAACTCTAAATTAAGTCTTTGTTACTTAGAATATGTTCTCCTAGTGTCCAAAAAACTCTAAATTAAGTCTTTGTTACTTAGAATATGTTCCCCTAGTGTCCAAAAAACTCTAAATTAAGTCTTTGTTACTTAGAATATGTTCCCCTAGTGTCCAAAAAACTCTAAATTAAGTCTTTGTTACTTAGAATATGTTCCCCTAGTGTCCAAAAAACTCTAAATTAAGTCTTTGTTACTTAGAATATGTTCCCCATACTAAAGTGCTACCAAAAACATATAACTTTCTCTTGAATTTGAAAAAAAAACATTTTATTTTCCACTAAAGAAGGGTTCTGTGAATGCGCATATGGAACTGGTGGGGTTCGGTACCTCCAACAAGGTTAAGAACCACTGGTCTAATAAGTATAGTAATAAAAGACCCACATACTGATATTGGCTGTCCCTGGTAATCGCTCCCCGCAGTCCAACAGCAACTTCATAGGAGGCCGACATCCGGTTCTCATATATAACCACATCATGAGCCTCCTCCTACAGAAGGTTTGCAGCATTACAAGTTTTTTCCGAATGAAAGTAATAGATCAAATCTGCCTCACCGTCACGACAGTGCCACAGGCAGTGACGGGGAACTGGTAGATGGCAAAAGCTGAAGTGGTGTCAACTGTGCTGCATCCTAGCCCGTTTTCATTGAACGAGATGGACTCTAGGTCGATATTTGGCAGGGTGACTTCTCTGGCCACCACCACTATCATCTGGCCGTCCTTGGTGCACTGAAGAGTGACTGAAGAGAGCAATTTTATTGACTTGACTACATACAGTAAGCAAGATCATGTACCTACCACATTTTCTATAGTAGCACATGTGGCCATCATGGCAGCAGTCAATGTTGTGACAATCAGAAGGGGAGATGCTTGCAGAGCCGCACGCTATCTTGTGACGGGCTTCCACCTCACAAAGTTCTGTCGGATTTTTGTGGTTGGTTTGCATCATAGGCCTTTGATCAGTGGACTTTTGAGCTCCGGACAGACAGCCCATGAGCAGGGAGAGCGTTTGCAGACAGATCAACTTCATTGCCAGGGATTCACAGTGAACACTCCCGCTGTAAGAAAACGTAGCCACTACACCCTGACTTTTATCTGGCAGGCATGGGTCATGTTGACATATTTTTTTCCCTACGCACACTGACCACTCAAGAGCAAGTTAAATGCTGGAGATACAGGTTGGGATGTATCCAGACAACATTAAAGATCTTGTTTGAAAAATCACAGCCTTGTTGGTAGACATGAATTGGAATTGGCGCTCAATGTCAACCTGGGTCTCATATGAATATAATCCCAACTTGTTTGAGCAGTGACACTATGAAAACCTTCACAAGGTCTGGATGACCCACCGCTGTGGCGGTCATGCTGTCTTCTATCCAGGTCTTGACAAAATAAACACATTGTCCAATCTTCACTCAGGTGCATTGTGCCTTTGACAGAAATGTACAGCACAATGAAGCCTGATGGGCTACCTTTTGCCAAACGTTCAATGGAATAACAACTCATGTGCACGGGTCGGGTTTAATTGGCAGTATTGAGGGTTCGAGTTGCCGGGTTTGAAATAGTTAAAGTATCATTCATAAACAAACACAAGTGGCCTACTTTGAACTTTTAATGTCAAACCTAATCTGTTCTGTGACTTCTATATTTTAACGAAATAATGTCTCATAGGAAGTAATGTATCTTGTTGCAGGCTCAAACTGTTATCATCAATAAAACCCTTACCAACTGCGCAGGCAATGTTTTAGGTTATCATTTGAGCATTCTTTACTATCATACAAATACAAATAGAAGTTTAACCAATGTATGACCAAATCAAATGAAACAAAATGACTCACCTCTTAAACAACAAGTAGTAGAGAGGGAACTGGGAAGTGTTTGTGCTGAGTTTTAGTGTGACCTGGTAGCCTTTTATAGCAGTGGTTCTTAACCTTGTTGGAGGTACCGAACCCCACCAGTCTCATATGCGCATTCACCGAACCCTTCTTTAGTGAAAAATAAAATGTTGTTTTATTTCCAAATTCAAGACAAAGTTATATGTTTTTGGTAACACTTTAGTATGGGGAAAATATTCTTAATTTAGAGTTATTTGGTGAGGTTAGGGTTAGGGTTAGGGGGTTAGGGCCAGGGTTAAAGGGTTAGGGTTATAATAAGGCAATGCCGAATAAGGCATTAATAAGTACTTAATAATGACTACGGTAGTTAAGAGCCAATATGTTACTAATTTGCATGTTAATAAGCAACTAATTAATGGTGAATATGTTCCCCATACTAAAGTGTTACCATGTTTTTTTACTGGTGCACAACATGAACCGTGCATGAACATCATCTTGTTCAAACAACAAAACCAACACAGTGCATAAACTCACAACAAACTTCTGCTGTTGCCGTATCCGTAATACGCCGATAGGGAGAATTTTTTTTTACACGATGACTCGGGTGTGTTTTGACCTCCGCCGAACCCCTGAGCCCGACTCACCGAACCCTTAGGGTTCGATCAACCCAGGTTAAGAACCACTGTTTTATAGTTATGGTTGAAATTGATAATGTCTTCTCAGGGAGTTGTATCAAATGGAATTTGACTATTAAGATTGTCTTAGAAGACGTTTCGCCTTTAATTCGAGCAAAATTAGTTCATGCTCACAGACTTTTAGATTGGACAGATCTGGTTTGAACGCTTGGTGCCGCTGTTCCGTCGAAATGAGCTGCTTCGTCAACAATAGCTACCAGTAGTTGCTATTACTGTTTAAACAGCGGTAATAAAAATGAAAATGTAGGCTACCATTATAGCGTCAATGTGAACTTCCTCATGCTGTAAGTGTCTACATCAGTGGTTCTTAACCAGGCTTCGATCGAATCCTAGGGGTTCGGTGAGTCAGGCTCAGGGGTTCGGCGGAGGTCAAAACACACCCGACTCATCGTGTAAATAAAAACTTCTCCCTATCGGCGTATTACGGATACGGCAACAGAAGAAGCCAGGCTGATTTGCAGGTGTGTAATTTGTTGTGAGTTTATGCACTGTGTTGGTTTTGTTGTTTGAACAAGGTGATGTTCATGCACGGTTCATTTTGTGCACCAGTAAAAAAACATGGTAACACTTTAGTATGGGAAACATATTCACCATTAATTAGTTGCTTATTAACATGCAAATTAGTAAAATATTGGCTCTTAACTAGTCATTATTAAGTACTTATTAATGCCTTATTCGGCATGGCCTTATTTGAACCCTAACCCTCTAACCCTGGCCCTAACCCTCTAACCCTAAACCTAACCTCACCAAATAACTCTAAATTAAGTCTTTGTTACTTAGAATATGTTCCCCATACTAAAGTGTTACCAAAAACATATGACTTTGTCTTGAATTTGGAAAAAAAACAACATTTTATTTTTCACTAAAGAAGGGTTCGGTGAATGCGCATATGAGACTGGTGGGGTTCGGTACCTCCAACAAGGTTAAGAACCACTGCTATAAAAGGCTACCAGGTCACACATAATAAATACCTTATTCGGCATGGTTCTTAACCTTGTTGGAGGTACCGAACCCCACCAGTTTCATATGCGCATTCACCGAACCCTTCTTTAGTGAAAAATACAAAAACATTTTTCAAATTCAAGACAAAGTTATATGTTTTTGGTAACACTTTAGTATGGGGAACATATTCTAAGTAACAAAGACTTAATTTAGAGTTATTTGGTTAGGGTTAGGGCCAGGGTTAGAGGGTTAGGGTTATAATAAGGCCATGCCGAAAAAGGCATTAATAAGAACTTAATAATGACTAGTTAAGAGCCAATATGTTACTAATTTGCATGTTAATAAGCAACTAATTGATGGTGAATATGTTCCCCATACTAAAGTGTTACCATGTTTTTTACTGGTGCATAAAATGAACCGCGCATGAACATCACCTTGTTCAAACAACAAAACCAACACAGTGCATAAACTCACAACAAATTACACACCTGCAAACCAGTCAGCTGTTGCCGTATCCGTAATACGCCGATAGGGAGAAGTTTGTATTTACACGATGAGTCGGGTGTGTCTTGACCTCCGCCAAACCCCTGAGCCCGACTCACCGAACCCCTAGGGTTCGATCGAACCCAGGTTAAGAACCACTGCCTTATTATAACCCTAACCCTCTAACCCTGGCCCTAACCCTCTAACCCTAACCCTAACCAAATAACTCTAAATTAAGTATTTGTTACTTAGAATATGTTCCCCATACTAAAGTGTTACCAAAAACATATAACTTTGTCTTGAGTTTGAAATGTTTATTTTTATTTTTCACTAAAGAATGGTTCGGTGATTGCGCATATGAAACTGGTGGGGTTCGGTACCTCCAACAAGGTTAAGAACCACTGGTCTACCTGCTTACTGGTCAGAAGACACAATAAAATAAATATGATTTAAAAACAATTATTTACTTATAGCGAGAGTGACAAAGTCCACACGAGGTAAGTTTACACAAAGTAGTTCATTTGGATTGTTATTGGTTTGAGAAAAAACTTAAGTGCTGATGCTCAAGCGTGCACATGCTCAGTAGCATTGGGTAGCTCTTTTTTATGGGTAAGCGCATCCCCCAATAAGAATGATTGGGCTGTATCATGGTGCAAAACGACAGCTGATAAGATGCAAAGAAAAGCGATTTCTACCAGCACAGCAACAGTGGTTCGAACGGATGTTAGTACTTCCATGCTAACTATTGTTAGGATGGACAAAGAGGCAGAGATTTTTCTTCCTTCCATCTTAACAGTTGTCATTTTGCGACACAATGCTAACGTCACACCCCCTCTCTATCCACATGTTTTACAATCAAGCCAAATGCAACAAAAATGCAACAAACACAGCGAAATATGAACGTGAAGGGTAAAAAAAACAAAAAACATCTACAATCTGATATATCTAATACAGGGGTGTCCAAAGTGCGGCCCGGGGGCCATTTGCGGCCCGCAGCTAATTGTTTACCGGCCCGCCACACATTCTTTTCTTTTTTATTTATTTATTTTTTTTAAAGAATTTATTAATCAATCAACAAAACAATACACAACAACACCACAACAATGCAATCCAACTCCAAAACCAAACCCGCCCCAGCAACGCCAAGAACAACAACAAACAGAGCAACTGAGAGCAACTGAGGACACACAAACACGACACGGAACAACACAAATGCAGCGAAACAAAAATGAACACCATCGACAACAGCATCAATACCAGCAACAACCTCAAAACAGCAGCGATGAAAAAAAAAACCCTCATTGACATTATCATTAAAAACATTAATAAAAAATAATACAAAAATTAGAATTGAACAATAGTGTCACAGTGGCCCACACCTGCATCACATCTCACAAGCCCGACAACACACCTTCCACAAAGATACAATAAGTCACATCTTGGTTCATTTAATAGTTGAAACAAATTTAAATAATGCATCCCATATTCCAATATATGACTCATTATTATCTAAACTAAATGCAGTTTTTTCTACTGATATCATCTCCATAGCTTGTGTATACCAGTCAGTATGAGTTGGACTATCAACAGCTATCCATTTTTTAAATATTACCCTTTTTGTTATTATGCATATTGAAAGAAAAGCATTTTTACTCTTTGATGACACGTTACTAAATTGATGTAGATCCCAAAGAATGTAAGTTTGCAGTGTCATTGGGATGTTTATATTAAGGAATGTGATTGCTTCTTTTGTTGTTTTCAACCATAACTCCTTTATTCTCTGACATTCCCACAATAAATGAACAAGAGTTCCCTCAGCTGCCCGACACTTCATACATAACTTGCATCAACTACACCAATTTTAAACAGCTGAGAAGATGTAAAATACAATCTATTTAATATCTTAAATTGAGTCAGTTTATCTTTAATGCTTCTAAAGGGCTTATTGGCATTTTTCCAAAAATCATTCCATGATATGTCTCTTTCATCTAAAATGCCCAAATCCATCATCCATTTCCGAACACATGCATCATTTGCATTTCTAGTGTGGTGTTCATTTATTATTCCATAAAATAGTTTAATTAATTTCTTAATTGTATCTTGATTAAAAAGTGCATCTTCCAGTTCATGGCTATTTAATCAGAGGATATGCATTTATTTACAGCGTGTTTTAAAGAGATAAAATTTAAAAAATGATTTCTGGGTTCAACTAAATCATTGAACGGTTTAAAAGAGTTTTTATTAATAATATGATGAGGTTTAGTAATACCTCTGTCTTTCTATGTTGTCCATTTAACCACATGTTTATTAATTATGAAATTAGGATTGTACCAAAGCGGTTGATTGACAGATGTCATTGGGTTGATTCCTAGTATTTTCTGGCACAGTTTTAGAATGTTAAAGGTGGCTTCTATTGGGCTCTGCCTCAATTCATTAGGTATTTTTTTAATATAATATAAGCTCCCCAGATCAATGTCCAAATTCATTAACATTAACACATTCTGCAAAAATTGCAAAATTGATAATATTGCAAAAATTAAAAAAAACATTTAAAAAAGTGGAATGAGGTGAAATCTAACAAGAAAAAGTTGCAATGTTGACACAAAGCTGCCATGCAGGCTGGTTTTTTTCTTTTGTCTTTGTTTATTTTTCTTTTTTTTTGCTAAAAAAAAAAAAGACTAAAAATGTATGTTATAATGAAATATTACTTAAAAAATATCACTTTAAAATGTTTTATGTGGAAAAAATATTGCATATATTGTGTGGTTGCCATAAAAAAATATCAAAGTTTTATTTGACAAAAGAGCATAATACAAACAAAATAATAGTTCAAACGTAAAATCGACAGATATATCTGAAGTTGATCTCGTAATTTAAGTGTTAAAAGTAAAAAAAACCATAATAAAAATGTATCACTTTATGAGTGGGGGACCTTTTGGATCCCAAATATATTTTGTAGGATTTTATTTAACTTTTCACTGTAATTACTCAAAAATATTAAAGAATTAAAATCAATGGTGTCCTGCATTATTGATCTTTTAGGGCTCTAATGACTAAATACTGCATATTTCAGTTTTACTATAAAAAACAAAGTTGTTTTTGACAGAAAAGGCATAAAACCTTTTTTTTTTTTTTTTTTTACTTTATATCAACCTGAAGTTGATAAAAAGATTTACTGTAAGCGTTAAATAAAAAATAATAATAATTTGACTTATTTTTTACATTTTAATGACTGAGACCCTTTATGGTCCCCGGGAGCCCTAAATGTTAAAAAAAAAAATCCATATATTTTGTTAAGGTTTGAAAATGAAAAATATCAAAATGGCCCCTGCATGCTTAAATTTTTCCGTGTACGGCCCTCAGTGGAAAAAGTTTGGACACCCCTGATCTAATATATCACTAAGCTTTAGAACTTTGTTGTAAAAATCTCCTTCCACACCCACATTCCAGGTTCTGGAAACATTCTGCGGAAACGCTCCCCACCCACACTGCTTGGTGCCTCGTCTGACCTGCTGTGATGTAGATTACCATAGTAACTAGTAGGGTTCTACGGTATACGGGTATTAGTACAGTACCGCGATACTAATGAATCATATTCGGTACCATACCGCCTCTGAAAAGTACCGGTCCGCCACACCCTAAGATTTTTGCTTAAAATAAAGCCAATAATGCAATTTTTTATGGTCCCCTTTATTTAGAAAAGTATCGAAAAGTACCGAAAAGTATCGAAATAATATTGGTATCAGGACAACACTAGTCACTAAAATATCATGCAAAAGCGCAGATTGCAAGCATTGAAAGACTTAGTATAGTTGAAGACTTACGGTCATTAGAAAACATCATAATGGCAGCTACACTTTCCATCTTAAACATCTAAAAAAAAATATTTGGGAATGTCCGGCGGGCCAGATTGAAAAGCTTAACGGGCCGCATGTGGCCCCCGGGCCTTAATTTGCCCAGGTCTGCTGTAGAAGGTCAAATACTTTGGATCCTGCATTGATTGATTGATTGAAACTTTTATTAGTAGATTGCACAGTACAGCATACTTGCCAACCCTCCCGTTTTTAGCGGGAGAATCCCGGTATTCAGCGCCTCTCCCGACAAACTCCCGGCAGAGATTTTCTCCCGACAAACTCCCGGTATTCAGCCGGATCTGGAGGCCACGCCCCCTCCAGCTCAATGCGGACCTGAGACTGAGTGGGGACAGCCTGTTCTCACGTCCGCTTTCCCACAATATAAACAGCTTGCCTGCCCAATGACGTCATAACATCTAGGGCTTTTAGAGAGTAGAGTGCACAACTGCGCACACAACAAGGAGACGAAGCAGAAGAACGAGGAAATTACAGACATGGCGACGCCGTCGACGAGCAAGATGAAGAAATACGCTTGCAAGTTCCAAAACGAATGGAAACAAGAATTTCAGTTCATCCAGGACAGTTCGAAGGGGAAGGTGTATGTTGCCTGTAAATATGTAGAACAAACTTCTCCATTGAACACGGTGGCCGAAATGATATACTCATCATGAACGGAGAAGTTAAACAGGACAATACTGCCATCTAATGGATAGCCACCGGAACACTGAAATTCAAGTATTTCTTTTATGTAAATAAAATAAATAAATATATATATATAGCTAGAATTCACTGAAAGTCATGTATTTCATATATATATATATATATATGAAATATATATGAAATACTCGAGTTGGTGAATTCTAGCTGTAAATAACCACGCCCCCAACCACGCCCCCCGCCCCCAACAACCCCACCCCCTACCCCCCACCTCCCGATATTGGAGGTCTCAAGGTTGGCAAGTATGCAGTACAGTACATATTCCGTACAATTGACCATTAAATGGTAACACCCGAATAAGTTTTTCAACGTTTTTAAGTCGGGGTCCATGTAAATCAATACATGGTAAGTCGGGGTCCACTAAGCACTCTGACTAGATCTGTCCTATCTAAGTCTGTGATCATGAACTAATGACGCCTGTTCAAATGAGAGGTGAAAGGTCTTCTAAGACAATCTTAACAGGTCAGTTGCAATCGATTGACGGCCTTGAGAAGACCGATGTCAGCTATGGGAAGATGAACTACACCCGCGCTACGGCACAAATGCCAAAGACAGAATTATTCAGCTCTACACAACACTGGCCTGAAAACAGGAGCTCAGAACACTGAGATTTGCCCATCCTGTAACAAATAATATTGAAATGAATATTTTTCGATTAATGGGTTGTTGAATTGTCAAGTTGATTTAGTCACCAAAATGATAAGAGCACACGTTTTCTGACCATAAGCCAGTCTTCATGTTAGTCCTGATGTTTCCATCCCTGCATACCTAAAAACATGTCCTGTTCCAATTCTGGTAATAAATGTATAGTGCAGTGGTTCTTAACCTGGGTTCGATCGAACCCTAGGGGTTCGGTGGAGCCTCCGCCATGGAGGTAAAGACACATCCAACTTATCGTGTAAATAAAAACTTCTCCCTATCGGCGTATTATGGATACCCCCAAACAATGTTCCCTCTAATTTTCCATCTGATTTGCAGGTGGTTTGATTGATCGATTGAAACATTTACTAGCAGATTGCAAAGGAAGATAATACATTATATCAGTGGTTCTCAAATGGGGGTATGCGTACCCCTGGGGGTACTTGAAGGTATGCCAAGGGGTACGTGAGATTTTTAAAACATTCTAAAAATAGCAACAATTCAAAAATCCTTTATAAATGTATTTATTGAATAATACTTCAACAAAATATGAATGTAAGTTCATAAACTGAACATCAAATCAAGTAGGCTATTCCATTCCTTACCATAAAGCCAGAGTTTCCCCCCTGCCATGATGGTTTGACCCTCACAAAAATGTCTGTCAAAAAGAAATGCAACAATGCAATATTCAATGTTGACAGCTAGATTTTTTGTGGACATGTTCCATAAATATTGATGTTAAAGATTTAATTTTTTGTGAAGAAATGTGTAGAATTAAGTTCATGAATCCAGATGGATCTCTTTTACAATCCCCAAAGAGGGCACTTTAAGTTGATGATTACTTCTATGTGTATAATTGAATCACTTGTTTATTTTTCAACAAGTTTTTAGTTATTTTTATATCTTTTTTTTCCAAATAGTTCAAGAAAGGCCACAACAAATGAGCAATATTTCGCCCTTTTATACAATTTAATAAATCAGAAACAGATGACATAGTGCTGTATTTCACTTCTTTATCTCTTTTTTCCAACCAAAAATGCTTTGCTCTGATTAGTGGGTACTTGAATTAAAAAAAAATGTTCACAGGGGGTACATCACTGAAAAAAGGTTGAGAACCACTGCATTATATGAAACAGTACAGTTTACACAGTACAGTACATATTCCGTACAATTGGCCACTAAATGGTAACACCTGAGTTTTTCAACGTGTTTAAGTCGGGGTTCCCAATAATCAATTCATGGTAATGTGTGTAAGGTATGTGTAATTTGTTGTGAGTTCATGCACTGTGTTGGTTTTGTTCTTTGAACAAGGTGACGTTCATGCACGGTTCATTTTGTGCACCAGTAAAAAAACATTTTCTTGAATTTGAAAATATTGTATTTTTCACTAAAGGTTCAAGGTTCAAGGTTCAACTTTATTGTCCCCGCGGGGAAATTTGTCTTGGGCACAGTGCATCATTGCTTTCTTAACATACACAAAAACAACAGAACAAAAACACGAGCACAGACACAACCACAAGCAGACAACTAACATTTAAACATCAGAACATGGAGCTTGATAGACATAGGGGCATAAAATCTACAGTATGGAGATAAAGATAAAGTACCAGTGTGCATTGCACTGGAGCTAAAGAAGGGTTCGGTGAATGCGCTTATGAAACTGGTGGGGTTCGGTACCTCCAACAAGGTTAAGAACCCCTGGTCTAGTGTATGTTTGCACATTCCCAGATAAAGCTGACATTTTTTGGTATAGCTAATTTGGTACTGTAATGTTGACGTTACAGCACAGCACCCAACAGGTGTTCCTTTTTATACGTGTGAGTGACTTTGAGTCTGGTCTGATGTTTTGCAACATCCGCCAGTCAACAGTGGTTGGGTCCACAATTGATTTTTTATAAAAATGTACTTTGGCAAAAAGCAGGAGTGTGACATGTCCTGTTGAGGGCAGGTGACCCTAACCTACTGTCAACATAACCTTCAGGTGACCGCGGTCTTCTTGGCATCCTTTTTTTTTAATACTGTAGGGAATCTTATATTCTTTTGCAGTGCATTCGTTTTTTTAACTTGAGCATTTCCTTATTTGTAATTTGTTGTTATTATCATTACCTTTCTTTGTGGATTTCTATGAGAAAACACGAGTCTTGCTCTTATTTATTCTTGTTTTTGTTTTATTTTGTTTCTTTGCGTCTGTGTTTTCTGTGGTTAGCTCTGTGAATTCTATGAATCCACCTTGTGTTTTTGTGTTCGAGAACTGCGTGGACCTATGGTAGCGTTTTGATACGAAACCCAAGCGGGGATGATGGCGGACACTTTGGCTTATCAGCTCACATGGGAAAGGTCCAACAAAAGGGGCGGGAAGCAAACAGAAGCAGACTGGCTGTTGGGCTTATAAAAGTAGGCGAACCCTTCCTCCGTCCTTGCAGCACCTCGTGAGGATCACTTGTTGTTGCGAAGCCATGGTGATGAAGTGCACCGCTGTGTGCCTCCTGGCACTGGCCTTCGTCTGCGATGCTCAGTACCCCATGCAAAATCGGCGACAAGATGACGTCGGTTCCCAACAGTCCAAAAACCCATTTGAAAAGCCGGTCACCTGGATTTACCCGGAAGATCCTCAGCCTCCGCCCAAGGTTGACGTGACCATTGAGATCAGGCACCCCATCTCCCCTACGACCGTCGCTGTGGACTGCCGGGAGAGGGACGCACATGTGGAGGTCAAGAAGGACTTCTTTGGAATAGGCCAGGCGGTCAACCCCGAGGACCTCACCCTGGGAAACTGCGGCGCCGTGGGGGAAGACACAACTGCTCACGTGCTGATTTATGAGTCTGAGCTGCACAATTGCGGCAGTGAGTTAAGGGTAAGCCAAACTCTTACCCATTGTGGGACGATTTTAAAGACCTTAGTTTGTAATCATACTCTTCTTTTTTGTTTTGACTCGTAGATGACCGAAGACTCCCTCATCTACCAATTCAAGCTCTTTTACACCCCCAGCCAGTTAGTGGGGACCCCTATTGTGAGGACTCCCAAAGCTGTTGTGGTCGTAGAATGCCACTACCCGAGGTGCGCCTAGACTAGACTTGTAGATTCTTACCTTCACATTGTATTCAAATGCATGCATTATTCCATTTATTGCTGACCCAGCCAAATGTAATGTTTGTTATTTGGCCCACTGTGACCTTTCTGTTTATGAAATGTTCAGGAATCACAACGTGAGCAGCCTACCTCTCGACCCACACTGGGTTCCGTACTCTGCCGTCAAGGTGTCCGAGGAGTTCTTGTACTTCAGTCTGACCCTCATGACCAGTGAGTGTTTTTTCCATTGTCCCTACTGCGTACTTTTTGGAGACATCTTCTAACCCAGGGGTCACCCACCTTTTTGAAACCAAGAGCTACTTCTTGGGTACTGATTAATGCGAAGGGCTACCAGTTTGATACACACTTAAATAAATTGCCAGAAATAGCCAATTTGCTCAATTTACCTTTATTATTAATAATTAATGATATTTATCTTTGTGGAAACACTGATCATCTTAATGATTTCTCACAATAAATATATATAGAAACAGATAAATATCAATATGCAACACTAAGTGCACATTTTTCCAAATTAACCATTTTCAAATGATCACTTCTAAGACAGTCTTGGGAAATCACAATATCCCATTTTGACTAGCTAGCCACTAACATTTTTATAAAAGAGGAGAAAACACGAAAAAAATGAAAATTACATTTTGAAACATAGGTTATCTTCAATTTCGACTCTTTAAAATTAAAAATTCAACCGAAAAAAACAAGCTAATTCGAATCTTTTTGAAAAAATTAAAAGAATAATTTATGGAACATCATTAGTAATTTTTCCTGATTAAGATTAATTTTAGAATTTTGATTACATGTTTTAAATAGGTTAAAGTCCAATCTGCACTTTGTTAGAATATATAACAAATTGGACTAAGCTATATTTCTAACAAAGACAAATCATTATTGTTTCTTCTAGATTTTCCAGAACAACAATTTTCAAAGAAATTCAAAAGACTTTGAAATAAGATTTAAATTTGATTCTACAGATTTTCTAGATTTGCCAGAATAATTTTTTTGAATTTTAATCATAATAAGTTTGAAGAAATATTTCACAAATATTCTTCGTCGAAAAAACAGAAGCAAAAATGAAGAATTAAATTAAAATGTATTTATTATTCTTTACAATAAAAAAATTTTTTTACTTGAACATTGATTTAAATTGTCAGGAAAGAAAAGGAAGGAACTTAAAAGGTATATGTGTTTAAAAATCCTAAAATCATTTTTAAGGTTGTATTTTTTTCTCTAAAATTGTCTTTCTGAAAGTTATAAGAAGCAAAGTAAAAAAAAAAAAAGAATTTATTTAAACAAGTGAAGACCAAGTCTTTAAAAATATTTTCTTAGATTTTCAAATTCTATTTGAGTTTTGTCTCTCTTAGAGTTAAAAATGTTGAGCCAAGCGAGACCAGCTTGCTAGTAAATAAATACAATTTAAAAAAATAGAGGCAGCTCACTGGTAAGTGCTGCTATTTGAGCTATTTTTAGAACAGGCCAGCGGGCGACTCATCTGGTGCCCGCGGGCACCGCGTTGGTGACCCCTGTTCTTAACCTCTCCTCTGCTATTTTGACAAACAGCCGACTGGATGCACGAGAGGCCTCGCTTTGAATACTTCCTGGGTGACATGATTTTCATCGAGGCGTCCGTCAAGCAGTTCTACCACGTGCCCCTCCGTGTTTACGTGGACAGCTGTGTGGCTACGCTCTCACCTGATATTAACTCCAACCCCAGATATGGCTTCATTCAGGACGGGTAAGGAAGATCACACTTGAAAGAACTTTATGTTGATATGAATTCCAGATTTGAGTTGGATTGATGTGCCAATCAGTGCAGACGTACGGTCCCCACGGGTAGAACGCATTCAAACACAATAATGTACCGTATTTTTCGGACTATAAGTCGCAGTTTTTTTCATAGTTTGGCCGGGGGTGCGACTTATACTCAGGAGCGACTTATGTGTGAAATTATTAACACATTAGCGTAAAATATCAAATAATATTATTTATCTCATTCACGTAAGAGACTAGACGTATAAGATTTCATGGGATTTAGCGATTAGGAGTGACAGATTGTTTGGTAAACGTATAGCATGTTCTATATGTTATAGCAGGGATGTCCAAACTATTTCCACTGAGGGCCGCACACTGAAAAATCAGAGCAAGCGGGGGCCATTTTGATATTTTTTATTTTAAAAACCAATACAATATATGTATAAAAAAGATACATTTAGGCCTCCACTCAGGCTTGATCCCGGGGACCCCAAAAGGTTTTGGTAAAAAAAAATATTAAAAATGTGTCATTATTTAGTATTGTTATTATTATTATTATTTAAGGTTTAAATCTCTAGATCAACATTAGGTCTGTCTGTCAATATAACGCGTTTAAAGATTTAAGTTGTATGCCAATTTTGTCAAGGAAAACCGTGTTTTTTTTATGGAAAAAAACACAAAATATGCAATATTTTCCCCCAATAAAATTTTAAAGTGGAATATTTGAGATTATATAATAATTGGAGTCTTAAAAAGGTCAATAACTCATAAGAACATTGATTTTAATTCGTTATTTTTTTGAGCAATGAAACTTAAAAAAAAAAAAAGTCCCACTAAAATTATTGGAGATCCAAAAGGGTCCTACTCAGTAAAGTTTAAAAAAATAAATCCAACATTTTTTTTTAACTTTTACCACAATAGTCTCAAGATCAACTTCAGATCTATCCGTCAATTATAACTTTTATTGTTGTTTATGTTTTTTGTCTGTTCGTTTTAGGCACTTCTTTAAAAAACTTTGTTTTTGTGGAATATTTAATGTGAAGTAAATGGAGCCTTGAATATGTCAATAATTCATAATGACATTGATTTTGATTCATTATTATTTTTTATAGAAAGAAACAGCCTGCATGGCAGCTTTGTGTTATTAGAGTAAACAATGCAACATTTTCTTGTTACATTTCACCTGTTTGCTCTTTTATACCACTTTTTATGTTTTTTTGGGGTTTTTTTTCATCGTATTTTTAGAATGTGCCGTGGGGCCGTTAAAAAATTACCTGCGGGCCGCACTTTGGACACCCCTGTGTTATAGTTATTTGAATGACTCTTACCATAATATGTTACGTTAACATATCAGGCACGTTCTCAGTTGGTTATTTATGCCTCATATAACGTACACTTATTCAGCCTGTTGTTCACTATTCTTTATTTATTTTAAATTGCCTTTCAAATTCTATTCTTGGTGTTGGCTTTTATCAAATACATTTCCCCAAAAAATGCGACCTATACTCCAGTGCGACTTATATATGTTTTTTTCCTTCTTTATTATGCATTTTCGGCCGGTGCGACTTATACTCCAAAAAATACGGCAGTCCTTCTTCAGAGGATTTGAGCCACATAGTCCAGGGGTGTCCAAACTTTTTCCACTAAGGGCACGGAAAAATTTAAGCATGCGGGGGCCATTTTGATATTTTTCATTTTCAAACCATAACAAAATATATGGATTTTTTTTTTTAACCTTTAGGTCTCAGTCATTAAAATGTTAAAAATAAGTCAAATTATTATTATTTTTTTTAATTTAACGCTTACAGTAAATCTCTATATCAACTCCAGGTTGAAAAAAGTTTAAAAAAAAGAAAAAAGAAGGTTTTATGCCTTTTCTGTCAAAGACAACTTTTTTTTTTATTGTAAAACTGTAAATATGCAGTATTTAGTAATTAGAGCTCTAAAAGATCAATAATGCAGGACACCGTTGATTTTAATTATTTAATATTTTTGAGTAATCACAGTGAAAATATTAATAAAATCCCACTAAATATATTTGGGATCCAAAAGGTCCCCCGCTCATAAAGTGATACATTTTTATTTGTTTTTTTTACTTTCAACACTTAAGTTACGAGATCAACTTCAGATATATCTGTCGATTTTACCTTTGAACTATTATTTTGTTTGTTTTTATGCTCTTTTGTCAAAGAAATATTTGATGTTTTTATATGGCAACCACACAATATATGCAATATTTTTTCCACATAAAACATTTTAAAGTGACATTTTTGAAGTAATTGGAGCCATGAATAGGTCAATAATTCATTATAACATAGATTTTTTTGTCTTTTTTTTTTGGAGCAATTGCAAAAAAAAAGAAAAATAAAGAAAGACAAAAGAAAAAAAAAACGGCCTGCATGGCAGCTTTTGTGTCAACATTGCAACTTTTTCTCGTTAGATTTCACCTCATTCCACTTTTTTTATTTATTTTTTTTAATTTTTGCAATACTATCAATTTTGCAATTTTTGCAGAATGTGTGGCGGGCCGGTAAACAATTAGCTGCGGGCCGCAAATGGCCCTCGGGCCACACTTTGGACACCCCTGACATAGTCACACTTTAATTGGGTGCTATTTGTAATATTATTTCAAATCAAGTCTCAAGTGAAAAAATGTTACTTTCAAAAAACATGGAACTAATTGAATGCAACATATTACAGTTATGGATATTACAGCGGGCTGTTTTTTGATTATTTGAAGTCCGATTTACTGCAATTTCTTTATGAACTACTGTATT
Source organism: Entelurus aequoreus (assembly GCF_033978785.1). NCBI lineage: Eukaryota > Metazoa > Chordata > Actinopteri > Syngnathiformes > Syngnathidae > Entelurus > Entelurus aequoreus. Next base: position 8,480,655 of record NC_084733.1, on the reverse strand, counting down.
TTTCGGAGTATAAGTCGCTCCGGAGTATAAGTCGCACCGGCCGAAAATGCATAATAAAGAAGAAAAAAAACATATATAAGTCGCACTGGAGTATAAGTTGCATTTTTTGGGGTTAGGGTTTAATTTTTTAAATTTATTTGATAAAAGCCAACACCAAGAATAGACATTTGAAAGGCAATTTAAAATAAATAAAGAATAGTGAACAACAGGCTGAATAAGTGTACGTTATATGAGGCATAAATAACCAACTGAGAACGTGCCTGGTATGTTAACGTAACACAGAGGTGTCCAAAGTGCAGCCCGGGGGCCATTTGCGGCCCGCAGCTAATCGTTTACCGGCCCCCCACACATTCTGCAAAAATTGCAAAATTGATAGTATTGCAATAATAAAAAAAAAAACATTTTAAAAAAGTGGAATGAGGTGAAATCTAACGAGAAAACGTTGCGATGTTGACACAAAGCTGCCATGCATGCTGTTTTTTTTTTTCTTTTGTCTTTGTTTATTTTTTATATTTTTTGCCATTGCTCAGAAAAAGAAAACAAATCTATGTTACAATGAATTATTACTTAAAAAATGTCACTTTAAAATGTTTTATGTGGAAAAAATATTGCATACATTGTGTGGTTGCCATATAAAAACATCAAAGTTTTATTTGACAAAAGAGCATAAAACAAACAAAAGAATAGTTCAAACGTAAAATCCACAGATACATCTGAAGTTGATCTCGTAATTTCAGTGTGAAAAGTAAAAAAAAAAAAAAAAGAATAAAAATGTATCACTTTATGAAAGGGAGACCTTTTTGGATCCCAAATATATTTAGTGGGATTTTATTCAACTTTTCACTGTGATTACTCAAAAATATGAAATAATTAAAATCAATGGTGTCCTGCATTATTGATCTTTTAGGGCTCTAATTACTAAATACTGCATACTTCAGTTTTACTATAAAAAACAAAGTTGTTTTTGGCATAAAACCTGTGTTTTTTTTTTTTACTTGATATCAACCTGAAGTTGATATAGAGATATACTGTAAAAAAAATAAAATAATAATTTGACTTATTTTTAACATTTTAATGACTGAGACCCTTGACCCTTGACTGGTCCCCAGGAGCCCTAAAGGTTAAAAAAAAAAAATCTATATATTTTGTTATGGTTTGAAAATGGAAAACATCAAAATGGCCCCCGTATGCTTACATTTTTCCGTGTGTGGCCCTCAGTGGAAAAAGTTTGGACACCCCTGACGTAACATATTATGGTAAGAGTCATTCAAATAACTATAACATATAGAACATGCTATACGTTTACCAAACAATCTGTCACTCCTAATTGCTAAATCCCATGAAATCTTATACGTCTAGTCTCTTACGTGAATGAGCTCAATAATATTTTTTGATATTTTTACGGTAATGTGTTAATAATTTCACACATAAGTCGCTCCTGAGTATAAGTCGCACCCCCGGCCAAACTGTGAAAAAAACTGCGACTTATAGTCCGAAAAATACGGTATTGTGGTATCACCACTGCAATAGTTCCACTTTAAAGTTGTCATATTATGATTTCTGTTTCCACATTTAAAACACTTCCTTGTGGTCTGCGTAACATGTAACGGTGCTTCTTTGGTCAACGTTTTGCGTAGATTTTAATTTACAGACGACTTTCCGACCGTCTCTTCAGAATGCGCCGTTTTATTTACGTGCCAAGCCCCCCTTCGACCGTGTCTCCACCCCGTCAGCCATTTGGTAGTTTTTAGCGCTTGTCGTATCAAACCGACTGACCCCGATATAAGTTAGAACTACACGCTACTTTTTATCAGAAGATTTTAGTATGCATGTGCATGTAGGAGCCAGTCTGCCCCACAACAAGAGGACAGAGAAAAAGAAGGAACTTAATAAAAAATGGTAGACTTGCACAAAGCGGGGTAAATCTCGACCATATATGGAGATATCCGCTGACATAACAAAGGCAAAATAGGTCACTAGTCTCCAATTCCGAATGGCTGGTTTGTTTTATACATATCTCCATGGTTTAATTTCCAATACACAAAAGGTACCAGCTGGTATAAAATGTCGGTTATGTATAATCGGGCCCCTTCAAGAATGTTTTCTTCTTATAGTCAGTGGAATGACACCAAAAAAATGAACCATTTAGTGTTGTAGATAGTGCCGCTTTCTGTATCACAGACTTTACAATCATTTCATTTCAAATGGATTTTAAGGCACTAGAGAAATTTCAAGATAATGAAACAAAATATTTCACTGATTCACACCATGCAGCATCTTCTAACGAAATAGCAGACACATTTTTCTTTTTGGCTTTGGAACTTTTACATTTTTTTATTAATCAGTCCAACAAAATAATACACAACAACACAATAATAATAATACAATTCCAATTGCAAAACCAAACCCAGCCCAGCAACATTCAGAATAGCTATCAAACATGGCACAAAACAATCCAAAAGTAGTCAAACAAAAATGACTAATATCAACAACAGTATCAGTATTAATAATAATTCCAACATAGCAGTGATTAGAAATCCCTCGTTGACTTTATCGTCACAGCCATTTATAAAAAATGTAATAAAAACATTTAAAAAAAGAACAATAGTGGCTTACATTTGCATCACATCTCGTAAGCTTGACAACACATTGTGTCCAATATTTACCACTAAGATAAAATAAGTCATATTTTAGGTTATTTTAATAGTTCAAACTAATTTAGGTAATGAATCCTATATTCCAATATATGACTCATTATTATCTCAACTAATGCAATGCAGTTGTTTTTTCTACTGATATCATCTCCATAGCTTGTGTATACCAGTCAGTATGTATTGTGTGTGTTTACCAGTCAGTATTTATTATGTGTGTATACCAGTCAGTATTTACTATGTGTGTATACCAGTCAGTATTTACTATGTGTGTATACCAGTCAGTATGTATTATGTGTGTATACCAGTCAGTATGTATTATGTGTGTATACCAGTCAGTATGTATTACGTGTGTATACCAGTCAGTATTTATTATGTGTGTATACCAGTCAGTATTTATTATGTGTGTATACGAGTTAGTATGTATTATGTGTGCATTTCAGTCAGTATTTATTACGTGTGTATACCAGTCAGTATTAATTACGTGTGTATACAGTCAGTATTAATTACGCGTTTACACCAGTCAGCATTAATTATGTGTGTATACTAGTCAGTATTAATTACGTGTGTATACCAGTCAGTATTTATTACGTGTGTATACCAGTCAGTATTAATTACGTGCGTATACAGTCAGTATTAAGTACGTGTGCATACTAGTCAGTATTTATTACGTGTGTATACCAGTCAGTATTTATTATGTGTGTATACCAGTCAGTATGTATTATGTGTGTATACCAGTCAGTATGTATTATCTGTGCATTTCAGTCAGTATTTATTACGTGTGTATACCAGTCAGTATGTATTATGTTTGTATACCAGTCAGTATTTATTATGTGTGTATACCAGTCAGTATGTATTATGTGTGCATTTCAGTCAGTATTTATTACGTGTGTATACCAGTCAGTATTTATTATGTGTATACCAGTCAGTATGTATTGTGTGTGTTTACCAGTCAGTATTTATTACATGTGTATACCAGTCAGTATGTATTATGTGTGCATTTCAGTCAGTATTTATTACGTGTGTATACCAGTCAGTATTTATTATGTGTATACCAGTCAGTATTAATTACGTGTGTATACAGTCAGTATTAATTACGTGTTTATACCAGTCAGTATTAATTACGTGTGTATACCAGTCAGTACTAATTAAGTGTGTATACCAGTCAGTATTTATTACGTGTGTATACCAGTCAGTATTTATTGCGTGTATACCAGTCAGTATTTATTACGTGTTTATACTAGTTAGTATTTATTATGTGTGTATACCAGTCAGTATGTATTATTTGTGCATTTCAGTCAGTATTTATTACGTGTGTATATACCAGTCAGTATTTATTACGTGTATACCAGTCAGTATTTATTACGTGTGTATACCAGTCAGTATTAATTACGTGTGTATATACCAGTCAGTATTTATTACGTGTATACCAGTCAGTATTTATTACGTGTGTATACCAGTCAGTATTTACTACGTGTGTATACTAGTGAGTATTTATTACATGTGTATACCAGTCAGTATTTATTACGTGTGTACCAGTCAGTATTAATTACGTTCGTATACAGTCAGTATTAATTACGTGTGTATACTAGTCAGTATTAATTACGTGTGTATACAGTCAGTATTAATTACGTGTGTATACCAGTCAGTATTTATGACGTGTGTATACCAGTCAGTATGTATTATGTGTGTATACCAGTCAGTATTTATTACGTGCATATACCAGTCAGTATTTATTATGTGTGTATACCAGTCAGTATTTATTACGTGCATATACCAGTCAGTATTTATTACATGCATATACCCGTCAGTATTTATTATGTGTGTATACCAGTCAGTATTTATTACGTATGTATATATACCAGTCAGTATTTATTACGTGCATATACCAGTCAGTATTTATTACGTGCATATACCAGTCAGTATTTATTACGTGTGTATACCAGTCAGTATTTATTATGTGTGTATACCAGTCAGTATTTATTACGTGCATATACCCGTCAGTATGTATTATGTGTGTATACCAGTCAGTATTTATTACATGCATATACCCGTCAGTATTTATTATGTGTGTATACCAGTCAGTATTTATTACGTATGTATATATACCAGTCAGTATTTATTACGTGCATATACCAGTCAGTATTTATTACGTGTGTATACCAGTCAGTATTTATTATGTGTGTATACCAGTCAGTATTTATTACGTGCATATACCAGTCAGTATTTATTATGTGTGTATACCAGTCAGTATGTATTACGTGTGTATACCAGTCAGTATTTATTATGTGTGTATACCAGTCAGTATGTATTACGTGTGTATACCAGTCAGTATTTATTATGTGTGTATACCAGTCAGTATTTATTATGTGTGTATACCAGTCAGTATGAGTTGGACTATCAGCATCTATCCATTTTTTTTAATATTATCGTTTTTGTTATGACGCATATTGAAAGAAATGCATTTTGAGTCTTTGACGGCACGAGACTAAACGGCTGCAGATCACCAAGAAGACAAGTTTGTCGTCATTGGGATGTTCAAAAAAAGATGTTGCTTGTTTTTCTCTACAATGGCTTCTCATTGCTGGACTGTCTTGCCTGCAGATGTTTAGTTGATGCCAGCATCACGGGATCAAACTCCAGATTCATGCAGCGCACAGACGAGAACAAGCTTCGGTTCTTGTTGGAGGCCTTTAGGTTCCTGGGCACTGACGGAGGTGGAGGCGGAGGAGATGGAAAGGGGAAACAAGGTGAAATTGACTACTCCAATAGGATGTACATTACCTGCTACCTGAGAGCCACGTCCACCAGCCACAGCATTGATTCTGAGCACAGGGCCTGCTCCTACATCGATGGGTGAGTGAGCGAAAGCAAGTCACTTCCTGAGCACGGGTGCTAGCGACTCCTTGTGTCACCCTTTCCCGAGCAGCTGGAGGGAGGCCAGCGGAGTGGATGCAGCTTGCAGCACATGTAGTAGCGGTGGACACCAGTCTACTGGTAAAGGTGTAGTGAACAGCGGTGGCAACACGGGTTGGAATCCTTCTACGGGTACAGGGGGCGGAACAGGCACTGGCTGGGGCACCGGGGGCGGTGGCTCAACCACCATTGGAGGCGGAAAACCCTGGATCCCACCCCGCCAACAACAACAAGGCTCTTCGGATGGCAGCACTTCTTGGAGCACAGGGGGCGGAACAGGCGGTACCTGGGGCACCGGGGGCGGTGGCGGGGGCGGTGGCGGGGGCGGAACAGGCGGTACCTGGGGAACCGGGGGCAGTACCTGGGGCTCAACCACCACTGGAGGTGGCAAACCCTGGACCCCCAGCCAACAACAACAAGGTTCTTCGGGTGGCAGCACTTCTTGGAGCACAGGGGGCGGAACAGGCACTACCTGGGGCACCGGGGGCGGTGGCGGTGGCGGTGGCGCTGGCGGTGGCGCTGGCGGTGGCGCTGGCGGTGGCGCTGGCGGTGGCGGTGGCTCCACTGGAGGTGGCAAACCCTGGACCCCCAGCCAACAACAACAAGGTTCTCCGGGTGGCAGCACTTCTTGGAGCACAGGGGGCGGAACAGGCACTACCTGGGGCACCGGGAGCGGTGGCGGTGGCGGTGGCGGTGGCGGTGGCGGTGGCGGTGGCGGTGGCGGTGGCTCCACTGGAGGTGGCAAACCCTGGACCCCCAGCCAACAACAACAAGGTTCTTCGGGTGGCAGCACTTCTTGGAGCACAGGGGGCGGAACAGGCACTACCTGGAGCACCGGGGGCTCAACCACCACTGGTGGCAAACCTTGGACCCCCAGCCAACAACAAGGCCAAGGTAGCTGGGGCACTGGCGGCGGTGTAACAGTCAGCGCTCCGGTCGTTAAAAAAACCCTCAGTGCCTGGGTCTCCGGCGGCGGTTCAAGGAAGGGCCGTTCCGTGACAGAAGGTATGTCCTATTTTTAGACAGCTCGTTATCATTGCTATGATAATATATATTAATATATATCCAAATATATTTTATAAGAGAATATATATTAATGATAACATGTCTTTCTTTCTCAGAGGAGATAGTCTGGAGAGGTGCGGTCACGCTGGGTCCCATCGCCATTGGAGAGCAGCAATAAAGCCAACATTCCATGGCAATCCAAAGAAACCTTCACATTGGTTGATGACTGACTGGATGTTATTCCCCGCACAACGCTATGACCTCTGTTTCAACCAAAAGAAAGAGGGGAAAAAAACAGTTAAAATACTAAGTGTCCCAAAGAATAAAACCTTTTCAAATTGCCACTTCTGTTGCATTGTCGCTTTGTAATGACATGAATATTTAATAAAAGCATCTTTTTTTCCCAAGTCAGATTGTAAATGTTTCCATTTGATGGAAATAAAATTGCAATTGTTTGTTGAAACGCTGGTGTCGTGATCTGCATAGCAAACAGGAAGCAAGTGCCGCCATTATTCCATGTGGCGCTAAACAAATGTGTCAAACAGCCAAATCAATTATAACTATCAAATAATGGGCAATTTTCACCTATAAGTTAGAGTTTTGGCTGACTTTGGACACTTTTCCTGCATGGCAAGGGTGTCCAAAGTCTGGCATGGGAGCCATTTGTGGCCATAAAATCAATCAATCAATCAATGTTTATTTATATAGCCCTAAATCACAAGTGTCTCAAAGGGCTGCACAAGCCACAACGACATCCTCGGTACAGAGCCCACATACGGGCAAGGAAAAACTCACCCCAGTGGGACGTCGGTGTGAATGACTATGAGAAACCTTGGAGAGGACCGCATATGTGGGTAACCCCCCCCCTCTAGGGGAGACCGAAAGCAATGGATGTCGAGTGGGTCTAACATAATATTGTGAAAGTCCAGTCCACAGTGGATCCAACACATCAGCGAGAGTCCAGTCCATAGTGGGGCCAGCAGGAAACCGTCCCGAGCGGAGACGGGTCAGCAGCGCAGAGATGTCCCCAACCGATGCACAGGCGAGCGGTCCACCCGGGGTCCCGACTCTGGACAGCCAGCACTTCATCCGTGGCCACCGGACTTGTGCAACTACCCCTCCCAAGGGACAGGGGAGCAGAGGAGAGAAGAAAAGAAACGGCAGATCAACTGGTCTAAATAGGGGGTCTATTTAAAAGCTAGAGTATACAAATGAGCCTTAAGATGGGACTTAAATGCTTCTACTGAGGTAGCATCTCTAACTGTTACCGGGAGGGCATTCCAGAGTACTGGAGCCCGAATAGAAAACGCTCTATAGCCCACAGACTTTTTTTTGGCTCTGGGAATCACTAATAAGTCGGAGTTCTTTGAACGCAGATTTCTTGTCGGGACATATGGTACAATACAATCGGCGAGATAGGCTGGAGCTAAACCGTGTAGTATTTTATACGTAAGTAGTAAAACCTTAAAGTCGCATCTTAGGTGCACAGGAAGCCAGTGCAAGTGAGCCAGTATAGGCGTAATATGATCAAACTTTCTTGTTTTTGTCAAAAGCCTTGCAGCCGCATTTTGTACCAACTGTAATCTTTTAATGCTAGACATAGGGAGGCCCGAAAATAATGTTACAGTAATCGAGACGAGATGTAACGAACGTATGGATAATGATCTCAGCATCGCTAGTGGACAAAATGGAACGAATTTGAGCGATATTACGGAGATGAAAGAAGGCCGTTTTAGTAACACTCTTAATGTGTGACTCAAACGAGAGAGTTGGGTGGAAGATAATACCCAGATTCTTTACCGAGTCGCCTTGTGTAATTGTTTGGTTGTCAAATGTTAAGGTGGTATTATTAAATAGATGTCGGTGTCGAGCAGGACCGATAATCAGCATTTCCGTTTTCTTAGCGTTGAGTTGCAAAAAGTTAGCGGACATCCATTGTTTAATTTCATTAAGACACGCCCCATAAAACTCATTTCTTGTTGGCCCGCGGCACATTTCAAAAATGAAAACCTGCAAGTCAACTTTTAACGTATCTTCTTTAGTCATGAGAGGGTTTTGTTGCAACATAATATATTTTGAAATGTTGCTTGAATAAAGTATTTCGAAAATTGTGGGCGGAACATAGGGAAACGGGTTAGAGGAGGGTCTACAGCACAGGTGTTCAACTCAAGGCCTGGGGGTCACATCTGGCCCTTCTAATACACTTTTTCCTAATAAATAATTTATTACTAAATGTATTTGTTCTTTCAGTTTTGACAGAAAAAATACTTGTACTGCATATAGTAATATTATATTGTTGTACATGTTTTAAAATAAAAATGAATATATATCTGCTTGACGTATGTAAGAATTTGTAATAATTAGAGATGTCCGATAATATTGGTCTGCCGATATTATCGGCCGATAAATGCGTTAAAGTGTAATATCGGAAATTATCGGTATCGGTTTTTTATTATCAGTATCGTTTTTTGGTTTTTTTTTGGTTTTTTTAATTAAATCCACATAAAAAACACAAGATACACTTACAATTAGTGCACCAACCCACCCCATTTACACTCATTCACACAAAAGGGTTGTTTCTTTCTGTTATTAATATTCTGCTTCCTACATTATATATCAATATATATCAATACAGTCTGCAAGGGATACAGTCCGTAAGCACACATGATTGTGCGTGCTGCTGGTCCACTAATAATACTAACCTTTAACAGTTAATTTTACAAATTTTCATTAATTACTAGTTTCTATGTAACTGTTTTTATATTGTTTTACTTTCTTTTTTATTCAAGAAAATGTTTTTAATGTATTTATCTTATTTGATTCATTTTTTTAAAAAGTACCTTATCGTCACCATACCTGGTTGTCCAAATTAGGCATAATAATGTGTTAAATCCACGACTGTATATATCGGTTGATATCGGTATCGGTTGATATCGGTATCTGTAATTAAAGAGTTGGACAATATCGGCATATCGGATATCGGCAAAAAGCCATTATCGGACATCCCTAGTAATAATAATGTTCATGTTAGACTTAGACAAACTTTATTGATCCACAAGGGAAATTGTTCCACACAGTAGCTCAGTTACAAAGGATGGAAAGGATAATGCACAACGTAATGTTAGTTTTGTTTGTATGAATTTAGTTTAGAAAGTAGTCATGATCTGTAATACTAATAAACTATTGGTTTTGTTTTTTAAAAACATTTGTTTATTGATTTTATAACATACAATCGACATAAGTAGTCCAACATACTTTCAATGTTTTCCCCCCCAAAAAAGTATAATAAATAAAGTAAGAAACCACACGTCAACATAAAACCACAGACCGACCGCTGCATTCCTGAATGGCGTTATAGAGATATTGCAACCTAGAAGCACACAAAAGGCTCATCAACCACGTACATCTCAGTTGTGATTCAATCAGGGTTAATTTGAATCAGAAATGCCCCCTCCTAAAGTTCTGGAAACTTTGCAGAACAACCATTCAATGTCAGCCTAATCTTCTCCAGTTTGAGAAAGTGCAGAACATCTTTAATCCAGCGAGTGTGGCAAGGGAGCGCTGTTGCCTTCCAATTGAACACAATGAGTGTTCAGCGGCTGGAATGAGGATCAGCATCTCCAAATCTGAGGCCATGGTCCTCAGCAGGAAACCGATGGTTTGTACAGTCCTGGTAGGGGACGAGACTCTGTCCCAGGTGGAGGAGTTTAAGTATCTCGGGGTCTTGTTCACGAGTGAGGGAAAGATGGAGAAGGAAATCAGCCGGAGAATCGGAGCAGCTGGGGCAGTGTTGCAGTCTCTCTGCCGCACTGTTGTGACGAAACGAGAGCTGAGCCAGAAGGCAAAGCTCTCGGTCTACCGAGCTATCTACATTCCTACTCTCACCTATGGTCATGAAGTGTGGGTAATGACCGAAAGAATAAGATCGCGGATACAAGCGGCCGAAATGAGTTTCCTCAGAAGGGTGGGTGGCATCTCCCTTAGAGATAGGGTGAGAAGTGCAGTCACCCGAGAGAGACTCGGAGTAGAGCCGCTGCTCCTTCGCTTGGAAAGGAGCCAGCTTAGGTGGTTCGGGCATCTCGTGTGGATGCCTCACGAGCGTCTCCCTAGGGAGGTCCTCGTTGAACGTCCCTCTGGGAGGAGACCCCGCGGCAGGCCAAGGACCAGATGGGGGGATTACATCTCCTCTCTGGCCTGGGAACGCTTCGGGATTCCCCAGGAAGAAGTCGCAAATGTTGCTCTGGAGAGGGAAGTCTGGGGGTCTCTGCTGGAGCTGCTGTCCCCGCGACCCGATTCCGGATAAGCGGTTGAAGATGGATGGATGGATAAGGGTAGATGACGGAGGTGGCACCCCAAATAGTCCACTTAGAGGATTCGGTTCAATCCTTTCACCAGTGACCACGAACAAAGGGTTAAAAATGTTCGTCCAATAGCTGTTAAAGGCCTACTGAAATGATTTTTTTTTATTTAAACGGGGATAGCAGATCTATTCTATGTGTCATACTTGATAATTTCGCGATATTGCCATATTTTTGCTGAAAGGATTTAGTATAGAACAACGACGATAAAGATTGCAACTTTTGGTATCTGATAAAAAAAAGGCTTGCCCCTACCGGAAGTAGCGTGACGTAGTCAGTTGAACATATACGCAAAGTTCCCTATTGTTTACAATGATGGTCGCATGAAGTGAGAGAGATTCGGACCGAGAAAGCGACAATTTCCCCATTAATTTGAGCGAGGATGAAAGATTTGTGGATGAGGAAAGTGCAAGTGAAGGACTAGTGGGGAGTTGAAGCTATTCAGATAGGGAAGATGCTGTGAGAGCCGGGGGTGACCTGATATTCAGCTGGGAATGACTACAACAGTAAATAAACACAAGACATATATATACTCTATTAGCCACAACACAACCAGGCTTATATTTAATATGCCACAAATTAATCCTGCATAAAAACACCTGCGTGTTTGTTACGCTAGCTCCTAGCTCCTCTGCTAGCTCCTAGCTCCATAGAACACGCCAATACAATTCAAACACCTGATCAACACACACAATCACTCAGCCCAAAAGACCGTTCACCTAACCCAGGGGTGTCAAAGTCAAATGGACGGAGGGCCAAATAAAAAATTTAGCTACAAGCCGAGGGCCGGACTGTTCGAATGTTCATTGAAAAATTTTTAAATGACGCATATAGTCTAGTGAACCTAATTGAACCTACTGAAAACCTAACAAATATATTCCAATATGATCAGATAAATAAAGCAATATTTTCTTATGGCTCTGTCAGTAATCTTTAATTTTCAACAGACACAAAAGACAAATTTCCTTTATATAAAAATCCCCATAACATGAACATTAAATGAAAGAAACCGGTATTCAAGGCACCATCAGTAGCCTATATTTTCTATTTTAGCAAAAGTGGGCTAAATTTACTTCAAAGAAAAAAACAATAATAGCAATTTTCTATCATCCACTCAACTGAAATATTTTTAAAATATAATTAAATTGAAATACAATAAAATAAAGTGCAAAAATCTATAAATCAAAAACAACACTTTGTTTAAGGAGAAGTAACATGCAGTGAAAACAAATATTAAACTTTAACTTTTAAACTTGAATTGAGTAAAAACTCTAAATATGTGATTGCACAGTAATGTTCACATTAAACCCCCCTCCTCCCTCCGTGGGAGGGAGGCGAGTTGGGTGCCCGAAACCCCCCGCTGGTTTCGGCCCGCCCCTTGGCGCGCGTGGCACGGCGGGCTCCGCGACCCGACGGCTGGCCCTCGTGGCTTGACGGCGGGCGCGTCCCGACGGGCCGCGCGTAGGGGTCAAACGCAGAAGTCTCAGGGCCTCGTGGTGAGGGGGTGGCCTGCGGGTTTCGGCCCGCTTGACCCCCCCGCTCCGCTTGGCGCGCGCGGCACATGACGGGTTCCGCCACCGACGCTCGGGCTGCAGCCCGACGGTGGTGCGGGCCCGGCGGTGACGCGCGGTTTGGGGAAACAAAGCAGAAGTCTCAGGGCCTCGGGGCCGGGTTTCGGCCCGCCCCCTTGGCGCGCGTGGCACGGCGGGCTCCGCGACTGACGGCCGGGCTGCAGCCCTTCGGCCGGCAGGCGCGTCCCGGCGGGCCGCTCGCCCCCTTTCGGAACCTTGGACCGGCATCCGCTTGGTGCGTGTAAAAGATCTGCGGTCTAAAAAAAAAAAATAAATAAAAAAAAAAAAAAGATCTGCGGTCTGCGGGCCGGTTCTAATAATAAATCAAGATCATCCCAAGGGCCGTAAAAAACCTTCTCGCGGGCCGGATATGGCCCGCGGGCCTTGACTCTGACATATGTGACCTAACCCAAGGTTCATAAAGCTTATATATTTAAAAAAAGTTACTTACATACGCAAAAAAAAGTTGCGCACATACGGTCAAGCGATCAAATGTTTAGAACCCAAAGCTGCATACTCACAGTAGCACGTCTGCGTCTTTGTCATCCAAATCAAAGTAATCCTGGTAAGAGTCTGTGTTGTCCCAGTTCTCTACAGGCGTCTGTGTATCCAAGTCAAAAGTCCTCCTGGTTAGAGTCTCTGTTATCCGAGTTCTTCCATCTTGACTGCATCTTCCGGGAATGTAAACAAAGACGCGCCGGCTGTGTACTGTTGTTGCTGACTACGTTCGAAAAATACGTCCATTTCGCACCGACAACTTTCTTCTTTGCTTGCTCAGCTTCCTTCTCCATAATGCAATGAACATGATTGCAACAGATTCACGAACACAGATGTCCAGAATACTGTGGAATTATGAAATGAAAACAGAGCTTTTTCGTATTGGCTTCAATGTGGAAGGCATACCCGTGTTCCCCGGGCTACGTCACGCGCATACGTCATCCTCAGAGGCGTTTCGAACCGGAAGTTTAGCGGCAAATTTAAAATGTCACTTTATAAGTTAACCCGGCCGTATTGGCATGTGTTATAATGTTAAGATTTCATCATTGATATATAAACTATCAGACTGCGTGGTCGGTAGTAGTGGCTTTCAGTAGGCCTTTAAGGGATGAGCAGAGCCAAAACATATGTATTAAATTATGTTGACACCAATCGCAAAACACAGATATGCCATCATATATCTTGGCTAATCGGACCTTGGTATCTGGCACAAATGAAAGACTTATGAACTCTACTTAAGATCTCTGTCCAACTATCAGACAGACTGGTACCCAAATCCCCCTCCCAAAGTGACTTCATTGGCGTGAAAGATTCAGGCCGCAAAAGAAAAATGTGGCTATACATACGTGTAATTGAGCCTTTCAAAGTCGGACGTGCCGTCAAAAACACATTTAAAACTGCGTCAGTCGGTAAGTCCGGAAACCTAGGGAAAGTGTTGCGAACAAAAGTGCAGATCTGTAGATAGCCAAAGAAATGTTGCTTAGGGAGTGAAAATTCATTAAACAGTTGCTGAAAAGAGGCAAAAGTGTTGTCAATGTGTAAATATTTAAAGGCCTACTGAAATGAATTTTTTTTTACTTAAACGGGGATAGCAGATCCATTCTATGTGTCATATTTGATCATTTTGCGATATTGCCATATTTTTGCTGAAAGGATTTAGTATAGAACAACGTCGATAAAGTTCGCAACTTTTGGTCTCTGATAAAAAAAAAAGCCTTGCCTGTACCAGAAGTAGCGTGATGTAGTCAGTTGTTCACTCCCTCATATTTTCCTATTGTTTTCAACGCAGCTAGAGCTATTCGGACCGAGAAAGCGACGATTACCCCATTAATTTGAGCGAGGATGAAAGATTCGTGGATGAGGAACGTCAGAGTGACGGACTAGAATGCAGTGAAATACATATTTTTTTTCTCGCTCTGACCGTAACTTAGGTACAAGCTGGCTCATTGGATTCCACACTCTCTCCTTTTTCTATTGTGGATCACGGATTTGTATTTTAAACCACCTCGGATACTATATCCTCTTGAAAATGAGAGTCGAGAACGCGAAATGGACATTCACAGTGACTTTTACCTCCACGACAATACATCGACGAAGCTCTTTAGCATGAGCTAACGTGATAGCATCTGTCTGAAATGCAGATAGAAACAAAATAAATAAATCCCTGACTGGAAGGATAGACAGAAGATCAACAATACTATTAAACCATGGACATGTAACTACTCGGTTAATAGATCTCAGCCTGGCAAAGCTTAACAATGCTGTTGCTAACGACGCTAAGGCTAACTTAGCAACTTAGCAACCGGACCTCACAGAGCTATGATAAAAACATTAGCGCTCCACCTACGCCAGCCAGCCCTCATCTTCTCATCAACACCCGTGCTCACCTGCCTCCCCTGACTGCACGTCACTGGTGTCTACTACACTACTGTATTTAATGTTGTCATTATGGTGGTACTTAATGAATACTTAGGTCTACTACACTACTGTATTTAATGTTGTCATTATGGTGGTACTTAATGAATACTTAGGTCTACTACACTACTGTATTTAATGTTGTCATTATGGTGGTACTTAATGAATACTTAGGTCTACTACACTACTGTATTTAATGTCATTATGGTGGTACTTAATGAATACTTAGGTCTACTACACTACTGTATTTAATGTTGTCATTATGGTGGTACTTAATGAATACTTAGGTCTACTACACTACTGTATTTAATGTTGTCATTATGGTGGTACTTAATGAATACTTAGGTCTACTACACTACTGTATTTAATGTTGTCATTATGGTGGTACTTAATGAATACTTAGGTCTACTACACTACTGTATTTAATGTTGTCATTATGGTGGTACTTAATGAATACGTAGGTCTACTACACTACTGTATTTAATGTTGTCATTATGGTGGTACTTAATGAATACTTAGGTCTACTACACTACTGTATTTAATGTCATTATGGTGGTACTTAATGAATACTTAGGTCTACTACACTACTGTATTTAATGTTGTCATTATGGTGGTACTTAATGAATACTTAGGTCTACTACACTACTGTATTTAATGTTGTCATTATGGTGGTACTTAATGAATACTTAGGTCTACTACACTACTGTATTTAATGTAGTCATTATGGTGGTACTTAATGAATACTTAGGTCTACTACACTACTGTATTTAATGTCATCATGGTGGTACTTAATGAATACTTAGGTCTACTACACTACTGTATTTCATATCATTATGGTGGTACTTAATGAATACTTAGGTCTACTACACTACTGTATTTAATGCTGTCATTATGGTGGTACTTAATGCATACTTAGGTCTACTACACTACTGTATTTAATGTCATCATGGTGGTACTTAATGAATACTTAGGTCTACTACACTACTGTATTTCATATCATTATGGTGGTACTTAATGAATACTTAGGTCTACTACACTACTGTATTCAATGTCATCATGGTGGTACTTAATGAATACTTAGGTCTACTACACTACTGTATTTCATATCATTATGGTGGTACTTAATGAATACTTAGGTCTACTACACTACTGTATTTAATGTTGTCATTATGGTGGTACTTAATGAATACTTAGGTCTACTACACTACTGTATTTAATGTTGTCATTATGGTGGTACTTAATGAATACTTAGGTCTACTACACTACTGTATTTAATGTTGTCATCATGGTGGTACTTAATGAATACTTAGGTCTACTACACTACTGTATTTAGTGTCATTATGGTGGTACTTAATGAATACGTAGGTCTACTACACTACTGTATTTAATATCATTATGGTGGTACTTAATGAATACTTAGGTCTACTACACTACTGTATTTAATGTTGTCATCATGGTGGTACTTAATGAATACTTAGGTCTACTACACTACTGTATTTAGTGTCATCATGGTGGTACTTAATGAATACTTAGGTGTACTACACTACTGTATTTAGAGTCATCATGGTGGTACTTAATGAATACTTAGGTCTACTACACTACTGTATTTAGTGTCATCATGGTGGTACTTAATGAATACTTAGGTCTACTACACTACTGTATTTAATGTTGTCATTATGGTGGTACTTAATGAATACTTAGGTCTACTACACTACTGTATTTAATGTTGTCATCATGGTGGTACTTAATGAATACTTAGGTCTACTACACTACTGTATTTAGTGTCATTATGGTGGTACTTAATGAATACGTAGGTCTACTACACTACTGTATTTAATATCATTATGGTGGTACTTAATGAATACTTAGGTCTACTACACTACTGTATTTAATGTTGTCATCATGGTGGTACTTAATGAATACTTAGGTCTACTACACTACTGTATTTAGTGTCATCATGGTGGTACTTAATGAATACTTAGGTGTACTACACTACTGTATTTAGAGTCATCATGGTGGTACTTAATGAATACTTAGGTCTACTACACTACTGTATTTAGTGTCATCATGGTGGTACTTAATGAATACTTAGGTCTACTACACTACTGTATTTAGTGTCATCATGGTGGTACTTAATGAATACTTAGGTGTACTACACTACTGTATTTAGAGTCATCATGGTGGTACTTAATGAATACTTAGGTGTACTACACTACTGTATTTAGAGTCATCATGGTGGTACTTAATGAATACTTAGGTCTACTACACTACTGTATTTAGTGTCATCATGGTGGTACTTAATGAATACTTAGGTCTACTACACTACTGTATTTAGTGTCATCATGGTGGTACTTAATGAATACTTAGGTGTACTACACTACTGTATTTAGAGTCATCATGGTGGTACTTAATGAATACTTAGGTGTACTACACTACTGTATTTAGAGTCATCATGGTGGTACTTAATGAATACTTAGGTCTACTACACTACTGTATTTAGTGTCATCATGGTGGTACTTAATGAATACTTAGGTCTACTACACTACTGTATTTAATGTTGTCATTATGGTGGTACTTAATGAATACTTAGGTCTACTACACTACTGTATTTAATGTCATTATGGTGGTACTTAATGAATACTTAGGTCTACTACACTACTGTATTTAATGTTGTCATTATGGTGGTACTTAATGAATACTTAGGTCTACTACACTACTGTATTTAATGTTGTCATTATGGTGGTACTTAATGAATACTTAGGTCTACTACACTACTGTATTTAATGTAGTCATTATGGTGGTACTTAATGAATACTTAGGTCTACTACACTACTGTATTTAATGTCATCATGGTGGTACTTAATGAATACTTAGGTCTACTACACTACTGTATTTCATATCATTATGGTGGTACTTAATGAATACTTAGGTCTACTACACTACTGTATTTAATGCTGTCATTATGGTGGTACTTAATGAATACTTAGGTCTACTACACTACTGTATTTAATGTCATTATGGTGGTACTTAATGAATACGTAGGTCTACTACACTACTGTATTTAATGTTGTCATCATGGTGGTACTTAATGAATACTTAGGTCTACTACACTACTGTATTTAATGTTGTCATCATGGTGGTACTTAATGAATACTTAGGTCTACTACACTACTGTATTTAGTGTCATTATGGTGGTACTTAATGAATACGTAGGTCTACTACACTACTGTATTTAATATCATTATGGTGGTACTTAATGAATACTTAGGTCTACTACACTACTGTATTTAATGTTGTCATCATGGTGGTACTTAATGAATACTTAGGTCTACTACACTACTGTATTTAGTGTCATCATGGTGGTACTTAATGAATACTTAGGTCTACTACACTACTGTATTTAGAGTCATCATGGTGGTACTTAATGAATACTTAGGTCTACTACACTACTGTATTTAGTGTCATCATGGTGGTACTTAATGAATACTTAGGTCTACTACACTACTGTATTTAATGTTGTCATTATGGTGGTACTTAATGAATACTTAGGTCTACTACACTACTGTATTTAATGTTGTCATCATGGTGGTACTTAATGAATACTTAGGTCTACTACACTACTGTATTTAGTGTCATTATGGTGGTACTTAATGAATACGTAGGTCTACTACACTACTGTATTTAATATCATTATGGTGGTACTTAATGAATACTTAGGTCTACTACACTACTGTATTTAATGTTGTCATCATGGTGGTACTTAATGAATACTTAGGTCTACTACACTACTGTATTTAGTGTCATCATGGTGGTACTTAATGAATACTTAGGTGTACTACACTACTGTATTTAGAGTCATCATGGTGGTACTTAATGAATACTTAGGTCTACTACACTACTGTATTTAGTGTCATCATGGTGGTACTTAATGAATACTTAGGTCTACTACACTACTGTATTTAGTGTCATCATGGTGGTACTTAATGAATACTTAGGTGTACTACACTACTGTATTTAGAGTCATCATGGTGGTACTTAATGAATACTTAGGTGTACTACACTACTGTATTTAGAGTCATCATGGTGGTACTTAATGAATACTTAGGTCTACTACACTACTGTATTTAGTGTCATCATGGTGGTACTTAATGAATACTTAGGTCTACTACACTACTGTATTTAGTGTCATCATGGTGGTACTTAATGAATACTTAGGTGTACTACACTACTGTATTTAGAGTCATCATGGTGGTACTTAATGAATACTTAGGTGTACTACACTACTGTATTTAGAGTCATCATGGTGGTACTTAATGAATACTTAGGTCTACTACACTACTGTATTTAGTGTCATCATGGTGGTACTTAATGAATACTTAGGTCTACTACACTACTGTATTTAATGTTGTCATTATGGTGGTACTTAATGAATACTTAGGTCTACTACACTACTGTATTTAATGTCATTATGGTGGTACTTAATGAATACTTAGGTCTACTACACTACTGTATTTAATGTTGTCATTATGGTGGTACTTAATGAATACTTAGGTCTACTACACTACTGTATTTAATGTTGTCATTATGGTGGTACTTAATGAATACTTAGGTCTACTACACTACTGTATTTAATGTAGTCATTATGGTGGTACTTAATGAATACTTAGGTCTACTACACTACTGTATTTAATGTCATCATGGTGGTACTTAATGAATACTTAGGTCTACTACACTACTGTATTTCATATCATTATGGTGGTACTTAATGAATACTTAGGTCTACTACACTACTGTATTTAATGCTGTCATTATGGTGGTACTTAATGAATACTTAGGTCTACTACACTACTGTATTTAATGTCATCATGGTGGTACTTAATGAATACTTAGGTCTACTACACTACTGTATTTCATATCATTATGGTGGTACTTAATGAATACTTAGGTCTACTACACTACTGTATTCAATGTCATCATGGTGGTACTTAATGAATACTTAGGTCTACTACACTACTGTATTTCATATCATTATGGTGGTACTTAATGAATACTTAGGCCTACTACACTACTGTATTTAATGTTGTCATTATGGTGGTACTTAATGAATACTTAGGTCTACTACACTACTGTATTTAATGTTGTCATTATGGTGGTACTTAATGAATACTTAGGTCTACTACACTACTGTATTTAATGTTGTCATCATGGTGGTACTTAATGAATACTTAGGTCTACTACACTACTGTATTTAGTGTCATTATGGTGGTACTTAATGAATACGTAGGTCTACTACACTACTGTATTTAATATCATTATGGTGGTACTTAATGAATACTTAGGTCTACTACACTACTGTATTTAATGTTGTCATCATGGTGGTACTTAATGAATACTTAGGTCTACTACACTACTGTATTTAGTGTCATCATGGTGGTACTTAATGAATACTTAGGTGTACTACACTACTGTATTTAGAGTCATCATGGTGGTACTTAATGAATACTTAGGTCTACTACACTACTGTATTTAATGTTGTCATTATGGTGGTACTTAATGAATACTTAGGTCTACTACACTACTGTATTTAATGTTGTCATCATGGTGGTACTTAATGAATACTTAGGTCTACTACACTACTGTATTTAGTGTCATTATGGTGGTACTTAATGAATACGTAGGTCTACTACACTACTGTATTTAATATCATTATGGTGGTACTTAATGAATACTTAGGTCTACTACACTACTGTATTTAATGTTGTCATCATGGTGGTACTTAATGAATACTTAGGTCTACTACACTACTGTATTTAGTGTCATCATGGTGGTACTTAATGAATACTTAGGTGTACTACACTACTGTATTTAGAGTCATCATGGTGGTACTTAATGAATACTTAGGTCTACTACACTACTGTATTTAGTGTCATCATGGTGGTACTTAATGAATACTTAGGTCTACTACACTACTGTATTTAGTGTCATCATGGTGGTACTTAATGAATACTTAGGTGTACTACACTACTGTATTTAGAGTCATCATGGTGGTACTTAATGAATACTTAGGTGTACTACACTACTGTATTTAGAGTCATCATGGTGGTACTTAATGAATACTTAGGTCTACTACACTACTGTATTTAGTGTCATCATGGTGGTACTTAATGAATACTTAGGTCTACTACACTACTGTATTTAGTGTCATCATGGTGGTACTTAATGAATACTTAGGTGTACTACACTACTGTATTTAGAGTCATCATGGTGGTACTTAATGAATACTTAGGTGTACTACACTACTGTATTTAGAGTCATCATGGTGGTACTTAATGAATACTTAGGTCTACTACACTACTGTATTTAGTGTCATCATGGTGGTACTTAATGAATACTTAGGTCTACTACACTACTGTATTTAATATCATCATGGTGGTGGTTGTAGTGTTTTCTGAGGTGCTACTTAGTGAAAAAAAGTTGACAACATTGTTGTTATTATTGTCATCACTGCTACTTAGCGGAAGTAGAATTGAGGCGTGACGTCAACAACTTCTTGCCTGGACATTGCTGGGCAGTGAGTGACCTCTAGTGGCACATGTGGGTAACTGCACTGTGTGTACTAAACTATTATATAACGAACAAAGACATTATAATGAATATAAACATATTCACGTACGGACTCATGTACACAACAAATAACTTTGTAAATATGTAAATATATAAATATAACATTTTAACGCGCAGTGTTCTTTATTTTTTAGATGACGTCACCGGCGGTGGAGCATCCCTCTCCTCCCTCTTCCTGCATCCCACTCGGTGACGCTCTCCTCTCCTCTCCTCTCCTCTCCTCCTCTCTCCTCTCCTCCCAGTCTCCGCACTGCCGACCCACGCAGCATCCACAGACGCCGTGTCGGACGTGTTTCCCCCTCGCGGACCTGCTGCACGTACCCAGGCTCCGGCCGTCATCCTCCTCCCGTCTGCACGACTCGATGACGCCCAGCGAGCTGGTCTGATCCGAGCGGCCTAGCTGGTCCCTGCTGTGAAGATCCGTGGATCGTGTGCGTGGAGGAGATACTCGCCCTTGCCGTGGATGGACTGCTCTTGATTGTCTGCAGCGGCTGTGAGTCAGAAGATGGCGGACCGGGCTGAGATGTTCTCCCTCTCCACCTTCCACTCCCTCTCCCCCCCCGGCTGCAGGTAACATAACACGCTGGGTGGGGGGATGGGGGGGGGGCTTTTCACGCAGCGTGGATTAAGCCTCCACGTCATGTGACGGGAAACAATGGTCGGATCATTAATAGGAACAATATATTCCCCATCACACAGCAGATGTGACCGGAAGTGGTGGTTGTTGTTGTTGCCGAACAGGCCACGCCCTGATTGTGATTGATGCCAGAGGGGATTTATCGTACAACATCGCCTTAAAGCACAGGTTGTCAAAGTCAAGGCCCGGGGGCCAAATTTGGCCCCTGGAAATAATATGCATCAATGAAGTACTTTTGTAATAATAATAATAATAGATTTTATTTGTAAAAGCACTTTACATTGCGCAAACAACCTCAAAGTGCTACAGTGTATTGAAAAAAAAAAAAAAAAAAGATTAAAAAAAAAAAAAAAAAAAAAAAAAAACTAGAACAGCCTAATAGCTAGAACTAGTATTCATATGTCTATAAAAAGGCTTTAAAAAAAAAAAAAAAAAGCATCCACAGTCTGTGGTGCCCTCAGGTGGTCAGGGAGAGCGTTCCACAGACTGGGAGCGGCGGAGCAGAAAGCCCTGGTCTTTGTGGATGCTCTGTATTATTGTATATATCTGGTCTCATTAGAAGGATGTGGTGTGTGTGTAGAATGTTGTTGTGTTTTAGTGTTGCTAAGGAAGGTGAGGCACATTGGGGCGTGTGCATGTTGCACGGTGAAAATAAGTCCTGTAATAATAGATTTTATTTGTAAAAAGCTCTTTACATTGAGCAAACAACCTCAAAGTGCTACAGTGTATTGAAAAACAAATAAAAAGGTAATACAAATAAAAACTAGAACAGCGTAATAGCTAGTATGCATACATCTAAAAAAAGGCTTTTTTTTTTAAAAAGAAGGGTTTTTAAGCCTTTTTTAAAAGCATCCACAGTCTGTGGTGCCCTCAGGTGGTCAGGGAGAGCGTTCCACAGACCTGGAGCGGCGGAGCAGAAAGCCCCGGTCTTTGTGGATGCTCTGTATTATTGTATATATCTGGTCTCATTAGAAGGATGTGGTGTGTGTGTAGAATGTTGTTGTGTTTTAGTGTTGCTAAGGAAGGTGAGGCACATTGGGGCGTGTGCATGTTGCACGGTGAAAATAAGTCCTGTAATAATAGATTTTATTTGTAAAAAGCTCTTTACATTGAGCAAACAACCTCAAAGTGCTACAGTGTATTGAAAAACAAATAAAAAGGTAATACAAATAAAAACTAGAACAGCGTAATAGCTAGTATGCATACATCTAAAAAAAGGCTTTTTTTTTTAAAAAGAAGGGTTTTTAAGCCTTTTTTAAAAGCATCCACAGTCTGTGGTGCCCTCAGGTGGTCAGGGAGAGCGTTCCACAGACTGGGAGCGGCGGAGCAGAAAGCCACTTTTCTTACTAAATATATTCTTTCTTTCTATTTTGGGAGAGAAAAAATAAATAAATATATATATATATGTACTCCATAAATGATGTTAATATTGTCTAATTATATAGGATCAAACATTCAAACCATGTTTTAAAATAGAAATTAATACTAATAATAATGAGGACAAAGCTAGGAACAATGGGAGACTTCTGCTCCGCCGCTCCCAGTCTGTGGAACGCTCTCCCTGACCACCTGAGGGCACCACAGACTGTGGATGCTTTTAAAAAAGGCTTGAAAACCCTTCTTTTTTAAAAAAAGCCTTTTTTTAGATGTATGCATACTAGCTATTACGCTGTTCTAGTTTTTATTTGTATTACCTTTTTATTTGTTTTTTAATACACTGTAGCACTTTGAGGTTGTTTGCTCAATGTAAAGAGCTTTTTACAAATAAAATATATTATTATCATTATTATTATTATTATTATTATGTAAATAGAAATAAATACTACTAATAATGATTTCCAAGCAAGTTACCCATCAAATTGTGCAAAGTAAAAGTAGCAATAAATTTCATGGTCAAATTGTGACATTTACTGTGATTTCTACACCATTTTTCTCTCAATGAAAAAAAAAAACTGTCCTTTTTTTTTACTGTAATAAACTGTGGTGCCGTTTTGGCATTTACAGTAATACACCCAAACATATACACTTGTTGATTTGTGGTAAAAATAAACCAAAACAACAGCTAACAAACAAACTGGCAGCTCAGGTGCCAACATTTTCCTGTAAAATTGCATTTAAAAAAAAAAAATTACAGTAAAAAAATAAATGTAAATTTTACAGTAAAATTCTGGCAACTGAGCTGCCTTTTTCTTCTTTTTTTCTACCATAAAAACAACAGTAGTGTTTTCCCATTTACAGTAATATACACTACATTTACAGTAATATACACATGTACAGTAATAGACACTACATTTACAGTAAAATACACTACATGTACAGTAATATACACTACATGTACAGTAATAGACACTACATTTACAGTAAAATACACTACATTTACAGTAATATACACTACATGTACAGTAATAGACACTACATTTACAGTAATATACACTACATGTACAGTAATATACACTACATGTACAGTAATAGACACTACATTTACAGTAAAATACACTACATGTACAGTAATATACACTACATGTACAGTAATATACACATGTACAGTAATATACACTACATGTACAGTAATATACACTACATGTACAGTCATATACACTACATTTACAGTTATATACACTACATTTACAGTAATATACACTACATTTACAGTTATATACACTACATTTACAGTAATATACACTACATTTTGAGGTGACTTTATTACTTACATTTTAGTTTAAAAAAAATCTACTAATAAAATGCATCAAAAAAAGGTGTAATAATAGTATAGACTGTTAGAAGCGGCCCTCTGGGGCCACACATAAGTGCCATGTGGCCCTCAGTGACACGTCTGGCCTAGAGTTGTAGGCCCTAAGACTAAATGGAAGGTCATCACCAGCAGACAGACAAATAGTTATTAGAGGAACAACTACTAGGAACAAAATGACACTTTTAGTGTTTCCAAATGAAAAGTGACCATAATTCTTAGTTCTGGTCTTGGATGTCTTTCTTTGTCACGTGGTCAGTCTCTAGTTGTGGACTAGGAAGGACCACAACATCTTCAACCTGCTCTCACATAATCCTCATAATCATACTTCTTTTGGAGTGATATCATAACATGACTGTTTAGAGCAATGCGGACTAGTCTGAAGTCTGGACTACAGGCAGGCCAGTCTAGTACCCGCACTATTTTACTATGAAGCCACACTGTTGTAACACGTAGCTTGGCATTGTCTTGCTGAAATAAGCAGGGGCGTCCATGATAACGTTGCTCCAAAACCTGTACGTACCTTTCAGCATTAATGGTGCCTTCACAGATGTGTAAGTTACCCACGTCTTGGGCACTAATACACCCCCATACCATCACACATGCTGCCTTTTACACTTTGCGCCTATAACGGATGGTTCTTTTCCTCTTTGGTCTGGAGGACACGACGTCCACAGTTTCCAAAAACAATTTGAAATGTGGACTCGTCAGACCACAGAACACTTTTCCACTTTGTATCAGTCCATCTTAGATGAGCTCAGGCCCAGCGAAGTAGACGGCGTTTCTGGGTGTTGTTGATAAACGGTTTTCGCCTTGCATAGGAGAGTTTTAACTTGCACTTACAGATGTAGCGACCAACTGTAGTTACTGACAGTGGGTTTCTGAAGTGTTCCTGAGCCCATGTGGTGATATCCTTTACACACTGATGTCGCTTGTTGATACAGTACAGCCTGAGGGATCGAAGGTCACGGGCTTATTTTTTTTTTATAACTTTAGAAAAAGTTTCTCGTGCGCACGAGATACATGTAAAAAAAAAATTAAAAAAATAAAATATTCTTTTTAGACATGTATCTCGTGCGCACCAGAAACTTTCTCGAGATACATGTCTAAAAAAAAATAAAAAATAAAAATTATACTTTTTTTTTCTCTCCCCCATGTCCCTTTAGGGCAGGGGTAGGGAACCTATGGCTCTAGAGCCATATGTGGCTCTTTTGATAACTGCATCTGGCAGTCATCAAAAAAAAAAAATTAAATAAAATAAAAACATTATTATTTTTTTTTACACATGTATCTCGTGCGCACGAGAAACTATCTCGAGGTACATGTCTAAAAAAAAAAAAAATTATAATTTTTTTTTTTTTTTTTTTTTATAACTTTAGAAAAAGTTTCTCGTGCGCACGAGATACATGTCTAAAAAAATAAATGAAATAAAATTATGCTTTTTTTTCTCCCCCATGTCCCTTTAGTTTCGTGCATGTCTAAAAAAATATATATATATACATTCCCCCCCCCCATGTCCCTTTAGGGCAGGGGTGGGCAATTAATTTTACCGGGGGCCGCACGAGCAACCCGAGCACTGCTGGAGGGCCACATCAACAATATTTCAATTAAATTTTGCTCAATATTATTTTTTATATATACACCGTAAGATAAATAATATTAATAATAATAATTAATAATAATAGTAATACTTCAACATAGTGTATGTAACAGCATTCCATGATTAATATAAATAAATTAACATTAATAATAAATGACAGTAAAATAAGCACACGTATGACTGAGGAGTCATAGTGTAACTTTGTGTGGTGTTTGAGTTGTCCGACTTTTTGTGTGGCCATAAACGCACCAGTGGTTTAGTGCTATGCGTGTTGGTGACAGATGACAAGTTGGTTTTGGCCTGGTTTGTACAGCAGAAAATGACTAGTTTTTCGACATAGAATTGTTTTACTCATGTTTTTGGTGTGGTTATGGCTGAATATAAACAGTTTTGCTCAATAAAGTGATGGATATAATTCCTGTCCTCGAAGCATCTCGATAGACGTTACAATAATTGAACGGTGTTGACGAACACCGTTAGGGCCGCTTGTTGTCACTGTCACTCAAAGTTGCATTGCAAAATTATGTAGAATAAATATGTTTATTTGGTTTAGAATTCAGATAGGATTTGATTTGGTGCGCGGCATATATTTGCTGCGCGCAGCGGACGCTTGAGCAGTGCGCAATTGCGCAGGCACGCACCTTAGAGGGAACGTTGTTATGATCCGCTGCCCGGATCATAGTTTTAAGTTTTCTAGTCACATGTGTTTTCAGCACCTTGTGTTTGTTCGTTTCTGTTGTCATGACGGCAGATTATGCTCAGCTGCCTCTGGTTAGTGTTCGAAACGCTCACCTGTGGTCCGGGCACTAATCAGAGGGCTATTTAGTCTTCGCCCGGGCAGCACTCTGCCTGGCTTCCTAATTTGCTCATATGCAACAAGTATCGACCTCTTTGTTTCCTGCTAGCTTTCAGGCTATGCTATTTTTTTGCTTGCTAGCTCCCATGCTAGTCCTTTTGTTTTTTCTCCTGTCTGATTTAGTTCTTGAATAAATCATTTTTCCTACCTGCAAGCTGTGTCCGAGCCCGTCTGCATCCTTGGGAGAACACCTCGCACCACGATGCGACCAGGTCGTCACAGTAGGAAGCCAGCAAGAAGAAGTTCTCTCGCAGCGAGCATGTCGGAGGAGATGGACGAAGGTGCATGGATGGTGTTGCGAGCGATGGAGGCGGAGACTCTCCGCTACTCCCCCTCGGAGCGCCAGGACCTGATCTGGGGTCCTAACGGAAAGTTGGTCCCAATCCACTCCGTTTGGCCCGAGGACATCGCCACACCTCCGCACCACCGGACGCGTCAGCGAAGACGGAAGCCACCCAAGAGGTCTTCACTTCGCTGCCAAGACGCGCCACTCCCTCAAACTCCTCCACCGGTACACAGCAAGCTACATTCAGCCCAAGATTTCCCTCTTCAAAGGTCTGTTAAGCCCATCAACTACCTTACCGATGATTGTTATGACTGGCCTGTCAATCACTGGGACTGCAGCTATGACGTCATTCCGTCGGCACCCCCTGATGACACGCCGCTTGATGACGTTGTCCCGTCCATTTTAGATGACGTCATAGACAAAGACTTTTTTAGACATTATGTCAATTCTTCCTGCCAGCCATTTTCAAGTGACTTTAATTCTGCAATAAATCATTATCAGGACATTTTTTTAAGGACTAAATCTAGTCAGTCCCAGTCTCAAGTGTGGGGTGACAATAGACATTTTGGACAATTTAGAGGAGAGGATTCAGCCCCCCCCCTGACCTCCCTCCACCCACCCTTGAAGACGGTTCCAATCCGCAAGGAGCGCGTCTGGGATCCGCTTTTTGAGGGGGGGGCTAGTACTGGGAGCTGTGCGAGTGGGGTGGCACAACGGCGTGCTAAGCCGCAACCTCCTGCTCGGCCACCGCCACCAGTCCGACAACCTGCTAAGCCGCAACCGCCAGCTAGGCCACCTGCACCTAAGCTAGCGCCAAGGCTAAGGCTAGCACCAGCTCCACCACAGGTACCAGTACCTGCACCTCGACTGGTTCTCACACCAGTACCTGTACCTCGGCTGGTTCCCGCACCAGTACCTGCTCCACGGCTGGTCCCCGCACCAGTACCTGCTCCACGGCTGGTCCCCGCACCAGTACCTGCTCCACGGCTGGTCCCCGCACCAGTACCTGCACCACGACTGGTTCTCGCACCAGTACCTGCACCACGACTGGTTCTCGCACCAGTACCTGCACCACGACTGGTTCTCGCACCAGTACCTGCACCACGACTGGTTCTCGCACCAGTACCTGCACCACGACTGGTTCTCGCACCAGTACCTGCACCACGACTGGTTCTCGCACCAGTACCTGCACCACGACTGGTTCTCGCACCAGTACCTGCACCACGGCTGGTTCTCGCACCAGCACCTGTACCACGACTGGTTCTCGCACCAGCGACTCCGGCTGCCACGATAGCGACTCCTGCTGCCACGACAGCGACTCCTGCTGCCACGACAGCGACTCCTGCTGCCACGACAGCGACTCCTGCTGCCACGACAGCGACTCCTGCTGCCACGACAGCGACTCCTGCTGCCACGACAGCGACTCCGGCTGCCACGACAGCGACTCCGGCTGCCACGACAGCGACTCCGGCTGCCACGACAGCGACTCCGGCTGCCACGACAGCGACTCCTGCTGCCACGACAGCGGCGACTCCTGCTGCCACGACAGCGGCGACTCCGGCTGCCACGACAGCGACTCCGGCTGCCACGGCGACGTCGACACCGGCTGCCACGGCGACGTCGACACCTACCGCTTCCACGGCGACGTCTCAGCGACCTCGAGTGGTCCGGCTGCGCAAGCAGCTCTCTCAGAGGACTCAGAGGCTGCTGAAATTCTGGCGCCACTCACGCCCACCTTCTCGGCGGCCACGAATGTGGCCTTACCGTGGTCGCCCGCCTCGCCCGCCTCGCCAGCGGCGGCGGCGTTCCATTCGCCGCCGCCACCTGACCCTTCCCCGGTGGATTCGGGGACATGTGGCCTGGCGACCCACCACCAAGTCACCCCCCCGCCCGCCCTTGACTCGTGAACTATTGCTTGTTTTTTTTTTTCTGGTTCCAGTTGGTTTTTTTTGTTTTAAAGGGACATCTGGAATCTGTCCTTTTAGGGGGGGGTACTGTTATGATCCGCTGCCCGGATCATAGTTTTAAGTTTTCTAGTCACAAGTGTTTTCAGCACCTTGTGTTTGTTCGTTTCTGTTGTCATGACGGCAGATTATGCTCAGCTGCCTCTGGTTAGTGTTCGAAACGCTCACCTGTGGTCCGGGCACTAATCAGAGGGCTATTTAGTCTTCGCCCGGGCAGCACTCTGCCTGGCTTCCTAATTTGCTCATATGCAACAAGTATCGACCTCTTTGTTTCCTGCTAGCTTTCAGGCTATGCTATTTTTTTGCTTGCTAGCTCCCATGCTAGTCCTTTTGTTTTTTCTCCTGTCTGATTTAGTTCTTGAATAAATCATTTTTCCTACCTGCAAGCTGTGTCCGAGCCCGTCTGCATCCTTGGGAGAACACCTCGCACCACGATGCGACCAGGTCGTCACAAACGTTGCTTGGCAGTCCATGTCTTGTTGAAAACACGCCATTCTTCATCAACTTTTCTCTTTTTAGCGTCTCGGGTGTAAACCGTGCATCACTTGTCGCTGCATGTGCACCTTCACTCGCGGGTTACACACGGACACACGCCCATAAATAATAATTTTCAAAATAAAAGCAGCACAGTTGTATTGCGCGCACGACATAGATGTTTTTTCAACTTTATTTTGTAATTTGTGATTGCAGCTGTTCACATTCACTCACAACCACGCACACGCATACGTCCACACGGAAGTAATACAAATAACGATTTTCAAAACAAAAGCAGCACCGTTGTATTGCACACTCGACATAGATACTTTTTAAAATTTATTTTGTAATTTAGAATTGGCCTCACGCGGGCCGGACAGGGACGCACAAAGGGCCGGATGCGGCCCGCGGGCCGCAGAATGCCCAGGTCTGCTTTAGGGGCTCCGTAGAAAAGTACTTTATTGACACATATTATTTCCAGGGCCAAATAAAATGAAGTGGTGGGCCACATCTTGACTTTGACACCCTACACAAGGTGTGCAAGAGATACATGTAAAAAAATCAACAAAAAAAAACAATATTTTTTTTATCTCGTGCGCAAGACAAACTATCTTGAGATACATGTCTAAAAGAAAAAAAAAATATTCAAATTTAAAAAATTTTTTTTTTTATAACTTTAGAAAAAGTTTCTCGTGCGCACGAGATACATGTCTAAAAAAAAATAAAATTAAACAAAAAAAAAAACAAATATTTTTTTTAGACATGTATCTCGTGCGCAAGACAAACTATCTCGAGATACATGTCTAAAAGAAAAAAAAAAAAATTCTAATTTTTTTTTTTTATAACTTTAGAAAAAGTTTCTCGTGCGCACGAGATACATGTCTAAAAAAAAAAAAAAAAAAAATTATACTTTTTTTTTCTCCCCATGTCCCTTTAGGGGCTCGGTAGAAAAGTACTTTATTGATACATATTATTTCCAGGGCCAAATAAAAAGAAGTGGTGGGCCACATCTTGACTTTGACACCCTACACCAGGGGTAGGGAACCTATGGCTCTAGAGCCAGATGTGGCTCTTTTGATGACTGCATCTGGCTCTCAGATAAATCTTAGCTGACACTGCTTAACACGATAAGTAATGACTAATTCCGCTGGTAATCACAGTGTTAAAAATAACCACGTATCAACCAGACTACAAAGCCATCAGCAAAACCATGCAGCACCAGAAGTCGTATTAATGGTAAGATAAGAGACTTATTATACTCTAAAAATGTTGGTCTTACTTAAAATGCAAGCATTTAGTTGTATTCATTGTTAAAAAATATTATACGGCTCTCAAGGAAATACATTTTAAAATATTTGGCTTTCATGGCTCTCTTAGCCAAAAAGGTTCCCGACCCCTGCCCTAAAGGGACATGGGGGAAATTATTTTTAAACATTTTTTATATTATTTGTATTTTTTTTTAGACATGTATCTCGTGTGCACGAGAAACTTTTTATAAAGTTATAAAAAAAAAAAAAAAAGGTATCTTTTTTTTTTTTTTTAGACATGTACCTCATGCGCACGAGAAACTATCTCGTGCACAAGAGAAACATTCTTGTGCGCACGGGATAGTTTCTCGTACGCACTAGATACATGTAAAAAAAATTATAAAATAAAATAAAAATATATATATATTTTTTAGACATGTATCACGTGTGCACGAGAAACTATCTCGAGGTAGATGTCTAAAAAAAAATTATATATATATATATTATATTTTTTTGTAACTTTATAAAAAGTTTCTCGTGTGCACGAGAAAGTTTCTCGTGTGCACAAGATACATGTAAAAAAAAACAAAAAAAAAAACAAATATTTGTTTTAGACATGTATCTTGTGCACACGAGAAACTATCTCGAGATACATGTCTAAAAGAAAAAATTCTATTTTTTTTTTTTATAACTTTAGAAAAAGTTTCTCGTGCGCACGAGATACATGTCTAAAAAAAAAAAAAAAAAAAAAAAATAATTCCCCCCCCCCCATGTCCCTTTAGGGGCTCCGTAGAAAAGTACTTTATTGATACATATTATTTCCAGGGCCAAATAAAATGAAGGCCCTGGAAATAATATGGGGGAAAATAATTTCCCCCCATGTCCCTTTAGGGCCTAAAGGGACATGGGGGAAATTATTTTTTTTATAATTTTATTTTATTTGTATTTTTTTAGACATGTATCTCGTGCGCAGGAGAAACTTTTTATAAAGTTATAAAAAAATAAAAAAAATTTATAATTTTTTTTTTTTTTTAGACATGTAACTTTCTCATGGGCACGGAATAGTTTCTCGTGCGCACCAGATACATGTAAAAAAAATTATAAAATAAAATAAAAATATTATTATTTTTTTTTATACATGTATCTCGTGCGCAGGAGAAACTATCTCGAGGTACATGTTTAAAAAAAAAAAAAAAAATTATAATCTTTTTCTTTTTTTTATCTTTATAAAAAGTTTCTCGTGTGCAAGAGATACATGTAAAAAAACCCCCAAAAAAACAAACTATTTTTTTTAGACATGTATCTCGTGTGCAAGACAAACTATCTTGAGATACATGTCTAAAAGAAAAAAAAAAATTCAAATTTTTTAAATTTTTTTTTATAACTTTAGAAAAAGTTTCTCGTGCGCACGAGATACATGTCTAAAAAAAAATTTTTTTTTTAAATTATACTTTTTTTTTCTTTTCCCCCAGGTCCCTTTAGGGGCTCGGTAGAAAAGTACTTTATTGATACATATTATTTCCAGGGCCAAATAAAAAGAAGTGGTGGGCCACATCTTGACTTTGACACCCTACATCAGGGGTAGGGAACCTATGGCTCTAGAGCCAGATGTGGCTCTTTTGATGACTGCATCTGGCTCTCAGATAAACCTTAGCTGACACTGCTTAACATGATAAGTAATGACTAATTCCGCTGGTAATCACAGTGTTAAAAATAACCACGTATCAACCAGACTACAAAGCCATCAGCAAAATCATGCAGCACCAGAAGTCGCATTAATGGTAAGATAAGAGACTTATTATACTCTAAAAATGTTGGTCTTACTTAAAAATGCAAGCATTTAGTTGTATTCATTGTTAAAAAATATTATACGGCTCTCACGGAAATACATTTTAAAATATTTGGCTTTCATGGCTCTCTCAGCCAAAAAGGTTCCCGACTCCTGCCCTAAAGGGACATGGGGGAAATTATTTTTTTTTACAATTTTATCTTATTTGTATTTTTTTTTAGTAATGTATCTCGTGCGCAAGAGAAAGTTTCTCTTGCGCACGGGAGGTTAGTTTTTCGTGCGCACTAGATAAATGTAAAAAAAAAATTATAAAATAAAATAAAAATAATTTTTTTTTTAGACATGTATCTCGTGCACACGAGAAACCATTTCGAGGTACATGTCTAAAAAAAAAAAAAAAAAAAAAGTTTTTCTTTTTTTTATAATTATAAAAAGTTTTTTGTGCGCACGAGATAATTTCTCGTGTGCACGAAATACATGTCAAAAAAAATAAAAAAATAATTTTTTTTAGACATGTATCTCGTGCGCACGAGAAACTATCTCGAGGTACATGTCTAAAAAAAAAAAAAAAATTACAATTTTTTATTTTTTTATTTTTATAACTTTATGAAAAGTTTCTTTTGAGCACGAGATAGTTTCTCGTGTGCATGAGATACATGTCAAAAAAAGAAAAAATAATTTTTTTTAGACATGTATCTCGTGCACACGAGAAACTATTTCGAGGTACATGTCTAAAAAAAAATACAAATATTTTTTTTATTTTTTTTATAACTTTATAAAAAGTTTTTTGTGCGCACGAGATAGTTTCTCGTGTGCACGAAATACAAAAAAATTAAAAAATAATTTTTTTTAGACATGTATCTCGTGCGCACGAGAAACTATCTCGAGGTACATGTCTAAAAAAAAAAAAAAAATTATAACTTTTTTTAATTTTTTTTTTATAACTTTATGAAAAGTTTCTTTTGAGCACGAGATAGTTTCTCGTGTGCATGAGATACATGTAAAAAAAAAAATATAATAATTTTTTTAGACATGTATCTCGTGCACACGAGAAACTATCTCGAGGTACATGTCTAAAAAAAAAAAAAAATTATAATTTTTTTCTTTTTTTTTTATAACTTTATAAAAAGTTTCTTGTGTGCATGGGATAGTTTCTCGTGTGCACGAGATACATGTAAAAAAAACAAACAAAAAAAACTAATTTTTCTTAGACATGTATCTCGTGCGCACGAGAAACTATCTCGAGGTACATGTCTAAAAAAAAAAAAAAAATCATAATTTAAAATTATTTTTTTTATAACTTTATAAAAAGTTTCTTTTGCGCACGAGATAGTTTCTCGTGTGCATGAGATACATGTAAAAAAAAAAAAGAAAAAAAAAAAATTATACATTTTCCCCCTCGTCCCATGTCCCTTTAGGGGCTCCGTAGAAAAGTACTTTATTGATACATATTATTTCCAGGGCCAAATAAAATGAAGTGGTGGGCCACATCTTGACTTTGACACCCTGCATTACCTTTGTCAGCCTTAGTCAAACTATGGTATTTTAGATAAGAATACATTTGATCAAACGTACAAATACATGTCCTGTGTGTCTAAGTGAGGGACAAAAAGCTGCTGATAAAGTGCAGAAATATTTTGGTTTGTAAAAGTTTGCTAGTTGGATCATTCTAGTGCATGGGTGTCAAACTTGGCCCGCCGTGTAATTTCATTTGGCCCTTGAGGCAATATCAAATTAACACTAGAGCTGGCCCGCCGGCATTATACACCGCATTCACCGCTAATACTCATACATTCAGAGCCCCTCCCGAAAATCTCTCGGGGCAACCATTCTCCCGAATATCTCCCGATTTCCACCCGGACAACAATATTGGGGGCGTGCCTTAAAGGCACTGCCTTCAACGTCCTCTACAACCTGTCGTCACGTCTGCTTTTCCTCCATACAACAGCATAAGTGAATGCAAGGCATACTTGGTCAATAGCCATACAGGTCACACTGAGGGTGGCCGTATAAACAACTTGAACACTGTTACAAATATGCGCCAGACTGTGAACCCACACCAAACAAGAATGACAAACACATTTCGGGAGAACATCCGCACCGTAACACAACAGAACAAATACCCAGAACCCCTTGCAGCACTAACTCTTCCAGGACGCTACGATATACACCCCCCCGCTACCACCAAACCCCGCCCCCACCCACCAAGTTAATGTTGATATTTACCTCAGAAGGCTGCAAATAGAAAATAGGCATGACCTTTTTTAAAAAAAAAATTGTATTTAATATACCATTGATGTTTTTTCGTTTGTTTTTTGAAAGTTGATTTTGCACTATTAAGTTGTATAAGCGTTGCTTGTCTCATATTCAGTTTTAAAGCAAATCAGTGTAGCAAACTGAGCAATAATTCACGTTTTATTCGTGCACTTTCCTTTGCTACTTCAAGGCTTGAATGTTTGATTCATTCATTATTGTTATTCTATTTTCAAATTTATTATTAGCCTGTGGAAAAAGTTTATTTTGATATTTACCTCAGAAGGCTGCAAATAGAAAAGAGGCATTCAATTTTTATTTAAATTTTATTTAATATGCCATTGATATTTTTTAATTATTATTATTATTTGAAACTCGATTTTGCATGTCACTATAAAGTTATATAAGCTTTGCTTGTTCAATATTCAATGCAAAACTTGTTTGAGTCCCTATTAAAAGGTTAATTTGTTCAGTTTTAAATTTTGGCCCACTCTGTATTTGAGTTGGACACCCCTGCTCTAGTGGGACTTGGTGGACGCTCAGATGAAATGTGTCAAAGTGAGATGCAGGAGGAGGTGAAATGTGTCAAAGTGAGATGCAGGAGGAGGTGAAATGTGTCAAAATGGGATGCAGGAGGAGGTGAAATGTGTCAAAGTGAGATGCAGGAGGAGGTGAAATGTGTCAAAGTGAGATGCAGGAGGAGGTGAAATGTGTCAAAGTGGGATGCAGGAGGAGGTGAAATGTGTCAAAGTGAGATGCAGGAGGGTGAAATGTGTCAAAGTGGGATGCAGGAGGAGGTGAAATGTGTCAAAGTGAGATGCAGGAGGGTGAAATGTGTCAAAATGGGATGCAGGAGGAGGTGAAATGTGTCATAGTGGGATGCAGGAGGAGGTGAAATGTGTCAAAGTGAGATGCAGGAGGGTGAAATGTGTCAAAGTGGGATGCAGGAGGAGGTGAAATGTGTCAAAGTGAGATGCAGGAGGAGGTGAAATGTGTCAAAGTGGGATGCAGGAGGGTGAAATGTGTCAAAGTGGGATGCAGGAGGAGGTGAAATGTGTCAAAGTGGGATGCAGGAGGAGGTGAAATGTGTCAAAGTGGGATGCAGGAGGAGGTGAAATGTGTCAAAGTGAGATGCAGGAGGAGGTGAAATGTGTCAAAGTGGGATGCAGGAGGGTGTGAAATGTGTCAAAGCGGGATGCAGGAGGAGGTGAAATGTGTCAAAGTGGGATGCAGGAGGAGGTGAAATGTGTCAAAGTGGGATGCAGGAGGAGGTGAAATGTGTCAAAGTGAGATGCAGGAGGAGGTGAAATGTGTCAAAGTGAGATGCAGGAGGGTGAAATGTGTCAAAGTGGGATGCAGAAGGAGGAGAAATGCGTCAAAGTGGGATGCAGGAGGAGGTGAAATGTGTCAAAGTGGGATGCAGGAGGAGGTGAAATGTGTCAAAGTGAGATGCAGGAGGGTGAAATGTGTCAATGTGGGATGCAGGAGGAGGTGAAATGTGTCAAAGTGAGATGAAGGAGGGTGAAATGTGTCAAAGTGGGATGCAGGAGGAGGTGAAATGTGTCAAAGTGGGATGCAGGAGGAGGTGAAATGTGTCAAAGTGGGATGCAGGAGGACGTGAAATGTGTCAAAGTGGGATGCAGGAGAAGGTGAAATGTGTCAAAGTGGGATGCAGGAGGAGGTGAAATGTGTCAAAGTGGGATGCAGGAGAAGGTGAAATGTGTCAAAGTGGGATGCAGGAGGAGGTGAAATGTGTCAAAGTGAGATGCAGAAGGGTGAAATGTGTCAAAGTGGGATGCAGGAGGAGGTGAAATGTGTCAAAGTGGGATGCAGGAGGAGGTGAAATGTGTCAAAGTGGGATGCAGGAGGAGGTGAAATGTGTCAAAGTGGGATGCAGGAGGGTGAAATGTGTCAAAGTGGGATGCAGGAGGAGGTGAAATGTGTCAAAGTGAGATGCAGGAGGGTGAAATGTGTCAAAGTGGGATGCAGGAGGAGGTGAAATGTGTCAAAGTGGGATGCAGGAGGAGGTGAAATGTGTCAAAGCGGGATGCAGGAGGAGGTGAAATGTGTCAAAGTGGGATGCAGGAGGAGGTGAAATGTGTCAAAGTGGGATGCAGGAGGAGGTGAAATGTGTCAAAGTGAGATGCAGGAGGAGGTGAAATGTGCCAAAGTGAGATGCAGGAGGAGGTGAAATGTGTCAAAGTGGGATGCAGGAGGAGGTGAAATGTGTCAAAGTGGGATGCAGGAGGAGGTGAAATGTGTCAAAGTGGGATGCAGGAGGAGGTGAAATGTGTCAAAGTGGGATGCAGGAGGAGGTGAAATGTGTCAAAGTGGGATGCAGGAGGAGGTGAAATGTGTCAAAGTGAGATGCAGGAGGGTGAAATGTGTCAATGTGGGATGCAGGAGGAGGTGAAATGTGTCAAAGTGAGATGCAGGAGGGTGAAATGTGTCAAAGTGGGATGCAGGAGGAGGTGAAATGTGTCAAAGTGGGATGCAGGAGGAGGTGAAATGTGTCAAAGTGGGATGCAGGAGGACGTGAAAT
Source organism: Entelurus aequoreus (assembly GCF_033978785.1). NCBI lineage: Eukaryota > Metazoa > Chordata > Actinopteri > Syngnathiformes > Syngnathidae > Entelurus > Entelurus aequoreus. Next base: position 8,442,721 of record NC_084733.1, on the reverse strand, counting down.
GTGTCAAAGTGGGATGCAGGAGAAGGTGAAATGTGTCAAAGTGGGATGCAGGAGGAGGTGAAATGTGTCAAAGTGGGATGCAGGAGAAGGTGAAATGTGTCAAAGTGGGATGCAGGAGGAGGTGAAATGTGTCAAAGTGAGATGCAGAAGGGTGAAATGTGTCAAAGTGGGATGCAGGAGGAGGTGAAATGTGTCAAAGTGGGATGCAGGAGGAGGTGAAATGTGTCAAAGTGGGATGCAGGAGGAGGTGAAATGTGTCAAAGTGGGATGCAGGAGGGTGAAATGTGTCAAAGTGGGATGCAGGAGGAGGTGAAATGTGTCAAAGTGAGATGCAGGAGGGTGAAATGTGTCAAAGTGGGATGCAGGAGGAGGTGAAATGTGTCAAAGTGGGATGCAGGAGGAGGTGAAATGTGTCAAAGCGGGATGCAGGAGGAGGTGAAATGTGTCAAAGTGGGATGCAGGAAGAGGTGAAATTTGTCAAAGTGAGATGCAGGAGGGTGAAATGTGTCAAAGTGAGATGCAGGAGGAGGATGCTCGCCAGCAGGGTGTGCCTCTGCAGCATCAGCTGATGCTGACTCAGCATGTGTCACTCCGCATTTAGAGCGGCACCACTTCCTGTTGGACGTGTGCACCCACAGCTGACAGGTGATGTGAGGAGATGGACCGACAGCTAGACTTTACACCAGGAGGGTCAAACTCCTTTGCACTGAGGGCCACATGGCAGTTATGGTTGTCCTCAGAGGGGCCACTTGTAACAATATCACTATACATGTATTAGGGTTGTACGGTATACCAATACTGGTATAGCACCGCCATACTAATGAATCATATTGTCGTCACGTCATGACATTGCTGGTTTTAGGAGCATGTTCGGCAGCGCACACACACACAGAGTACTTACAAGCAGACACAGCGTGTAGACAGGAAAGAGACGCATTTTGGTGTAAAAAGTCAAGATAAAGGTGAAGTTGTAACACTGAAAGGTGCTGTAAGGCATCCTCGTCTCCATAGTGACGAATAAAGTAAGTTTCTTACAAGTATCATTATCACTGGAGGACGAGGAGTAGCTAAACATGCTTCACTACACACCGTAGGAGGATACAATAGCTCACCGCCGTCACAATGTCAACAAAACGCCACGAGTGGATCTACACCTGACATCCACTGTAATGATACCAAGTACAAAAGTGTATCTAGTCCATACTACTATGATTACATCGATATTTTTTTAGCACCACATATTTTTTTTACTTTTTGTGATACGGCCCTGGACACATGGGGGACTTTGAATATGACCAATGTGTGATCCTGTAGCTACTTGGTATCGCATCGATACCTAAATGTGTGGTATCATCCAAAACTAATGTAAAGTATCAAAGAAGAGAAGAATAAGTGATTATTACATTTTTAACAGAACATGTTAAAAACAGAAAATGAGCAGATATTAACAGTAAATGAACAAGTGGATTAATAGTACATTTTTACAGTTTGTCCCTCATAATGTAGACCAGTGGTCCCCAACCACCGGGCCGCGGCCTGGTACCGGTCCGCGGACCGATTGGTACCGGGCCGCACAACAATTTAAAAAAAAATAAATAAAAAATTATGAAATCAACATAAAAAACACAATATATACATTCTATATCAATATAGATCAATACAGTCTGCAGGGATACAGTCCGTAAGCACACATGATTGTATTTATTTACGTAAAAAAAATAAAAAAAAAAATTTTTTTTTTTTTTTTTTTTAATGAAATCAACATAAAAAACACAATATATACATTCTATATCAATATAGATCAATACAGTCTGCAGGGATACAGTCCGTAAGCACACATGATTGTATTTATTTACGTAAAAAAAAAAAAAAAAAAAATTTTTTTTTTTTTTAATGAAATCAACATAAAAAACACAATATATACATTCTATATCAATATAGATCAATACAGTCTGCAGGGATACAGTCCGTAAGCACACATGATTGTATTTATTTACGTTAAAAAAAAAAAAATAAATAAATAAAAAGTTTTTTTTTTTTTTATGAAATCAACATAAAAAACACAATATATACATTCTATATCAATATAGATCAATACAGTCTGCAGGGATACAGTCCGTAAGCACACATGATTGTATTTATTTACGTAAAAAAAAAAAAAAAAAAAAAATTTTTTTTTTTATGAAATCAACATAAAAAACACAATATATACATTCTATATCAATATAGATCAATACAGTCTGCAGGGATACAGTCCGTAAGCACACATGATTGTATTTATTTACGTAAAAAAAAAAAAAAAAAAAAAAAAAAAAAAAAAAAAAAAAAAAGAAATCAACATAAAAAACACAATATATACATTCTATATCAATATAGATCAATACAGTCTGCAGGGATACAGTCCGTAAGCACACATTATTGTATTTATTTACGTTAAAAAAAAAAATAAAAAAATAAAAAAAAGTTTTTTTTTTTTTTATGAAATCAACATAAAAAACACAATATATACATTATATATCAATATAGATCAATACAGTCTGCAGGGATACAGTCCGTAAGCACACATGATTGTATTTATTTACGTTAAAAAAATAAAAAAAATAAAAAGGTTTTTTTTTTTAAATGAAATCAACATAAAAACACAATATATACATTCTATATCAATATAGATCAATACAGTCTGCAGGGATACAGTCCGTAAGCACACATGATTGTATTTATTTACGTTAAAAAAAAAAAAAAAAAAAAAAAAAAGTTTTTTTTATTTTTATGAAATCAACATAAAAAACACAATATATACATTCTATATCAATATAGATCAATACAGTCTGCAGGGATACAGTCCGTAAGCACACATGATTGTATTTATTTACGTAAAAAAAAAAAAAAAAAAAAAAAAAAAAATTTTTTTTTTTATGAAATCAACATAAAAAACACAATAGATACATTCTATATCAATATAGATCAATACAGTCTGCAGGGATACAGTCCGTAAGCACACATGATTGTATTTATTTACGTAAAAAAAAAAAAAAATTTTTTTTTTTTTTATGAAATCAACATAAAAAACAATATATACATTCTATATCAATATAGATCAATACAGTCTGCAGGGATACAGTCCGTAAGCACACATGATTGTATTTATTTACGTAAAAAAAAAAAAAAAAAAAAAAAAAAATTAAATACACCCCCCACCGGTCCGTGGGACACATTTTCAAGCGTTGACCGGTCCGCAGCTACAAAAAGGTTGGGGACCACTGATGTAGACAATGTAATAGGTAGATAAATGACGGGGCAGGTGGTCCCGCCCACAACATGGTGGTGAACGTGGCACACAAAAGACCCACGTATCTTTGTGTGAGCTTTACTAAAGACGTGGTATGACTAATATTGTTGTTTGATTCATGGCCGACACAACAATTGTTAAGGTGAAGCGAGGTCGCCATGGCAACGACTCTATGGTGCCTTAATAATGATGCGCTATGACTACTATTGTTGTTTGATTCATGGCCGACACAACAATTGCTAAGGTGAAGCGAGGTCGCCATGGCAACGACTCTCTATGGCGCTTCAGGTCCTTCCGACATTCCTCTGCTGACACTAGAAGCAGTCAGCTGATGGCGCCGACGTTGCCACGGTTACGGCGAGGTCATCAGTGAGAGCGACCACGTTGTGTACATCTGGCATCCTTCCCCTCCTATTAGACGCACTGCAATGCAGCATTTTTCTTGCACTTGCAGCCAGCTGTTAGGAAATAAAGGCCCGCTGCAGCTAACCACACAAACATTACACGTCATTGGTCATCAACTCTTCAACTTGCAAAGTTTTGGAGACTATTGAGCGTAGCGTATATAACCTCTACATTTATACCTTGTGTTATTTACACACGTGTATATAACCTCTACATTTATACCTTGTGTTATTTACACACGTGTATATAACCTCTACATTTATACCTTGTGTTATTTACACACGTGTATATAACCTCTACATTTATACCTTGTGTTATTTACACACGTGTATATAACCTCTACATTTATACCTTGTTATTCACACGTGTATATAACCTCTACATTTATACCTTGTGTTATTTACACACGTGTATATAACCTCTACATTTATACCTTGTGTTATTTACACACGTGTATATAACCTCTACATTTATACCTTGTGTTATTTACACACATGTATATAACCTCTACATTTATACCTTGTGTTATTTACACACGTGTATACAACCTCTACATTTATACCTTGTGTTATTCACACGTGTATATAACCTCTACATTTATACCTTGTTATTTACACACGAGTATATAACCTCTACATTTATACCTTGTGTTATTTACACACATGTATATAACCTCTACATTTATACCTTGTGTTATTCACACGTGTATATAACCTCTACATTTATACCTTGTTATTTACACACGAGTATATAACCTCTACATTTATACCTTGTGTTATTTACACACATGTATATAACCTCTACATTTATACCTTGTGTTATTTACACACGTGTATATAACCTCTACATTTATACCTTGTGTTATTTACACAGAAATATGATGAAAATGTTTATTCCTTGTTTCCAAACGGTGTCTGTAACACGGCAGTAAAACGGCTGATCGAGCAAAACAGAAGTCATGGTCATGGAGCCACTAGCTGCACAAGCTAGCTCTCCAATCAGTGTGTTTGTGTCTATTTGTCTGATGTGGTTGTGTCTTTGTGTCTGATGTGTTTGTGTCTATTTGTCTGATGTGTGTGTGAGTGTGTATTTGTGTCTGATGTGTGTGTCTATTTGTCTGATGTGTTTTTTTCTATTCGTCTGTGTTTTTGTCTGATGTGTTTGTGTCTATTTGTCTGATGTGTGTGTCTGTTTGTCTGATGTGTTTTTGTCTATTTGTCTGATGTGTGTGTGTGTCTATTTGTCTGATGTGTGCGTCTATTTGCCTGATGTGTGTGTCTGTTCGTCTGATGTGTTTTTGTCTATTTGTCTGATGTGTGTGTCTATTTGTCTGATGTGTGTGTGTCTGATGTGTGTGTCTATTTGTCTGATGTGTTTTTGTCTATTCGTCTGATGTGTTTTTGTCTATTTGTCTGATGTGTGTGTGTGTGTCTGATGTTCTATTTGTCTGATGTGTGTGTCTATTTGTCTGATGTGTGTGTCTATTTGTCTGATGTGTGTGTCTGTTTGTCTGATGTGTGTGTCTGTTTGTCTGATGGGTTTGTGTCTACTTGTCTGATGTGTGTGTCTATTTGTCTGTTGTGTGTGTGTCTATTTGTCTGGTGTGTGTGTGTCTGATGTGTGTGTGTCTGATGTGTGTGTCTATTTGTCTAATGTGTGTGTGTCTATTTGTCTGGTGTGTGTGTCTATTTGTCTGATGTGTTTGTGTCTGATACGTGTGTATATTTGTCTGATGTGTGTGTCTATTTGTCTGATGTGTTTGTGTCTATTTGTCTGATGTGTGTGTGTGTGTGATGTGTTTATAGGCCCGCCCACGACATCAGTTTGGAGGAGTTTGACGATGAAGATCTCTCAGAAATCACAGATGACTGCGGGATCGGACTAAATTATGACTCTGATCGTTATGAAAAGGTAAGTCACTTACTTTGTCTTCCTTAATATTACCATGTATCACTATACATCACCATATATCATCATGTATCACTATTTATGACCATATATCACTATATATTGATGCATTTCATCCATGAGAGTGATCGGCCGATACCAATGACATGTATGAACTGTAATTGGTTCCATGTATCAATGGTGAGGGATATGTAATGAATACGTACAATTGTTGGATGACAACAAAGTCCAGAGTACACAATGACTAAACACAACACAATTGTTGGATGACAACAAAGTCCAGAGTACAAGATGACTGAACACAACACAATTGTTGGATGACAACAAAATCAAGAGTACACAATGACTAAACACAACACAATTGTTGGATGACAACAAAGTCCAGAGTACAAGATGACTAAACACAAAACAATTGTTGGATGACAACAAAGTCCAGAGTACAAGATGACTAAACACAAAACAATTGTTGGATGACAACAAAAGTCCAGAGTACACAATGACTAAACACAACACAATTGTTGGATGACAACAAAGTCCAGAGTACACAATGACTAAACACAACACAATTGTTGGATGACAACAAAAGTCCAGAGTACACAATGACTAAACACAACACAATTGCTGGAGGAGTTATGTGTTGCTTCACATGCTCATACGTTCGAGCACAAAGACATTCCAGAGGGCGAGTGGGCGTCTGTCTGCGATACAACATGGCGTCACACACTCGTCTGCAGGGACGCCCCCAATTGGGCGTGCACCATAAAGCCCGGAGGTTGATGGTGCTGACAGCAGGTGGATACACGTACAATGGTGCCGACAGCAGGTGGATACACGTACAATGGTGCCGACAGCGGGTGGATACACGTACAATGGTGCCGACAGCGGGTGGATACACGTACAATGGTGCCGACAGCGGGTGGATACACGTACAATGGTGCCGACAGCAGGTGGATACATGTACAATGGTGCCGACAGCAGGTGGATACACGTACAATGGTTCCGACAGCAGGTGGATACATGTACAATGGTGCTGACAGCAGGTGGATACACGTACAATGGTGCCGACAGCGGGTGGATACACGTACAATGGTGCAGACAGCGGGTGGATACACGTACAATGGTGCCGACAGCGGGTGGATACACGTACAATGGTGCAGACAGCAGGTGGATACACGTACAATGGTGCCGACAACAGGTGGATACACGTACAATGGTGCAGACAGCAAGTGGATACATGTACAATGGTGCCGACAGCAGGTGGATACACGTACAATGGTGCCGACAGCAGGTGGATACAAGTACAAGGATGCCGACAGCGGGTGGATACACGTACAATGGTGCCGACAGCGGGTGGATACACGTACAATGGTGCAGACAGCAGGTGGATACACGTACAATGGTGCCGACAACAGGTGGATACACGTACAATGGTGCAGACAGCAAGTGGATACATGTACAATGGTGCCGACAGCAGGTGGATACACGTACAATGTGTGTCGGGGCATTTAGAAACAGAGCAGACAACAAACATCATGCACACCACATTTCAGATGATTTTTATTTATTTTTAACGGTCCCTTCATGTCGTGCAGCGTACCCACGCACAGATGATCAGGATGTCATTAGATTGACCTTCGCTGGCAAAAGAAGAGCCCGTTGTGGGATTCCAATTAGTCCAAGTGGATTCAGGTCTCAATCTGCTGCTGCTGAGTGCTCAGAGAGTATGGGGTACCGGACTGTCTGATTGTGGCGGTCCGCTCCCTGTACGATCAGGGTCAGAGCTTGGTCCGCATCACTGGCAGTAAGTCGGACCAGTTTCCAGTGAGGGTTGGACTCCACCAAGGCTGCCCTTTGTTACCCATTCTGTTCATAACTTTTATGGACAGAATTTCTAGGCGCAGTCAGGGTGTTGAGGGGATCTGGTTTGGTGGCTGCAGGATTAGGTCTCTGCTTTTTGCAGATGATGTGGTCCTGATGGTTTCATCTGGCCAGGATCTTCAGCTCTCGATGGATCGGTTCGCAGCCGAGTGTGAAGCGACTGGGATAAGAATCAGCACCTCCAAGTCCGAGTCCATGGTTCTCGCCCGGAAAAGGGTGGAGTGCCATCTCCGGGTTGGGGAGGAGATCTTCCCCCAAGTGGAGGAGTTCAAGTACCTCGAAGTCTTGTTCACGAGTGAGGGAAGAGTGGATCGTGAGATCGACAGGCGGATCGGTGCGGCGTCTTCAGTAATGCGGACGCTGTATCGATCCGTTGTGGTGAAGAAGGAGCTGAGCCGGAAGGCAAAGCTCTCAATTTACCGGTCGATCTACGTTCCCATCCTCACCTATGGTCATGAGCTTTGGGTTATGACCGAAAGGACAAGATCACGGGTACAAGCGGCCCAAATGAGTTTCCTCCGCCGGGTGGCGGGGCTCTCCCTTAGAGATAGGGTGAGAAGCTCTGTCATCCGGGGGGAGTTCAAAGTAAAGCCGCTGCTCCTCCACATCGAGAGGAGCCAGACGAGGTGGTTCGGGCTACTGGTCAGGATGCCACCCGAACGCCTCCCTAGGGAGGTGTTTAGGGCACGTCCGACCGGTAGGAGGCCACGGGGAAGACCCAGGACACGTTGGGAAGACTATGTCTCCCGACTGGCCTGGGAACGTCTCAGGATCCCCCGGGAAGAGCTGGACGAAGTGGCTGGGGAGAGGAAAGTCTGGGCTTGCCTGCTTAGGCTGCTGCCCCCGCGACCCGACCTCGGATAAGCGGAAGAAGATGGATGGAATCTGCTGCTGCTGTGAAAGGAGCTCAATACATACTCTATATTTCCCACTATAAGGCGCATCCTTTCATTTTCTCAAAACTCCACAGAGCGCCTTATAACCCGGTGCGCCTAATGTACGGAATAATTCCGGTTGTGCTTACCGACCTCCAAGCTGTTTTATTAGGTAGATGATATAATGTTAGTGTGACCAGTAGATGGCAGTCACACATAAGAGATACGTGTTATCGCAATATGATTGTAGTCAAACATAAGAGCTACATGTGAACTACAGGCTGAAGCCAGTAAACAACAACAAAACTATACATTTTCTATTGAGAATATAGAACATTACACACGGCCTCAAAAATCTGCCAAAATGTTTTAGTACGACTTCGATAAGCTATGAAGACGCACCGCTTGATGGATTGTCGGAGCATTATGGCTACCATAGTCAGACGTACTGTGCTTCAACATATGAGTATTACTATGGTGTGTATAAGGACCCAAAAATGTCACCTATTAGCAGACATTACCTGGCATTTTGTTTCGCAATATTATGCAAAAGCAAATTTTCTTACCTTCTGGTGCCTGCTGATGTGTTTTTGGGATCTGCATATGTCCTGAAAAGTTGTAGTCTGTGCCGACACCGTAGTCCATAAGCTTCTTCTTGTTCTCTACCTTCAGGCACCAATGTGGAGGTCTCATAAGATACAATCGATTAATTAGGCAACATTTTAAGAATGGATTTAATTATAAACATTGAGTCTATTAGAGTGCTAAAACTGTTAATCAATAATCAATATATCAGTGTGCAGCTTTTTAAAGATCACAAAATGATATTTTATTAAGAGAAAGTTAGATTTTCTGTTTTGTTTGCTGCTCTTTTAATGTTTTTTTTAAATACATAAACAAGGCTAATTGTTTGTTTTTTTTAGCACTTTGCCTTTTATTTCTTTTAAAACGGACAACATTTTAAAAGTCATTTTATTTTGGTAACAGCTGAATGAGCAGCACAGTTACAGTATAAATAAATAAATAATATAATGAATTATTCATCTTTGTTGTTAGTAAACTCATGCCTGAAATAACTTTTGGTTTTAGAAGTCGATGGTAAAATGAGAGCCATTAAATACGTCTACACTTTATTATCCGATTAGTCGACTAATCGTTAAGATAATCGTTGACTAATCGACTATAGAAATAGTCGTTAGTTGCAGCCCTGGTACCTTTTGAGGCCCTATCAGCATACCTTTTTGATATTTTGATGCTTTTTAGTTTGCGTGCCAGCAGCATCTTTCAGATCAGACCGATGACACCATCAACTGAAGCGGTGGTTTAATGTTCATATGCTTGGTGCCATCCAAGCAGCCTGCAAAACTGCAGTAAAGACATAGAATAAGTCTAAAATAATAATAATAATAATAATAATAGATTTAATTTGTAAAAAGCACTTAGAGTAAACAACCTCAAAGTGCGACAGTGTATTAAAAAAATAAAAATAAAAATATAATAAAACATTTAAAAAAATAAAAACTAGAACAGCCAAATAGCTAGAACTAGTATGCATAGATCTAAAAAAATGCTTTTTTAAAATTTTTTTTTTTTTTAAAAGAAGGGTTTTTAAACCTTTTTTAAAAGCATCCACAGTCTGTGGTGCCCTCAGGTGGTCAGGGAGAGCGTTCCACAGACTGGGAGCGGCGGAGCAGAAAGCCCATTGTTCGTAGCTTTGTCCTTAGGTTAGCCTGTCCGGAGAGGAGATGTTGAGTGGAAGATTTGGGGGTGAGTAGTTCTTTGAGGTAGAGGGAGGCATTTCCATGGAGGCACTGGTGGGTTAGTAGGGAGACTTTGTATTCAATCCTGAGTGGAACAGGAAGCCAGTGAAGGGATTTGAGAATTGGTGTGATATGGTCGTATTTCCGCACTCTCATCAGGATCCTAGCAGCACTATTCTGTATGTATTGCAGCTTCTGGATGTTCTTGCTGGGGATCCTGACAAGAAGTGCGTTGCAGTAGTCTAGCCTGGAGGAGACAAAGGCGTGGACGAGCCTCTCGGCATCAGAGAGAGTGAGTGAGGGGCGGAGTTTAGCAATGTTCCTGAGGTGGTAGAAGGAGGTCTTGCACAGTTGTTTTATTTGAGCCTCAAAGGTCAAGTGAGGGTCCATTCTAACACCCAGATTAGTGACTGAGGATGAGAGGTGAAGGTGATGGTGTATGACTTGAGTCTGATGTGGGGTGCCGACTAGAATGGCTTCGGTTTTGGAGCTGTTCAGTTGAAGAAAATTGTGTTTCATCCACACCTTTATGTCCTCCAGGCAGTTGGTAAGTGTGGATGATGGTAGGGCTGCAGAGGGGGTTGGGTTTGTTTTTAGGTAGAGTTGAGTGTCATCGGCATAGCAGTGCTAACTGATCCCCGTTCAGGGATTCTGCCTTATTGATCTGCTCTTGAAGTCTACAGATCAATAGAGAAATATACGTCAAATGATCTTGACCGTGGACGAGTGTTAGTTAAGGTGAAGCTGCAATGTTTACCTGCCTGGCTGATAATGGAAGGGTGTTATTGATGTACTATTCTTGCAGACTGGCTGTTCTTATTTATAGTTCTGAGATGATTGTTCTTGCTATTATCATCTGCATCAGAGGCACTTTCACTACACAGCTGAGGTCTGCTGTACATACATCTCTCATTTCCTGGTGACAGCTTTCATTGGAAGGACAGACCATAAGTCTTTCTCATTTCCTGGTGACAGCTTTCATTGGAAGGACAGACCGTAAGTCTTGAAGTTGAGGAACACATTCATAACAAGGATTTGTGCACAAATTCCGGTGTGCTCTGGAGGATCGGGTGTAAAGCGCAGATAAAGCCGGCGTCAGCAGGATTGTGATGTGAGAGGGGCACGCTTTGATGGCTCCATTAAAACCACAGCAGAGGCAGAGAAAGTGCTGCAGAGTCTGGCAGAGTCCCAGCCAGAGGAATCGCTGCTCCTTGTGTTTGTTTGTCGTCTTTAGAAACAAAGGATGAGATGGACAAAGCGCAGTAGATGACTCCGCCCTGTGAGAATGATGACCTGCCACAGGGCTATTCCGCTGGGGGTCCAATCAGAGTTCAGTTCAAAACCTGGGAGGATTCCTAAAAACACCAGAGTGCTTCTGTTGTGTAGAAGAACTTGGACCACCGTAAACACATTGGCAGATCTTAGCATTGACATTTAACCTCTGGGGTCCAAACTTGTGATTTACATCAATGAGGCGTTCCCCAAGGCACCCCTTTAAGTCCTCTCCTTTCTGATCTACAGAACGAGGGTGTTGTTGTCATTTGTTTACCTTTTTTAGTCATAGGGGCGGCATGGCGTAGTGGGTAGAGCGCCCGTGTCAGAAACCTGAGGGTTGCAGGTTCGCTCCCCGCCTCTTACCATGCCGTTGTGTCCTTGGGCAGGACACTTCACCCTTGCCCCCGGTGCCGCTCACACCGGTGAATGAATGATGAATGAATGAATGATAGGTGGTGGTCGGAGGGGCCGTAGGCGCAAATTGGCAGCCACGCTTCCGTCAGTCTACCCCAGGGCAGCTGTGGCTACGAAAGTAGCTTACCACCACCAGGTGTGAATGCATGATGGGTTTTTAACATGTAAAGTGACTTTGGGTACTTGGAAAAGCGCTATATAAATCCCAGGGTATTATTAATATTATACCAGTGCTTCTCAATTATTTTCTGTTACACCCCCAGAAAGAAGAAAATACTTTCCTATAGAACAGTGGTTCTTAACCTTGTTGGAGGTACCGAACCCCACCAGTTTCATAAGCGCATTCACCGAACCCTTCTTTAGTGAAAAATAAAATGTTTTTTTTTTTTCAAATTCAAAACAAAGTTATATGTTTTTGGTAACACTTTAGTATGGGGAACATATTCTAAGTAACAAAGACTTAATTTAGAGTTTTTTGGACACTAGGGGAACATATTCTAAGTAACAAAGACTTAATTTAGAGTTATTTGGTTAGGATTAGGGCCAGGGTTAGAGGGTTAGGGTTATAATAAGGCCATGCCGAAAAAGGCATTAATAAGTACTTAATAATGACTAGTTAAGAGCCAATATGTTACTAATTTGCATGTTAATAAGCAACTAATTAATGGTGAATATGTTCCCCATACTAAAGTGTTACCATGTTTTTATACTGGTGCACAAAATGAACCGTGCATGAAGATCACCTTGTTCAAACAACACAACCAACACAGTGCAAAAACTCACAACAAATGACACACCTGCAAATCAGTGTGACTTCTGCTGTTGCCGTATCCTTAATACGCCGATAGGGAGAAGTTTGTATTTACACGATGAGTCGGGTGTGTCTTGACCACCGCCGAACCCCTGAGCCCGACTCACCGAACCCCTAGGGTTCGATCGAACCCAGGTTAAGAACCACTGCTATAGAACTATAAGTTCTTACTTATATCTGTCAGTAAACTCGCCATGAAAGCACTAAAACATACTGGTGTAGTGAGTTTACATTATTCACCCAAGGACGCTTTTTCACGGGACACATTTCGGGCGTTGTTGTTGCACTAGTGAGCCACGGACGAGGAGATGCTGCTCCGTTATTGATTGAAGTAAAGTGTGAATGTCATTAAAACAGTTAGCTCCATCTTTTGACACTTCTTCCACTCCCGTCCTTGCACGCTACACCGCTACAACAAAGATGACGGGGAGAAGACGCTGTCCAAGTGGAGGCACGTAAATAAGACCGCCCACAAAACGGGGCATCCTGAAGAGACTGTCAGAAAGCGACTTGAAGATGATCTGTAAAACATCATCTATGCAACATTTTGACCAAAGAACCAACATTACATGTTATGTAGACCACAAGGAAGTCTTTTACATGTAGAAAAAAATCATAATATGACTCCTTTAATGCGCCTAATATATGAAAATAGACCTGAATCGGCACTGCACCTTATAATCCGGTCAATCAATCAATCAATGTTTGTTTATATAGCCCTAAATCACAAGTGTCTCAAAGGGCTGCACAAGCCACAATGACATCCGCGGTACAGAGCCCACATAAGGGCAAGGAAAAACTCACAACCCCAATGGGACGTCAATGTGAATGACTATGAGAAACCTTGGATAGGACCGCATATGTGGGTGACCCCCATACTTGCCAACCTTGAGACCTCGGGAGATTGGAGGGGGGGTGGGGGGGTTGCGGTGTGTGTGTGTGGGGTTGAGGTGGGCGGGGTTTGGGGGTGAGGTTTGGTGGTAGCGGGGTGTAGGGCTGCAAGGGATTCTGGGTATTTGTTCTGTTGTGTTTATGTTGTGTTACGGTGCGGACGTTCTCCCGAAATGTGTTTGTCATTCTTGTTTGGTGTGGGTTCACAGTGTGGCGCATATTTGTAACAGTGTTAAAGTTGTTTATACGTCTACCCTCAGTGTGACCTGTATAGTTGTTGATCAAGTATGTCTTGCATTCACTTACGTGTGTCTGCAGAAGCCGCATACAACATGTGACTGGGCCAGCATGCTGTTTGTATGGTGAAAAAGCGGACGCGACGACAGGTTGTAGAGGACGCTAAAGGCATTACCATCACGGCACGCCCTTAATATTGTTGTCCGGGTAAAAATTGGGAGAAATTCGGGTGAATGGTTGCCCCGAGAGATTTTCGGGAGGGGCACTGAAATTCGGGAGTCTCCCGGAAAAATCGGGAGGGTTGGCAAGTATGGTGACCCCCCACCCCCCTCTAGGGTCTTATAATCCGGTGTGCCCTATGGTTCTAAAAATACGGTAGTCTGGCCCTCCGGTCCTTAGCTTTCTGGAAAATAGAGTTGAATATCTCCGGGTGCGCATCGTGTGATAACAAGTAATCAAATATAGAACCACTATAGATGGTTACTAGTTGTTTTGTCCCTGACACCAACAGGAAGTAGATCTGGAGTCTTGTCTGTGCAGCAGACTGCAGCAAAGTCTGGTGTGGTCTGTTTAGTTAGTGCACCGTCTTCCAGTAAAGCCGGTGAAACCTGAGAGATGTGTGATTGATTGATCCTCTCCTCTCCTGCCATCGACCCTCCTGGCTCTTTGTAGGATTTCACCCACATTTTTCTTTACTCTTCAATGTTCACAAAACACATCTGCTCCAGAGTTGCCCACTAAAGTGCTTTGACCGTGCCGGCTTGTACCAGGAAAATAAAGTACGGCTTTCATAATAGTGCCTACGGTCAGAGGAAGGCACTCTGATGACTGAATGAACTTGACCATCCACTCTCTCTTAGGACGCCCTCATTTTGGAGAAGAACGACATGCACCACCCAGTGTGCTCCTTCCAGGACGACTTCCAGGAGTTTGAAATGATTGACGACGACGATGAAGATGAGGATGATGAGGAGGAGGAAGAGGACGATCCGGACGCACCCCCGTCCCCCTCAGCCTCCCCTCCACCCTCGCCCACTCTTGGCACCCTGAAGAGCAGACCCACCACGCTGAACCTCACAGCAGCCGTGTCGCAGGTAGGCACATGAGCACACCTGACGTGCGGCACATTCCAGGTAAATAAACAACATTTCTGTCTTTAGGACTCATTGAACAACAACAGCAGTCTGTCGCCGAAGAAAGGAAGCCTCCAGGACTCGTCGCGTAAACCATCTTCACAGGGTGAGGTTTTTGTTTGTCATTTGTTGAGCTCCAGTATGTGTGCATTGTGTTGTTTTCCTACACTTAGAATACAAGACAAAAGGAAATAATAAAAGGCCAGAGTGTCAAGTTAAATAATAATAAATGCATATTTTTTCTAATAGAAAATAAAAGCAGTATAAATACATAAATAGAAATACAGTAGACTAAATACATAGAATGTTTAAGGGAATAATCATTTATAACCCATATAGCTGATGTTCTGTATCATTGCTTACCTCTGTAAGTTTTATTTTAATAACTGAAAAGACTCAAAACAATAATAAAAACAAAACTATTAAGTACAGTAGTTTTCAAAGTGGGCCTCCCCTCGGAGAACATATATCCCCTCTACTCCCCTGTAAAATAACTTTCATTAAATATAAAGTTAGTTATAGTTATGGAAAAAGTTAGCTTAGCATATTTAAACGGGAACTGCACTTTTTTTTGGTAATTTTGGCCTATCATTCACAATCATTATGAAAACCACGAGGTCAGTTTTATATACATGATGTAAGTATATATGTCATGTAGTAACATTCATAATAACATGTACTATATACATAATGTAAGTATATATGTCATGTAGTAACATTCATAATAACACGTAATATATACATGATGTAAGTATATATGTCATGTAGTAACATTCATAATAACACATAATATATACATGATGTAAGTATATATGTCATGTAGTAACATTCATAATAACATGTAATATATACATTATGTAAGTATACCGGTATATGTCATGTAGTAACATTCATAATAACATGTAATATATAAATGATGTAAGTATATATGTCATGTAGTAACATTCATAATAACATGTAATATATACATGATGTAAGTATATATGTCATTCATAATAACATGTAATATATACATGATGTAAGTATATATGTAATGTAGTAACATTTATAATAACATGTAATATATACATGATGTAAGTATATATGTCATGTAGTAACATTCATAATAACATGTACTATATACATGATGTAAGTATATATGTCATGTAGTAACATTCATAATAACACGTAATATATACATGATGTAAGCATATATGTCATGTGGTAACATTCATAATAACATGTAATATATACATGATGTAAGTATATATGTAATGTAGTAACATTCATAATAACAAGTAATATATACATGATGTAAGTATATATGTCATGTAGTAACATTCATAATAACATGTAATATATACATGATGTAAGTATATGTGTCATGTAGTAACATTCATAATAACATGTAATATATACATGATGTAAGTATATATGTCATGTAGTAACATTCATAATAACACGTAATATATACATGATGTAAGTATATATGTCATGTAGTAACATTCATAATAACATGTAATATATACATGATGTAAGTATATATGTCATGTAGTAACATTCATAATAACACGTAATATATACATGATGTAAGTATATATGTCATGTAGTAACATTCATAATAACATGTAATATATACATGATGTAAGTATATATGTCATGTAGTAGCATTCATAATAACATGTAATATATACATGATGTAAGTATATGTGTCATGTAGTAACATTTATTATAACATGTAATATATACATGATGTAAGTATATATGTCATGTAGTAACATTCATAATAACATGTAATATATACATGATGTAGGTATATATGTCATGTAGTAACATTCATAATAACATGTAATATATACATGATGTAAGTATATATGTCATGTAGTAACATTCATAATAACATATAATATATACATGATGTAAGTATATATGTCATGTAGTAACATTCATAATAACATGTAATATATACATGATGTAAGTATATGTGTCATGTAGTAACATTCATAATAACATGTAATATATACATGATGTAAGTATATATGTCATGTAGTAACATTCATAATAACATGTAATATATACATGATGTAAGTATATATGTTATGTAGTAACATTCATAACATGTAATATATACATGATGTAAGTATATGTCATGTAGTAACATTCATAATAACATGTAATATATACATACATGATGTAAGTATATATGTCATGTAGTAACATTCATAATAACATGTAATATATACATGATGTAAGTATATATGTAATTTAGTAACATTCATAATAACATGTAATATATACATGATGTAAGTATATATGTCATGTAGTAACATTCATAATAACATGTAATATATACATGATAATAGGCACAATTACAAAAAAGTGCAGTTCCCCTTTAAAGACAGTTTTTCTTCATTTTTATCAATCTGCGCCTCCCTTGAAGTCTGATGGCACCTGGTGTATCTTCCCCTTACGCCACTCTTTTAATTGTCACAAACTATAACTAGTTTGAATTCTAACTCATCATCACCAAACAAGCGTCACAAATTTCGACTGTACTCCCAGGCCGCACGACTCCCACCCACTTGTGCTTGGAGGATGGCAGCCATGTGACGGGCCAGTGCCCAGCCTCTTCAGTTGTTCAGCCGCCAGTGTCCCAGAGTCAAGGTACTCCAGCAAAACAAGCAGGGCAGGGTGGGAACCCCCATTCCCCTCACAGGCCCCTCCTGTGCGACATGGAGGGCAACAGGCGGGAGAGGCTTGAATACGGTAACCAAATAAAAAGGCCTGCCTAGCTAGTTCAGAAGTCATTCCATCTACATCCACGTCCAAAAAGACTAAATTAATTAATCTGACTCGTCGCCATGTAATCTCACGGTACCTACTGCATAATCCTGTATGCCATTTAATATTCCCAGTTAATGTTGTATATTTTTATCCCCAGGTTCATTTGGTCAACTCAAGTCCCATCATTGCCCCGTTGACATCGTCCAACCAAAAGATGACCCCCTAATCCAGACCACCAGAGTACCATCTGTAGATGAGCACTCCCAGTGTTCAGACACGGAGGTGGACCATGACCTCAACAATAGCCACAGCCACAAACACTCAAACCGGCTTCCCACAGACACATACACAATTACCAGTGAGTCTGGCATGGAGGCAGGGAACGATCTCGATCCGGATGGAACCAGTCACTGTTTGTCGTCCACTGCGCCCTTAGAAACCAACGACGGCGCCGACACACCCTTATCAGAGGACGAACTAGACAAGAACTTTGAAGTTGAGTTCATGCGTAAGGAGACGTACGATATGGTGTGCAAGGAGAATCCGTCGGCGTACACCGAGTTTCCATCCATTGAACCCTTTGATCCCACTTCCTTCTCCAGTGTATCCTCTCGTCACTCAGATGCTCTTGACCAGTCCAAAAGTTCTGATTCTCAGTCAATGGCAGCTCCATTGGCAGTAGCGAATGATTCCACCTCTCCATCTTCAGACCCTGGGATCGCTGACATGAACCAGCAAGGTTATTTGACCTCAGACCAGGACAAAGAACTTAGCTCTCCTGGCTCTGACTCTGAGCTTGATGGCGAAGAGGACATAGACTTTCCCTGTGAAGGACATGTGGTCTCCAACATGATCTCCTCCATCTCAGAAACAGAGCTTGATCTGACCAGTGAGAGCAGTAGTGGGCGTTCTTCACACCTCACCAACTCCATCGAGGAGGCCAGCTCACCGACATCCGACCAGGAACTAGACGCGGATACAGAATTAGAACAGGACAGTGGGATTTTGGGACTAAAAGAGTCTCTCTTTCTGGGTCAACCTGAGCCAACTAAAGAAGGGGTTCCCCTACTCTCTTTGTCCCCTTTACCCTCTCCAACCATTCCTATCCCATCTCTGGTACACTCCCCCTTTTTGCCTCCTGAGTCCTATGATGACGGCTATGCTCTGAATGGACTGCAGAATGTAGATGACGACCTGTCTTGCGATCACCAAGCTGACCCAGATGAGACTCTTCCTCCTGCCCAGCAGTGTGAGGACAGTCTCTCCAGACAGATGGTGCTCCAGATAGAACCAGATCACAGCCTTGAGAGCTTCAAACGCTCCTTCTACCTACCCGTGGGACCTCGGCTAATGCCCACCACAGATGATTATGATGAAACCAGTGAAGGGGATTCTGAGTCAGAAAGCGAAGATGACCTGAGTGAAAACTCTGACTCACCCTGGCTGCTTAGCAACCTGGTCAATAGGATGATCTCAGAAGGCTCGTACCCAATCAGCTGTCCTGAAGAGTGCTTCAAAAGGGAGGCATCTGTATCAGATACCATCTCACCGTCCTCAGACATCGGTGACGGAGATAGTTTTGCTGAGGATGACCCACAGAAGAAATCCGAAATTGAGGGGTCAGTGAATGAAGAGAGGGATGGTGAAGAGTTCAGAAAGATTGAGATGAATTGGGGGAAGTCTTCAAAGAGAAGTGTTGGGATGAACTCTTGCCTCTATATGAGCAACAAAACCGAGGACACAAGTACAGTGGATCAGTGTGTAGAAAATTCAAGAGAGACCACCGATTACTCCTCATGTACCACTAAAGTTAAAAACTTCACAGATAAATCTTCCAAGAACAACAAAAGACCGGAAGAACAGAATGAACCCGATAATGACTTGATGATGCTAGTGGGAAGGAAAGACCTTGATTCTCCGAGCCTTACCGACAGTGTCATCAGCGACAAAGACATTGGGCGGGAGACGGAGACCACGACGTCGAGTCGCTCCTCTGCCTCTCTTGAACGTATCACAGAGGTCAAACACAGCCTGACACTGGACATACCCACCGCTCAGACCAACCATTGCTTCAGCCTCACCTACTCCACAGACAATGACGAAGAAGACGAACATGAGGACTCGTACCCGTTCTTGGATGACTTGAGGAGGCAGTCCCACAGGGATAGTGATTTACAGCTAGACCGGTCACCACCACCTGTTGATTCCTGCATACCTGACCATCCCTGCCCTGACCGTGATCTCCCACCTTGTGAGATAGACCTGTCTCCCAAACATCTCAGTGAAACCGAAGGACTGGCCTATGACTCTATGAAGTACACGCTTGTGGTTGACGAGAACACTACTCTGGAACTAGTCAGCCTCAGAAGGTAATAATATTAATAGGCCAACAGTCCCTCGCCACATTGCACTTGGAACTCTATCGCAGCATTTTTTGGCATAATCTATGTATTTTTTAGCCTAAATTGAGCATTTTTAAAGAATGAAAATGGTTAAATTAACGAAATACATCAAGATTACAATAGTATTTATTGGCCACTCGATGAGACCAAACCAGTCAGAGTGCGCTTTTCAATATCGTGGCAACTGATTGGCTCAGCTTCCGGCAGCATTAATATATTGCATTAAACAAGATGAATACTTGCGTGTTACTTGATGTCTAGAGGAATCTCATAATGTTAAAAAAACTATTTAGAAAGTTGGAACCGTTTTTTTAAAAATACTCTAGCTATAAAAATATTTGATTTATAATGAATAATTTCTACTTTGCGTATATTAATTTACCACCAATTAACAGAGATAAACGAGGGATTACTGTACTTCTGAATATATTTTTCATTCAGTATTTATCCAACAACTAGTTGGCCATAAAAACAATATTTGGTCAGCTGGCGTGAACTGTTGTGTAGGCTAAATCCTCGCTGTTGCTGCATACAATCATTGACATGTAGACCGCCCAATAATTGCATGAACGGTGACTGAAAAACTGACCACTGACTGTAAATTAAAGACAATGACAGAGCGGAAGAATGCGTGTCGATTTAGTGATTGTAGTCAACGTTACGTGCGTTTCTATTAGGACCTTTTATTGAGTATATTTACATGTTCACTGTCCAATGAGTGCATGAACAGTGAGGGAAGTCGGCCAAGGACTGTAGGACAGTCAGATCATGCAGGCCGGGGCCCAGGAGTAAACAAAAACATATGCCACTGGGAAATAAACTCCAAAGGAAGTCAGAAGATTTTTGTGCATTGCAATCTTATCTACCAATAAGTGGCAGAGGAATCATCAGCTCATGCTAAAAGGGTTAGCATTTTATCTGGGTTGTTGACGATGAGGTCTTGGAACTAGTCTAGAGAGTGACCTAGAGCACCTTTGCAGTCCTACATTTGTATACATCAAGTTAGGGTTTTAAAGTATGTACTGTACTTTCTCAGGTGCACATCGATCCTGAGTGATGACAGCGAGCTCTCCACGCTGTGCGATGAGGAGTCTTTGGAGACGGGCCAGGTGGACTACTGTTGCCAGGATCAGAGGCTGAGGTCCCAACTCCTCAGTTCTTCAGAAGACTCATCACCCGAGGCGGACATCCCATTTTCCAAGAAGTTCCTAAACGTCTTTGTCAACAGTACTTCCCGCTCCTCCAGTAAGTCAATGAATATATTTGGACTGTTGTTGTCTGGATTGTCTTGGCCAAGTAAACATTATCATTAAGTGTCGGACCATTCGCAAGTAGCATTTGCTTTCTCTTGTAGTTTTTATACTAAGGTACAGAAAACAAAGTTTCTTGAGGCCTATTAAGAATATTTTTAACAACTTCAAACTCAGAAGTTGGAAGTTGGACTCATAACACTAACCCTAATATGTTTGCCTTTTTGTCATCTCGACTTTTTTCAGTCTAAAGGCTTGAACTACTAAGTTCTAAATACGTAACTTTGTAAGCATGCTCAAACTAATATACTACTACTAGGACTACTACCACTTTTAAGAGTATTAAGCAAGACTACTGTTGTTGTTTTGATATTGAAGAGCCTTCATATTTTTCTAGAAAACACTAATGTTGACTGTTTGTCACAAAGGTACTGAATCCTTCGGACTTTTCTCCTGTACCATCAATGGAGAGGAGAGGGACCAAACACACAGGGCGGTGTACAGGTGAGAGAAATTACAATCAAACAATATATGAGGTCATGTTAATGTGCTTTTAGGCATCATGTTGCAATAATAAAGCTCAGTATATGCTAAGTAGAAGCGTTCTGATCAGAGTCGTGTTTACAGAGTATGGCCGACTTTGTTTCGGAGTTGGTCCCCATCATGTCGCCCTGTATGTGAGGGGCTTTTGACCAATCAGAGAGGGTATTGCCAGAGGATCTCCTAAATGATTGTTCAAACGCCCCTAACGTGACTACAGGGCGCCATGTTTGCTGCCAACTTTGAAACCAAGTTAGCAATAGTCTCTCTGTACACGGCTGTTGTTCTGATCAGAGTCAGAGAGAGTATGGCCGACTTCATTTCAAAGTTGGTACCCAACATGGCGAACTGTAGTCACGTGAGGGGCTTTTGAACAATCAGAGTGAGTATGGCCAGAGGATCTCCTAGATGATTAGTCAAAAGCCCCTCACGTGACTACCGGGCGCCATGTTTGCTAACAAGTTTGAAACCAAGTTGGCCATACTCTCTCTATACTCGGCTGTTGTTCTGATCAGAGTGGTGTACAGAGAGAGTATGGCCGACTCGGTTTCAGAGTTTTTCACAAACATGGCGCTCTGCGGTCATGTGAGGGATTTTTGACCAATCAGAGAGGGTATGGCCAGAGGATCTCCTAAATGATGAATCAAAAGCCCCTAATATGACTACAGGGCGCATGTTTGCTACCAACTTTGGAAACCGTGTTGGCCATACTCTCTATACAGTACATGACTGTTGTTCTGATCAGAGTCGTGTACAGAGAGAGTATGACCAACACGGTTTCAAAGTTGTTAGCAAACATGGCGCCCTGTAGTCATGTGAGGGGCTTTTGACCAATCAGAAAGGGAATGGCCGGAGGATCTCCTAAATGATTGGTCAAAAGACCCTGATGTGACTACAGGGCGCCATGTTTGCTGCCAACTTTGAAACTCTATATACTTCTCTATACACGGCCGTTGTTCTGATCAGAGTCGTGTTTAGAGAGAGTATGGCCAATCAGAGAGGGTATGGCCAGAGGATCTCCTAAATGATTAAACTACAGGGCGCCATGTTTGCTAACAAGCTTGAAACAGAGTTGTGATGAAAGTATACTGCCCCCTGTAGGTTCATCCCCAGACATGCAGATGAGCTGGAGTTGGACGTGGACGACCCTCTGTATGTGGAGGAGGAAGAGGATGACTACTGGTACAGAGGCTATAACATGCGGACGGGAGAACGGGGCATCTTCCCCGCCTTCTACGCCCATGAAGTCATTGGCCAGTCTAAAGAGATGCTGGGTAGCTAGAGGAACCTCCCATTGACTGACTTGTGTGCGTGATGGATTTCAAGATGGCACGTGTGTGTGTGTGTGTGTGTCTTACAGCCATGAAGCGTAACCCGGCATGGATGGAGACTTTCGACGTTCAGTTCTTGGGTTCTGTTGAGGTACCGCAGCATCAAGGCAACGGCATCCTGTGCGCCGCCATGCAGAAGGTCAGCACAGTGCACGTGGCAGCGCCAGCAAACAGACACTGACCATGTTTGTCCTTCCGTAAGATCGCTCTGTCCAGGAAACGGACCGTGCACGTGCGGCCGCCATCCCTCTGCGAGTTGGAGATCAGCTTGCAAGGCGTGAAGCTGATCATGAGCCTGGAGGATGAGTACGACTGTCTGGATGAGGTAAGGTCAATCTGCGGAGATCCAGTTACTCTACTCCTAGTGCAGGGATTCTCAAACTGTGGTACCACTACTGGCTCCCTCTAGTGGTACGCCAAAGAATCACTTGATTAAAGTACAGTGTTATTCAAACGCAGTGTTACTGTTCAAACTGTGCGTAATGTTACAGTGGTCAAAATATTGAATATACTTGCTAAATAAAACCTCTGCTTTGTTTTTAATGAATACTTAAGCCTGCTATGCTACTGTATATTAATGCCGGTACTTGGAGAGCCAAGTGTTTGAGAACCTCTGTTGTAAGCGTCATACCGAGAGACGTTTGTAATATTTGGGTCAGTCAGCGCAGGTATGCAAACAACACCACCACACAAAAATATAAAAATATGCTTTTTTTTGGTCTTTATTTTGCATTTTAATGTACAACATTTAGTGTATCAGTTTTGGCGTTAAATTATGGAATAGAGTTGGGATTTACGGAAGAGATCCTAAGGAGCCGTTATTATTATTATTACTTACTCAGTGGCCTAGTGGTTAGAGTGTCCGCCCTGAGATCGGTAGGTTGTGAGTTCAAACCCCGGCCGGGTCATACCAAAGACTATAAAAATGGGACCCATTACCTCCCTGCTTGGCACTCAGCATCAAGGGTTGGAATTGGGGGTTAAATCACCAAAAATGATTCCCGGGCGCGGCTATGCTGCTGCCCACTGCTCCCCTCACCTCCCAGGGGGTGATCAAGGGTGATGGGTCAAATGCAGAGGACAAATTTCGCCACACCTAGTGTGTGTGTGACAATCATTGGTACTTTAACTTTAACTTTATAGTTCTTTTTTAATTATGAAGTAAACAATCCCTGGTAGCAGTTATAAGATCCAATGTGGATGTGAATAATTTGAATTCACACAAATATTACGCTATGAATTAGAATTATTCTGAAATGTTGGTCACAATTTCATTTTTGTTTGTTTTTATTTCAAACAATTCTTAACGCGTTAACAGTGACATTATCTTTTTCCCCCCTCACCTAAAACAACCTTACACAACAGCATTTAACAATACAGAACACACAAGAAGTAAGTAATAAAATGTGTATATTTTTCTAAAAAAGCATGAATAAAAGTGAATACATAGCACACTTGAAATACAGAACAATGAACAAATGTGAATTAAAAAAAATAAATCAATGAAAAAGGTGACGCTGCTACATTTCCTTTGACTCACTAAGTTTCAAGTCCAGTTTCCATGTGCAAAGAAGCAGCTCCCAAACAAACTATTCTTTGACTTATTTATTCATGACAACTAGAGATGTCCGATAATGGCTTTTTTGCCGATATCCGATATTGTCCAACTCTTAATTACCGATTCCGATATCAACCGGTACCGATATATACAGTCGTGGAATTAACATATTATTATGCCTAATTTTGTTGTGATTCCCCGCTGGATGCATTAAACCAGTGGTCCCCAACCTTTTTGTAGCTGCGGACCAGTCAACGCTGGGGGGGGGTATTTAAAAAAATTAAAAATTTTTTTTTTCTTTAAATTTATTTTAAAAAAAATAAATAAATACAATCATGTGTGCTTGCGGACTGTATCCCTGCAGACTGTATTGATCTATATTGATATAGAATGTATATATTGTGTTTTTTATGTTGATTTCATAAAAAAAACAAAAAAAAATTTTTTTTTTTTTTTTTTTTAAATTCTTGCCGGCCGCGGCCCGGTGGTTGGGGACCACTGCATTAAACAATGTAACAAGGTTTTCCAAAATAAATCAATTCAAGTTATGGAAAAAAATGCCAACATGGCACTGCCATATTTATTATTGAAGTCACAAAGTGCATATATTTTTTTTAACATGCCTCAAAACAGCAGCTTGGAATTTGGGACATGCTCTCCCTGAGAGAGCATGAGGAGGTTGAGGTGGGGGTGTATATTGTAGCATCCCGGAAGAGTTAGTGCTGCAAGGGGTTCTGGGTATTTGTTCTGTTGTGTTTATGTTGTGTTACGGTGCGGATGTTCTCCCGAAATGTGTTTGTCATTCTTGTTAGGTGTGGGTTCACAGTGTGGCGCATATTTGTAACAGTGTTAAAGTTGTTTATACCGCCACCCTCGGTGTGACCTGTATGGCTGTTGACCAAGTATGTCTTGCATTCACTTGTGTGTGTGAAAAAACGTAGATATTATGTGACTGGGCCGGCACGCAAAGGCGGTGCCTTTAAGGCACCCCCCAATATTGTTGTCTGGGTGGAAATCGGGAGAAATTCGGGAGAATGGTTGCCCCGGGAGATTTTCGGGAGGGGCACTGAAATTCGGGACTCTCCCGGGAAAATGGGGAGGGTTGGCAAGTATGACTGGGAGACGCAACAACTGCTCTGTACTTCTCCCTACGTCCGTGTACCACTCCGTACAGCGGCGTTTTAAAAAGTCATACATTTAACTTTTTGAAACCGATACCGATAATTTCCGATATTACATTTTAAAGCATTTATCGGCCGATAAAATGTGTGCTTGCGGACTGTATCCCTGCAGACTGTATTGATCTATATTGATATAGAATGTATATATTGTGTTTTTTATGTTGATTTCATAAAAAAAACAAAAAAAAAACTTTTTTTTTTTTTTTTTTTTTAAATTCTTGCCGGCCGCGGCCCGGTGGTTGGGGACCACTGCATTAAACAATGTAACAAGGTTTTCCAAAATAAATCAATTCAAGTTATGGAAAAAAATGCCAATATGGCACTGCCATATTTATTATTGAAGTCACAAAGTGCATATATTTTTTTTAACATGCCTCAAAACAGCAGCTTGGAATTTGGGACATGCTCTCCCTGAGAGAGCATGAGGAGGTTGAGGTGGGGGTGTATATTGTAGCATCCCGGCAGTCCGATATTATCGGACATCTATAATGACAACCTTATTAGAAATGTCTTTATTTATTTACTTGTATCTATTTGATATTATTTACGTATTTGTGGAAGTGAACAAACAAACGTGTTTGCAACTGCCGCGGAACTGAAAAAGGGTTCAATCAATTCGGCTTCTTCCTACTCCTTTTCGGACATGTAACGAGCAACATGTTTTCCAACTATGCATGGTCCAAATAAACTAACACCACGACCAGAACATGTTCAACCTCATAGTGAGCATCCATCCAAGTCCTTTTCATTGACCACATTTATAACGAACGATTCCTACTTTTATCATGTCTGGGACTACTTTGGACAATTTGAAAATGTGCCATTTGTATTGTGGTCGACTTGAAATGCAGCTACTGCCATCTTGTGGCATTAGTACAAACTACACCAGTATGCATATTTAGTAGGAGTTAATCCTGTTCCTTGTAGTCACTTCTTCCAATGTGTGAATGTTTAGTCTGATTTCATGTAGGAGTTAATCCTGTTCCTTGTCTCCACCGTCAGTTTGACCGATGTAGTCACTTCTTCCAAATGAAGAACATCTCCTTCTGCGGCTGCCATCCAAAGAACAACTGGTACTCCACCTACCTTCTGCCCTCAGGTGGACTTGCTCTGACATTGTTCTCCATCTGTTCCCCTTCAGCTACTTTGGCTTCATCACCAAGCACCCCATGCTGAGCAGGTTCGCTTGCCACGTCTTCGTGTCCCAGGAGTCCATGAGACCTGTAGCAGAGAGTGTTGGGTGAGTCCTGCACGCCACAAGACTTATTCCAGCAGTGAGCTAAAAGTTACAATAAGTATTTGAGCAGTGCAAGCCAATGTGCTGTTTTTACACAAGTTATAGTGTTGGTCACATGACTAAATAAAGTAAAAACAATACTATAATAGTATTGGTCACATGACTAAATAACGTAAAAACAATACTATAATAGTATTGGTCACATGGTTAAATAAAGTAAAAACAATACTATAATAGTATTGGTCACATGGTTGAATAAAGTAAAAACATCAATACTATAATAGTATTGGTCACACGACTAAAAGTAAAAACAATACTATAATAGTATTGGTCACATGACTAAATAAATTTAAAAAAATACTATAATAGTATTGGTCACATGGTTAAATAAAATAAAAACATCGATACTATAATAGTATTGGCCACTAGATCAGTATCGTGGCCGCTGATTGGTGACTATATTGGATTAAATTGGTGACTATATTGGATTAAATTGGTGACTATTTTGGATTCAATTGGTGACTACTTTGGATTAAATTGGTGTCTATTTTGGATTAAATTGGTGACTATATTGGATTAAATTGTTTACTATATTGGATTAAATTGGTGACTATATTGGATTAAATTGTTGACTATTTGGGATTAAATTGGTGACTATATTGGATTAAATTGGTGACTATATTGGATTAAACTGGTGACTATTTTGGATTAAATTGGTGACTATATTGGATTAAATTGGTGTCTATATTGGATTAAATTGTTGACTATTTGGGATTAAATTGGTGGCTATTTTGGATTAAATTGGTGACTATTTTGGATTAAATTGGTGACTGTATTGGATTAAATTGGTGACTATTTTGGATTCAATTGGTGACTATATTGGATTAAAGTGGTGACTACTTTGGATTAAATTGGTGGCTATTTTGGATTAAATTGGTGACTATATTGTATTAAACTGGTGACTATATTGGATTAAATTGGTGACTATATTGGATTAAATTGTTGACTATATTGGATTAAATTGGTGACTATATTGGATTAAATTGGTGACTATATTGGATTAAATTGGTGACTATGTTGGATTAAATTGGTGACTATTTTGGATTAAATTGGTGACTGTATTGGATTAAATTGGTGACTGTCTTGGATTAAACTGGTGACTATTTTGGATTAAATTGGTGACTATATCGGATTAAATTGGTGTCTATATTGGATTAAATTGGTGTCTATATTGGATTAAATTGGTGACTATTTTGGATTAAATTGGTGACAATTTTGGATTAAATTGGTGACTATATTGGATTAAATTGGTGACTACCTGTATATTGGATTAAAACTGGTGACTATTTTGGATTAAATTGGTGACTATTTTGGATTAAATTGGTGACTATATTGGATTAAATTGGTGTCTATATTGGATTAAATTGGTGACTATTTTGGATTAAATTGGTGACTATTTTGGATTAAATTGGTGACTATTTTGGATTAAATTGGTGACTATTTTGGATTAAATTGGTGACTATTTTGGATTAAATAGGTGACTGTATTGGATTAAATTGGTGACTATATTGGATTAATTTGGTGACTATTTTGGATTAAATTGATGACTATATTGGATTCAATTGGTGACTATTTTGGATTAAATTGGTGACTATTTTGGATTAAATTGGTGACTATTTTGGATTAAATTTGTGACTGTATTGGATTAAATTGGTGACAATATTGGATTAAATTGGTGACTATATTGGATTAAATTGGTGACTATTTTGGATTAAATTGGTGACTATATCGGATTAAATTGGTGACTATTTTGGATTAAATTGGTGACTATTTTGGATTAAATTGGTGACTATTTTGGATTAAATTTGTGACTGTATTGGATTAAATTGGTGACTATTTTGGATTAAATTGGTGACTGTATTGGATTAAATTGGTGACTATATTGGATTAAATTGGTGACTGTATTGGATTAAATTGGTGACTGTATTGGATTAAATTGGTGACTGTATTGGATTAAATTGGTGACTATTTTGGATTAAATTGGAGACTATATTGGATTAAATTGGTGACTATATTGGATTAAATTGGTGACTATTTTGGATTAAATTGGTGACTATATTGGATTAAATTGGTGACTATTTTGGATTAAATTTGTGACTGTATTGGATTAAATTGGTGACTATTTTGGATTAAATTGGTGACTGTATTGGATTAAATTGGTGACTATATTGGATTAAATTGGTGACTGTATTGGATTAAATTGGTGACTGTATTGGATTAAATTGGTGACTGTATTGGATTAAATTGGTGACTATTTTGGATTAAATTGGTGACTATATTGGATTAAATTGGTGACTATATTGGATTAAATTGGTGACTATTTTGGATTAAATTGGTGACTATATTGGATTAAATTGGTGACTATTTTGGATTAAATTGGTGACTGTTTTGGATTAAATTGGTGACTATTTTGGATTAAATTTGTGACTATTTTGGACTAAAAGAGTGTCTAGGTGACCAAGGGTGTTTTTCATGTCTAGAGGACTCTCACCATGTCGAAAAACATATTTAGAAGGTCATGAATATTGTAATAATACACTGCTGATAGCAACAGGAAATAAATTCTGGTCATGTCTTTCTGTAGACGGGCCTTCCAGGAATACTACCAGGAACACCTGGAGTACGCCTGCCCCACTGAGGACATCTACCTGGAGTAAGGACGCCATGCCTCGCATGCACCTGGCCACCAGAGGGCGCTGCAAACGGGTGTGCTCTCCATTCTCCTTCTGTCCCTCCGAGACTGGACAATTCACAGAATGTCCATCTCAGTGGACACTCTCATCTTTCTTTAGACCTTCTTGTTTTCTAGGAGCACCTGTTTCATTTCTCCTGACCTCCTACTGATGACTGATAGCGGGGATGCATGGTCAGACCTAACAAGTGTTGGGCTGCTGGGTGATGGTGTAGATAGTGTAGAAGTAGGAATCACAGCAGCTGCTGCTTTACTTGGTCTACTTCATGGCGACAGGACGCTCCAATAACTCTACCTTACAATGTTCCAGTCACACTAAAAAGAAAAAATTTGATTGATTTGTTTTAGTAACCATGAATGCCAAAATTCCCACTCTTTAGAATGCAGCACTTCCTGTGTCTTTAAATATGAATGAGGTAATATTATTAAATATTTGTGTAAATCACCTTCTGTTAGGATTATTATCACTTTATTCTCCTAAAATTATGACGTTCTTTCCTTTTTTCTCGGCAAATTACACAACACAACCGGCTGTTTTTCTTGAAGAAAATGTTACGAATGCACTTTCATAATATTATCACGTTATTCTCAAAAGGTTTCCTTTTTTTCTTTGAAAAAAAATCTCACTTTAACCTCGTAATATTATATACTTAACTTAAACTATTATGGTAGTAGTCCCTTTTTCTTGTAAAATAATTTTTTACTTTTCTAAATATCTAAATATTTCAACTTTATTGACAGAAAATCTTGATTTTATTCTCCAATCTTGGTAATGTATTTTTTTCCTAGACACTTTTTTTCCCATACCATTACACTTTTATTCTTCTATTTAATTTTTGTTGTTGTTTTGGTAAATTATAGCTTTATTTCTTGTGAAAATATGACGTTACTCTTTTACTATTACGACTTTCCCTACAAAAAAAATACTATATATACATATATATATATATGTATGTATGTATATATATATATTTATTTATTTTATTTTATTTATTTACTTTTCTACCAAAATGAAAAGGAAACTATATTCTCCGAAGATCACAATTCATTGGACGACATTTTTCTTATTATTTTTTTTCACAGATTTACATTTTTTTGTTATTTTCTCTCGAAATAACACCTAATTATTGAGACATTTTGACTTATTGTTGTTATATTTGTGTTAAATTACACATTAGCAAAAAATTTTAATTTATTTTCTATAGTGAAATTCTGACTTTAGTGTCATAGTATGAGGAATGTACGCTCTTAATATTACTGTATAACCTATATTCCTCAAATTAAATACTTCTATTTTTGTCTTTATTATTGCAGTATAATCAACATATTATTTTCTTGAATCTTTAAATACTATGACATATTTGTTAAAAACCATTCTGGTTATGACCTTATGACTTTATTC
Organism: Entelurus aequoreus; assembly: GCF_033978785.1. NCBI lineage: Eukaryota > Metazoa > Chordata > Actinopteri > Syngnathiformes > Syngnathidae > Entelurus > Entelurus aequoreus. The sequence goes on along the minus strand of NC_084733.1, from coordinate 8,411,429 downwards.
TCCTCAAATTTCGAGGTTATACTTTTTGTCTCTTCAAATGACAGTTTGTTATTCTTACAACACGACCAACTTGTTCTTTGACTTTTACCTGGTAAAATTAATACTTTCAACACATGACATTGTTAATGAATAGAATAGAAAATACTTTATTGATCCCTGGGGGAAATTCAGCAATGTGCTTTCATAATATTACCATGTTATTTATTTTTGTATAATTGGTCAAATAATTCTTGGAATAATACAAAACTATTCTGGTCATAGGTTTTTTTTTTTCTTGATGACTTTGTAATATTCTCAAAAATCTTTCAACTTTGAGGAAAAATCTCAATTTTATTTTCCTATTGTGTCAATGTTATTTTTCTTACCCAAGAAACAATTATTTTTATCATATTATCACACTTTTATTCTTGTATTTACCGTATTTTTCGGACTACAAGTCGCAGTTTTTTTTCATAGTTTGGCCGGGGGTGCGACTTATACTCAGGAGCGACTTATGTGTGAAATTATTAACACATTAGCGTAAAATATCAAATAATGTTATTTAGCTCATTCACGTAAGAGACTAGACGTATAACATTTCATGGGATTTAGCGATTAGGAGTGACAGATTGTTTGGTAAACGTATAGCATGTTCTATATGTTATAGTTATTTGAATGACTCTTACCATAATATGTTACGTTAACATACCAGTTGGTTATTTATGCCTCATATAACGTACACTTATTCAGCCTGTTGTTCACTATTCTTTATTTATTTTAAATTGCCTTTCAAATGTCTATTCTTGGTGTTGGGTTTTATCAAATAAATTTCCCCAAAAAATGCGACTTATACTCCAGTGCGACTTATATGCTTTTTTCCTTCTTTATTATGAATTTTCGGCCGGTGCGACTTATACTCCGGAGCGACTTATACTCCGAAAAATACGGACATTTTTTTATTGTTATTTAGTTTGTAAACGATGGCTTTTTTTCCCCCGGTGAAAATACTTTTTATTATTACCACTTTCCTTACAAATAATATAGAACTTTATTTGCAGATTACAATTTATTTGTACAAATTTACTCTCAAACTATTACGCATTTATTTCTAATTTTGTAATATTACAACTTTATCAATTTTCCTCTCATAATCCTCGTTATTTGACAACTTGGCCCCCAAATGTAAAATCTTTATTGTCAGAACATTTGGAGGACTTCTTTCTCATGAGACAAGATCTTTTCCCCACATATTTATTTAAACCCTTTTTTAAACGTATTTTTCTCTAGAAAAAAATACAACTTAATTGAAACTTTGTCTTGTTATTAGAGATGTCCGAAAATATCGGCCTGCCGATATTATCGGCCGATATATGCGTTAAAATGTAATATCGGAAATTATCGGTATCGGTTTTCTTATTATCGGTATCGGTTTTTTTTTATTTAATTTTTTTATTTAATTTAATTAAATCAACATAAAAAACACAAGATACACTTACAATTAGTGCACCAACCCAAAAAACCTCCCTCCCCCATTTACACTCATTCACACAAAAGGGTTGTTTCTTTCTGTTATTAATATTCTGGTTCCTACATTATATATCAATATATATCAATACAGTCTGCAAGGGATACAGTCCGTAAGCACACATGATTGTGCGTGCTGCTGCTCCACTAATAGTACTAACCTTTAACAGTTAATTTTACTCATTTTCATTCATTACTAGTTTCTATGTAACTGTTTTTATATTGTTGTACTTTCTTTTTTATTCAAGAAAATGTTTTTAATTTATTTATCTTATTTTACTAATTTTTAAAAAAGTACCTTATCTTCACCATACCTGGTTGTCCAAATTAGGCATAATAATGTGTTAATTCCACGACTGCATATATCGGTTGATATCGGTATCGGTAATTAAAGAGTTGGACAATATCGGAATATCGGATATCGGCAAAAAGCCATTATCGGACATCCCTACTTGTTATATTTGTGTTCAATTATGAGAAATGTCTTCTCTCAATTATTATTTCAATACGATCAGTAGTTTTTCTTTCCGGTGTGACACGGACACTTTGAAAATAGGAGTGAGGAGCTTTATGACGACTTGTCATGTTTGTGCTGGTGAAAAGCCATATTCCTATTCACACGCCAACCACTGTTTTGACTTCTTGGCGGTGAAGCCGCAGGTTTAGATTGGATTTGAAGTGCTTCTTTCCTGCTTGTAGTGTGGCCAAGGTCGTTTGCATACAGCGTACGTACAGTAAGAAGAGTATTTAACCCACACAGCCCTCAGGTGTGCAGAAGTACTCATGTATATACACATTAGACACTCCCAAGTAGTGCAGTTTTCTTCTGTCTGTTATTCAACTACCCATTATGGCATTGATTGGGAAAGAAAAGGAAAGATATCCAACCCCAAAAGAAGAAACTCCATTCATGTGTATGTAATATGCAATAATTTCATTTGGCTGTCTTATTATCTCATTTATTGGGCGAGCAGAGACGCTTCAGCATTTCTAAGACACGATTAGTTGGCTGTGGCCAAATGCTGCCGAGGCCTCGCTCCATGTAGGATTCATGAGGAAGTTTGTTATGAACATTAGTGTCTACTTCTAGAGGAACACAGTACACCATCTTGTCCACTTCACATCAAAACAACCTGCTTTGTCATGAATTTGGTCTTCAAATAAAATATATGCTTGATGTCCAAAATCTTTGATTGTGGTCTTCATTCTCATTTGACTATTTTTTTCTCAATGATGGACGCTTTTGACCTCCCTCCCTCCTCAACGACACCTGGAGTCGAACTTTTGCTTGCATGCAGATCGGCCTCAGTCTGTGAACATTACATCATCACACCCAAGACAATGGGCACATAAACACACACACCCCCTCCCCCACCCCATGCTTTCACCACCGCTTGTTTCCCCTCGGAGTGATGGTCGGCTGGCAGCGCTTCATAGCAGCAGTCGACCTCCAGGGCCCCAACTCCCCCACCCTCTGTTTCAAGTTGTCGTGATTATATGTAACATGTTTATGTGTGCATTGCATGGAGGTTTTTTCCCACTCCAGACTAGGCCCCCTTAGGAGCCCAGTCTAGATTGTATTTTTTTACTCATCTTCTTCCCCAGCGTTTGACCTTTTTCTTATCTTTTACGGGGCGCCTTTGGCGACCCATCAGCGTTCCTGTTCTGTAACCCTGTACACTGTTTGTTTGTCTAATCTTGAACGGGTTTGTGCTGAAAACATAGTTTCGTTGTACTTGTGCAATGACAATAAAGACCTATCCTATCCTATTTTTTCTTACAAAACAAGTACTTTTTTAAAAAAATATTAAATTTGTGTGATATTAAAATACTTTATTTGCGTCAAATTACGACTAACATCACACTGTAGCGGGCAGCACGGTGGAAGAGGGGTTAGTGCGTGTGCCTCACAATACGAAGGTCCTGGGTTCGATCCCGGGCTCGGGATCTTTCTGTGTGGAGTTTGCATGTTCTCCCCGTGACTGCGTGGGTTCCCTCCGGGTACTCCGGCTTCCTCCCACCTCCAAAGACATGCACCTGGGGATAGGCCCCTCCCACCTCCAAAGACATGCACCTGGGGATAGGCCCCTCCCACCTCCAAAGACATGCACCTGGGGATAGCTTGATTGGCAACACTAAATGGGCCCTAGTGTGTGAATGTTGTCTATCTGTGTTGGCCCTGCGATGAAGTGGCGACTTGTCCAGGGTGTACCCCGCCTTCCGCCTGATTGCAGCACCCCCCGTGACCCCGAAAGGGACAAGCGGTAGAAAATGGATGGATGGATCACACTGTAGCTTTATTTGGTAAAACGACAACATTATAATCACATTTTTCTATTAAGCAGGGATGTGAAAGTGGTTTTGATTGAGGGCCACATGGCAGTTATGGCTGCCATCAACAACCATTTTTGTTTGTTTACATGCTTTTTTTTAATTTCTCTTTGCTATTTGGGCTTATTGGACCCTAATTAGAATAAAAACTAAGAATCATCTTTTGATATGATGTACTTAGTCCATAAGTACACAAACGTGTACTTCATGTTTAGTGACATGCTAATTGTTATTTTTACACTTTTTTTTATCCCAAATTCCATTGTATGTTATACTCTTCTGACACCACCAGATGGCAGTATAAGTGTCCACATAAGAGGCCATAAGACCCCAATTCAGTAGTGTACACAATTTTGGAAATAAGAGCTAAAAGGTGCTGTCCACGCATGTGGCCACTAAGCCTTTAGAGGTGTAGGAATTAGATGTCATTTTCAACTACATACATTGTTTTAAGTGGACGGTCCATTTTCCATCTGTAAAATATAACGGTTTTTCATTTTTTTTACAACATTTTACGGTAAATGGAAAACAGTAGCACTGTTTTTTGGGGTTTTTTTGGGGGAAAAAGCTGGCAGATTAGTTGCCAGAATTGTTGTGTTGAATTGAAATTGGTTTTTACAACATGATATTGTTCATGGAAAAACTGTAAAAGTTCTTTTTTTTTATTCTGGCAACTTAGCTGCCATTTTTTCTACAGTAAAAACTAGAGGTGTAACGGTACGTGTATTTGTATTGAACCGTTTCGGTACGGGGGTTCCGGTTCGGTTCGGAGGTGTACTGAACGAGTTTCCACACAGACATATTAAGAAGCGTAACGCACGTTGTGTAAACAATGCACACCGAGGCACAACACACGGCATGCTAGCAGCTAACGGGCTAGGATAGACTGACCATACGTCCTCTTTTCACCGGACATGTCCTCTTTTGCGGAGCTGTCAGGGCGGAGTTTCTTAAATGCCTCAAATGTCCGGCATTTTGAGTTAGGGTTGCGTGTATTTTCAATGTACGTTCAGGGTTAAGAAGGGGTTAAAAACAAAACAAATTGTGCACGCAGCAGCATTGGTGAGGGAGGGGCAGAGACAGAGAGAGAGAGTTATGATAAACGCGCATGCGTCGCCAGGCTCTGCTTTTTATCCATAGATTTATCAGATTTAATTTTTTATTATCTATAGCAGGGGTGTCAAAAGTGTGCCATTTGCGGCCCACAGCTAATGTTTTAAAGGCCCACGGCACATTCTAAAAATACTATTAAAATAAACAAAAACATAACAAAAGTGAAATAAAAAAGCTTAAAGGTTAAATGTAATTTATAAAAAGTTGCAATGTTGACTAATAAAACAAAGCTGTTTTTTTTCTTTCAAACTGTCATTGCTCAAAACATAATATTGAATTAAAATCAATGTTATTATGAATTATTGACCTATCCAAGGTTCCCATTACTTCACATCAAATATTCCACTAAGAAAAATATTTTTGGTGGAAGATTTTGCAACTTTGGTAAATAAATAACCCAAAAATGTATATTTTGTTGTTTTCTTACTGTACCGAAAATGAACCGAACCGTGACCTCTAAACCGAGGTACGTACCGAACCGAAATTTTTGTGTACCGTTACACCCCTAGTAAAAACAAATCTTTCCATTTACAGTAATACACCGTTAAAAACAACCGTAGATTTCACACTCAAAAACTGGCAGCTAAGTCAATAGAATTTGAAGTAGTTTTTAATTTACAGTAATATGCTATAAAGAACAACGTCACATATATTGTCATTTTTATTCATTTGATGGGTAGTTTGCTGTAAAGTGAAGTATTTTTATTTAGACAAAAACATGTTTGGAAAGTACGATAATATACTGTAATATTTGTTGCAATATTGGATACTATTAAAGTTTAAAAGGTATGTAATTTCAAGCAGTACATACACTACCGTTCAAAAGTTTGGGGTCACCCAAACAATTTTGTGGAATAGCCTTCATTTCTAAGAACAAGAATAGACTGTCGAGTTTCAGATGAAAGTTCTCTTTTTCTGGCCATTTTGAGCGTTTAATTGACCCCACAAATGTGATGCTCCAGAAACTCAATCTGCTCAAAGGAAGGTCAGTTTTGTAGCTTCTGTAACGAGCTAAACTGCTTTCAGATGTGTGAACATGATTGCACAAGGGTTTTCTAATCATCAATTAGCCTTCTGAGCCAATGAGCAAACACATTGTACCATTAGAACACTGGAGTGATAGTTGCTGGAAATGGGCCTCTATACACCTATGTAGATATTGCACCAAAAATCAGACATTTGCAGCTAGAATAGTCATTTACCACATTAGCAATGTATAGAGTGTATTTCTTTAAAGTTAAGACTAGTTTAAAGTTATCTTCATTGAAAAGTACAGTGCTTTTCCTTCAAAAATAAGGACATTTCAATGTGACCCCAAACTTTTGAACGGTAGTGTATATTTTTTTATGTCAAAATGAAAAAAGTCCGTTACATTTAGTGAGAAAATATGAAGTACTTTATTGACACATATCATTTCCAGGGGTTTGCGGGCCAGATAAAATGAAGTGGCACCCGGGCCTTGACTTTGACACCTGTGGTGTAAAATGACGACATTAGTGTCACATTACCTTTTTAACTTAACGACTTTATAATAAATACTTAAAATGTATTACTCATAAATTATTTTACTCTCATAAAACTACAAGTTCATTCATGTAATTTGATTTTATTGAATCGACAACTTTTATTTTGAACAGGTTAGTAAAAATAAAAATGACATACAATTAGAGAGCAAACAACTTGATAAAAATACACACGTGGTTGCACAAATGCTTTGTAATTGCAATTCACTTCCTTCTTGTCGTATTACTTCTCAACTTTAAAATGAGATTTGTGTCATATCTGAACTTTATTCATGTACAATTACAAATGATTATTTATTAACTTTACAAGCTGCTTACTTTTGACATGAAATGAGGATATATGGCTTAACTCCCCTAATATTGCCTTTTTGTAACCTTATTTTTCTCCCTTTGGAAATGTAATATTCTGCTGAAATTAGGACTTTTGGCCGTGCCCTTCCTTCTCCTTTCTGCAAGTTACTGTGTGAGCAAAGAGATCCTACCTGCATTGATGTCAGCAGTGGCAGCAGCTGGGTTTGGGACTGCACTGTGGATTACAACAAGGCTCCAGCTGGGGGTCACTTCCCTTGGAGGTCTGACTCTCCCCAAACGACATGGAGCCTTCAAACTCTTCCTTGACTCTCTTCATCCTCTCCAGCAGCTCCTGCATGTCCGGCTGGCCGTCCAGCGGGAGAGGGTACCGCTCAGACGGGTCGGCGTCCAAATGGAAGATAAGCGGGGGGTCGTGATGCTTCCGCAAGACGAATGTTGAACACTCTTTGTCTGGGGTGGTGGTGCTGTGGATGGAGCCTGGACAACAATGACACATGTGACATGTGGAACATCTAGGCTGGACATCTTACCTTGTGTGTAGAAGTGAGCCTTGTACTTCCCCAGGCGAAGAGCAAACAGGCCACATTCTTCACTAGGATCAGTGGGGTAGAACATCATGCTCTCCCTTTTGCTCTGCCAACACAGCACAACCACATCAAGCCTTAATACTCACTACATTTATTTTATTTTATATATTTTATACGTTTTCTGTCTTGCCTCTGGTGAGGGCGGTCGTATTTTTTTCTCCTCCCGTCTTTTCCTTGCTTGCTCTCTTTTGTCTTGTGTTCTGCCTTGTTTGTTGAATTTATTAATAATATATGTAAAACCAGTGTTTAAGTTCACCTTGGAATTCAACAGTGAGGTGCACTTCCTCCTTTAGACAGCACGAGGCAGCATTGCCTAGTTTACAGTAATGTCCATGATAGCAGGGCACAACAAGGAGTTCCTTTCAAGTAGACTTTAAGCTAGTTCAGTGACGATCGCAAACGTTTTCATCTGCTCGAATCTCATGCCAAACAAAGTATCATCGGTATGTATTGTTGAGTAGTATGCTAATATTTGATTGAGTTGTATTATTTGTTGGTTGTGATGTAATTTGGGACGTTTTATGGCCAAAAGTCAGTCATGCTAATTTTCGGAATTCATACAGTGAAGTGAATGTTAGCATAGTAAGCTAGTTTGCTATAAAGCACTTATATTACATATTTTGTGGCATTTATTTGTCCATTTAAGTTCAATACACTGCATAATGCACGTTTTATCGTAATGGGATTGTGTGTGTGTAATAAGGCTGTGTGTGCATGTCTGTAATGTAAGCATCCTTTCTGCTTGTATGCTTTCAGTTTTACCCTTTTTAGGGTCAATAAACCTGTGGACAAGAAGACGTTTTTCAGAGTGTTTGATGAAGAAAAGGTGTTAGGGTAAAGTCAAGATATTTCTACATATCGAGGGCGGCACAGTCTTGTCTAAACTTTTTTCAAAGCCTCTTTCTTTGCGCTGTCCTCCAAATCCAAACATCAGACATGGAAATGATCAGCTGGACTCTCGACGCAAATGACAAAATCTTTTCGACGAGGAAAAGAGGTTCTGGGGAGCCTGGCTGCCCTGATGGAACCACTGCTGCGTGAGAGATTCCTGGGACAAATGGAGAATCATGTGCCACTCAGTCCTTTCCATCGAGGACGTGGAAGACATCTACCTATTTGGAACCGTGATCGCGGGGCACCTCCTGATTGGGCTGGGCATTGCTCTGGTGTATCGTCAAATTCTAAGACGATGGCAGCCACTCAAGGAGCCCGAAGGCTGTTCGTCGCAATGGAAGGTTTGGGCCGGGCTGTGGGATCACAGACTGGGGCGATTTCTGAACTGAATCGCAAGATGGATCACATCATGGAGAAACTTGCTGAAAAGGAAAAATTGGGTATGAGAGCCAACATGGATGAATAGAACAGACAAGCCATTGTAATGTCTGCTCGAGGAAAAACAAAAATCCTTAGCTACAATTTGACTCCCTCGAATGGCCTTGAGGACAAGAACAGGCTGTTCTGTAATCATCCTCTGAGGCCTTTTAAAGGATGGACGATTTTCAATCAATCAATCAATGTTTATTTATATAGCCCTAAATCACAAGTGTCTCAAAGGGCTGTACAAGCCACAACGACATCCTCGGTACCACATACGGGCAAGGAAAACTCACCCCAGTGGGACGTCAATGTGAATGACTATGAGAAACCTTGGAGAGGACCTCATATGTGGGTAACCCCCCCCCCCCTCTAGGGGAGACCGAAAGCAATGGATGTCGAGTGGGTCTGACATAATATTGTAAAAGTCCAGTCCACAGCGGATCCAACACATCAGCAAAAGTCCAGTCCATAGTGGGGCCAGCAGGATTTTGACCTCCCTCCCTCCTCAACGACACCTGGAAGTCGAACTTTGCTTGCATTGCATGCAGAACGGCCCTGGGCCTATGAACACAACACCACTACACCCAAAGACAATGGGCATATACACAAACAAACTCCCCACACCTTCACCACCGCTTGATTCCCCTTCGCTTTTTAGCAGCAGGCCGGCTTCCAGGGCCCCAACTCCCCCCCCACCTCTGTTGCGAGTTGTTATGATTATATGTAACATGTTTATGTTTGCTATGGCAAAGTAGGTTTTTTCCCTTGGACTCAGTCTGGACCCCCTCCCGAGGGTGTAGCCTTTGACTGATATTTTTTTTACTCTTCCCCCCTTTCCCAATATCACCCTTTTACCACCTTTTTTAAGGAGCGCCGTAAGTGGCTGATCCGTTGGCGGTCCCGTCTTGTTGTCTCCCTGTAAACGTATGTCTGCTCTTAGTGGGACTGTGCCGAAAATGAAATGTCAGTTCTTATGTGTCTTGTACATGTTAAAGAATGGACAATAATAAAGCATCTTGAATCTTGAAAGAGGAGTTGGAAAGTCACCTGACTTAGCAAGAAAGTGGCCAAGTTGGCAACACTGCTCTGTGGATGATTGAATAAAGTAGTCTTGCAGAGTGTGACTTTTTTCCACACAATTTTAACTTTGTGTTATAATGTTCAGATTTTAATGACAACTATGGTTTTGTTCATATAACAGGACATCTCCATTCCCGTGAAATTACTTTTTTTTAAATAAAATTATTACTCCCTCCCCTAATATTTCTACCTTTTTTCAACCACTCTGATATTATAATATTTGACTCTCACACAATACAAATATTTATTGTCTACCACTTATTTTGTTGTGAAATGGCAATGCTTCTTTGTACCTTTCCGTGGTTGAAAAGGATGTCGGCCATGTCGACACCATCGAGCACCACAGGGGGCACTCTAGCTCCAGCGAGCCCGGCGATGGTGGGCAGGATGTCCAGAGTGCTGGCCAGCTCCTGGGTCACACCTAGCAGCACAACAATCATTACACACAAATACAGGGTTTCACCTAAACTGATAACCTGTGGCGTTGGGGGCGTGGTCACCATGATTTAAGAGTAATTTGTTATATGATTTCTTTAAAAAGGCTTAAAAAATGTATACATACATTTAAAACAAATCTGTTATTAGTATTAACATGTTTTTTTTATCATTTTGCCATATTTTCAATTATTGCTGCTTTTTGTACAATGTACTTTGTTGAGATATTTTCAAGTGTTTACAGACTTTTAATGACTTTTTTAATTAAAAACAACTAGCAACAAATGTAGCATCTTCTTCTGGTGTTATTATAAAATGTACTCATGTTCAGAGACTCTTAACTTCTAACCCTCCATGTCTCCGACTAAACAGGCTAGCTGTAGCGATCATGACGTCACACTTGCTTGGCGCTGTTGCTCTAGTTTCACTTTCTCTTCTTTAAAGTCACCACTGTCCTCTTAATGTTTGCACAATTTGTAGATGACTGTCCGCAGGTATATCTGCAATATATATATAACAGGGGTCATCAACCTTTTTGAAAGCAAGAGCTACTTCTTGGGTACTGATTAATGCGAAGGGCTACCAGTTTGATACACACTTAAATAAATTGCCAGAAATAGCCAATTTGCTCAATTTACCTTTAACTCTATGTTATTATTAATAATTAATGATATTTACACTTAATTGAATGGTTTAAAAGAGGAGAAAACACAAAAAAATGACAATTACATTTTGAAACATAGTCTATCTTCAATTTCGACTTTTTAAAATTCAAAATTCAACCGAAAAAAAGAAGAGAAAAACTAGCTAATTCAAATCTTTTTGAAAAAATTAAAAAAAATAATTTATGGAACATCATTAATAATTTTTCCTGATTAAGATTAATTTTAGAATTTTGATGACATGTTTTAAATAGGTTAAAATCCAATCTGCACTTTGTTAGAATATATAACAAATTGGACCAAGCTATATTTCTAACAAAGACAAATCATTAATTCTTCTAGATTTTCCAGAACAAAAATTTTTCAAAGAAATTCAAAAGACTGTGAAATAAGATTTAAATTTGATTCTACATATTTTCTAGATTTGCCAGAATAATTTTTTTTGAATTTTAATCATAATAAGTTTGAAAAAATATTTCACAAATATTCTTCGTCGAAAAAACAGAAGCTAAAATGAAGAATTAAATTAAAATTGATTTATTATTCTTTACAATAAAAAATAAATTTACTTGAACATTGGTTTAAATTGTCAGGAAAGAAGAGGAAGGAATTTAAAAGGTAAAAAGGTATATGTGTTTAAAAATCCTAAAATCATTTTTAAGGTTGTATTTTTTCTCTAAAATTGTCTTTCTGAAAGTTATAAGAAGCAAAGTAAAAAAATGAATGAATTTATTTAAACAAGTGAAAACCAAGTCTTTAAAATATTTTCTTGGATTTTCAAATTCTATTTGAGTTTTGTCTCTCTTAGAATTAAAAATGTCGAGCAAAGCGAGACCAGCTTGCTAGTAAATAAATAACATTTTAAAAAATAGAGGCAGCTCACTGGTAAGTGCTGCTATTTGAGCTATTTTTAGAACAGGCCAGCGGGCTACTCATCTGGTCCTTACGGGCTACCTGGTGCCCGCGGGCACCGCGTTGGTGACCCCTGATATATAACAATTACATCCACATCACAGACATGCTGACAACGCTCCAGACAATGCCGTGTGTTTTGTTTACATCCTGTTTCGGCAATGCGATTTTTGGTGATTCAAGTCTTTTTTCGGTGGTCGAGTTTTGGGTACATGACTTGTCAATAGTGCACAAATAATAGGCTATATATATATCAATACATACCGTATTTTTTGAAGTATAAGTCGCTCCGGAGTATAAGTCGCACCGGCTGAAAATGCATAATAAAGAAGGAAAAAAACATAAATAAGTCGCACTGGAGTATAAGTCGCATTTTTTGGGGAAATGTATTTGATAAAACCCAACACCAAGAATAGACATTTGAAAGGCAATTTAAAAGAAATAAAGAATAGTGAACAACAGGCTGAATAAGTGTACGTTATATGAGGCATAAATAACCAACTGAGAACGTGCCTGGTATGTTAACGTAACATATTATGGTAAGAGTCATTCAAATAACTATAACATATAGAACATGCTATACGTTTACCAAACTGTCACTCCTAATCGCTAAATTTGATGAAATCTTATACGTCTAGTCTCTTACGTGAATGAGCTAAATAATATTATTTGATATTTTACGGTAATGTGTTAATAATTTCACACATAAGTCGCTCCTGAGTATAAGTCGCACCCCCGGCCAAACTATGAAAAAAAACTGCGACTTATAGTCCGAAAAATACGGTACTGTAACGACCAGCTAATGTTAATGTTTTATGTTGGTGTGGTTTGGATTGGATGTCAGTTTTTCCCATGTTTGCAAACACACAGTCTGCGCCTAAAAAGTGATTGGCGGAGAATGAGGAAGTGTTGTTGTGTGTCCGGGGGAAGATAAGACTCACGGAGACAAAAGTGTTTGCACGGGAGGTAAAACCTGTTTGAATTGTGCTGTTTGTTATCATAATAGAATAGAATAGAATAGAAAGTACTTTATTGATCCCTGGGGGAAATTCAGCACCACAGTTCGCTCACAATAGACAAGAATAATAATTAATAATATAATATATTATATATATAATATATAAATAACATAAATATATTCTACATATACTCTACATTTAAGTGCAGTCAAGAAGGAACATATGCATTAAACAGTCTGATGGCTGTCGGTATGAAAGACCTGCTTCAATAAGATTGGTAATACAAGTTAAAAATAGCGTTGGACTTTGTGTTATTTCTTCTGGGAGCTACAACATATTATATTACTTTAATTATTTTTTCAAGTAAAAAAACAACCTTATTTTCAAGGTGTGGCGGTAATCTAAATGCCGTGGCAGCGCGCCACATTCAACTACATTAAGGGGAAACCCTGAAATATGTATTCTGTCACTTGTTTTATACAACCTGGTCCCTACACACCGGAGCTCTTGTAAAAAGAGCTCAGCAGTGCATGCACTATAGAGAGCCTGCTGACCAACAGCATCTCTGTCTGGACTGGAGCCTGCAATGCCTCAGACTGGAAGTCTCTCCAGAGAGTGGTGAGGACGGCGGAAAAGATCATCAGGACTCCTCTTCCTCCTATCGAGGAAATCGCAAAAAGCCGCTGCCTGACCAGGGCTCAGAAAATCTGCAAAGACTCCTCCCACCCCCACCAAGGACTGTTTTCACTGCTGGACTCTAGGAAGAGGTTCCGCAGCCTCCGAAGCAGAACCTCCAGGTTCTGTAACAGCTCCTTCCCTCAAGCCGTAAGACTCTTGAACGCATCATAATAAACCCCTCAACTCCCCCCAAAATGGATTAACTCGCTGGAATAAAAAAGACAATATAACATACATCCATAAACGTGGACACATGTGAAAAAGTGCAATATATTTATCTGTACAGTAATCTATTTATTTATTTATTTATCCATCCATCCATTTTCTACCGCTTATTCCCTTCGGGGTTGCGGGGGGCGCTGGAGCCTATCTCAACTATATATATATTTATATATTATTCATATATATTTATTTATTTATACATGCACCTTATTGCTTTTTTATCCTGCACTACCATGAGCTTATGTAACGAAATTGCGTTCTTATCTGTGCTGTAAAGTTCAAATTTGAATGACAATAAAAAGGAAGTCTCAGTCTAAGTTTTATGAGGGATGTGAGCACCCTTTGAAAAAAAGAGGGACTAGTAAGCTAGCTAGATGGTTAGCTAAGTAGTGCGCTTCTTTGGTTATAGTCCGAACATTTGTTTAATTGGTTTAACAAGCTGGCTAGTTAGCTAACCATCTCGCTGGCTTACTTGTTGTCGCCTCCGTTCGTTATCAAAGCCACAACGTTGACGGCCGTCTACTTTGCCGCTAATCTTCTTAGCTTGTCCTGCAACTCAGTACAGCCAGTACTTGCGGCTGAGGAGACCATTTATTTTGTTCAGATTGTATTTTTATTGATATTAAATTAAAAAAATGTGGAAATTATATTTTGACGCAAAAATAATGTTTAAAAAGGCGGACTTCCGCGCCTTTGCGGATATGTCACATGCCTGTGTCTACATTAGCATTTTTGGCACGTAAATCTGGGTATTGTTCAATGTTTACCCTATTTTTCGGACTATAAGTCGCAGTTTTTTTTTCATAGTTTGGCCGGGGGTGCAACTTATACTCAGGAGCGACTTATGACTGAAATTTTTAACACATTACCGTAAAATATCAACTAATATTATTTAGCTCATTCACGTAAGAGACTAGACGTATAAGATTTCATGGGATTTAGCGATTAGGAGTGACAGATTGTTTGGTAAACGTATAGCATGTTCTATATGTTATACAGGTAGTTATTTGAATGACTCTTACCATAATATGTTACGTTAACATACCAGGCACGTTCTCAGTTGGTTATTTATGCCTCATATAACGTACACTTATTCAGCCTGTTGTTCACTATTCTTTATTTATTTTAAATTGCCTTTCAAATGTCTATTCTTGGTGTTGGCTTTTATCAAATAAATTTCCCCAAAAAATGCGACTTATATATGTTTTTTTCCTTCTTTATTATGCATTTTCGGCCGGTGCGACTTATACTCCGAAAAATACGGTACATACAATGATATACATGTTTGTCTCAATTTTAATATCAACTTGCCAAGGTACTGGAGGTGGAAATTAGCCATTGGCTATAATCTCACATGTTTACAAGTCAAATGCTCCCTAATATGTATTGTCCTCTTTAAATAAAGTACATCTAAATGTACAGTACAGGCCAAACGTGTGGACACACCTTCTCATTCAATGTTTCTTCAAAATAGCCACCCTTGAAGCTCATGGAGAGAATGCCAAGAGTGTGCAAAAGAGTAATCAGAGCAAAGGGTGGCTATTTTGAAGAAACTAGAATATAAAACATGTGTTCAGTTATTTCACCTTTTTTTTTGTTAAGTACATAACTCCACATGTGTTCATTCATAGTTTTGATGTGACTATCTACAATGTAAATAGTCATGAAAATAAGGAAAATACATTGAAGGTGTGTCCAAACTTTTGGCCTGTACCGTATTTAATTACAGTGTGTATTTGCAGCACACCTGGCGTGATCATGCCGGGCCAATAGGCGATGGCTGGCTCTCTCATGCCGCCCTCATACGTGGTGCCTTTGCCGCATCTCAGAGTCCCCGCGTTACCTCCGCGGGCCATGCGAAATAATGAAGGCCTGTAGAGGAGAAAAGTAAAGTTGCACTTAAATCACAGCATCAGTTCTTAGCTGAGAACAGCCAGGTCCAGAAGTACACACCCCAGAAGTAGTGAAGTTGTCACGTTGTGTAAATGGTAAATAAAAAGAGAATACAATGATTTGCAAACCTTTTTCAACTTATATTCAATTGAATAGACTGCAAAGACAAGATATTTCATGTTCACATTGAGAAACGTTGTTATTTTTTGCAAATATTAGCTCATTTGGAATTTGATGCCATGCAACATGTTTCAAAAAAGCTGGCACAAGTGGCAAAAAAGATTTAGAAGGTTGAGGAATGCTCATCCAAGACTTATTTGGAACATCCCACAGGTGAACAGGCTAATTGGGAACAGGTGGGTGCCATGATTGGGTATAAAAGCAGCTTCCATGAAATGCTCAGTCGTTCACGAACAAGGACGGGGCGAGGGTCACCACTTTGTCAACAAATGCCTGAGCAAATTGTTTAAGAACAACATTTCTCAACCAGCTATTGCAAGGAATTTAGGGATTTCCCCATCTACGCTCCGTAATACCATCAAAAGGTTCAGAGAATCTTGAGAAATCACTGCACGTAAGCCGTGATATTACGCACCTTGGATCCCTCAGGCGGTACCGCATCAAAAAGCCACATCGGTGTGTAAAGGATATCACCACATGGGCTCAGGAACACTTTAGACAGGCTAACCTCCTCCAACCTCCGAGGACAAAGCTACTGACAATGGGAGACCAGGCTTTTTGATCCGCCGCTCCCAGTCTGTGGAACGCTCTCCCTGACCACCTGAGGGCACCACAGACTGTGGATGCTTTTAAAACAGGCTTAAAAGCCCTTCTTTTTAAAAAAGCCTTTTCTTAGATATATGCATACTAGTTATAGCTATTTGGCTATTCTAGTTTTTATTTTTATTTATTTCTTTATTATCTTTTTTTTTTTTTTTTAATACACTGCAGCACTTTGAGATGGTTTACTCAATATAAAGTGCTTTTTACAAATAAAATCTATTATTATTGTTATTAGAAAACCACTGTCAGTAACTACAGTTGGTCACTACATCTGTGAGTGCAAGTTAAAACTCTACTTTACAAAGCCAAAGCCATTTATCAACAACACCCAGAAATGCTTCACTGGGCCCGAGCTCATCTAAGGTGGACTGATGCAAAGTGGAAAAGTGTTCGGACGAGTCCACATTTCAAACTTTCAACTTTGCAGTTGATGGAAGCAGATCAGAATCATATCCATATTTAAGTGTTACTTCTTTCTAAACTCCTATAGTCATATTTTCATCAGCTAATGTCTCGTGTGGTACAAAGTGCTTGCATTCGAGTGTCCTTGAGTAGAGAGGCAGAGTGCTGTCTTTGTTGAGACTGCCATTACATTCCTGAGATAAGGAGCACAGCTAGACTGGGGAAACAGCATGTGGGGGGGACAGGGGAAGGAGGAAGTAGACAGGAGTTCCGGGGTTTTGGTAGACCGATCTGGACCGGGCTGGGGAACGCTGGTGTGCTAGATTGGTCTCACGGTTGTCCTCTAAGCTTGGAGAATAAACCACAAAATACCAATTACTGCCTGTTGATTGAATATAAACATCAGCTTATGTGCCATAAAAAGAATCTGGGAGAGACTAGCAATTTGAATTCCCCATTGGAGGAATGCTGGTCAACGCAACACAGTCTAATTGAATATAAGTTGAAAAGGATTTGCAAATCATTCTATTCTGTTTTTATTTACCATTTACACAACGTGACAACTTCACTGCTTTTGGGGTTTTGTATTTGGACAGTGACACTATTTCCTGTCCTTTCACTTTTGAGCCCTTGAAAATGGGAGGCATGAAATGGTCCTAATTCCTAAAAGGTGACAGCCATATTTCTGATATATATGAATGCACACATTAGTAATCATTCCTGTGAAAAGCAGCACACCCGTTGTCCGAGGTGAAGAAGACCAGGGTGTTGTTGATCACGCCGGTCTTCTCCAATGTAGCCAGCAGGTTTCCCACAGTGTTGTCAAACTCCAGCAGAGCGTCTCCAAATGGACCCCTTGAAGTCTTCCCAGCAGCCCCCGGGCCTGCATACTGGGGGTAATGGGTGTGCTGGTGCAGGAGAGAAGAACCAATGGTAAGATAAAACAAACTATTGGTGGTTCATAGTAATGGTCAACGTTGCCCACATGGGAAGGGTAGTAGAGGAAGAAAGGTTGGTCCTTTTCGGCCGCTGCGGCGATGAAAGCGGTGGAGAAGTCACTGTAAGCCCGTTCCAGATCCAGGAAGTTAACGGGCTGTTGCTTGATGACCTCGTCGTGCATCAGCGGGACCGCCACCGTGTCGACGTCGCACAATCCGAAGCACTTGACATCCGGCGGAAAGCATGACAGGTTGTGACATGGACCCTGGAAGAAGAAAAGCAGACGGTCAAAGCAGCGCAGTGAATGAAGCAGTTCATCTCCAGGATGCACGGACCATGTCGTGGGAGTACGGAATCCCCAGGTACTCGTCAAAGCCCTGCCTGGTCGGAAGGAACCTTCCATTGGCCCCCACGCCCAGGTGCCATTTCCCTACCACGGCTGTGGCGTAGCCAAGAGGTTTCAGCACCTCGGCGATGGTGGTCTCGTTCAATGGAAGACCACCGATTGAGCCAGGATACAGGACCCCGGGGTAGATCCCTGAGCGGGTCTGGTAGCGGCCTGTCAATAGTGATGCCCTGGAAAGACAACTAAATCAACCTTTCCACTTTCAAGTAGATGAGGTCAGAATAATATATGTATACAAGTTAGTGGTTTTTTTGATTGATTGATTGAAACTTGTATTAGTAGACTGCACAGTACAGTACATATTCCATACAATTGACCACTAAATAGTAACACCCGAATAAGTTTTTCAACTTGTTTAAGTCGGGGTCCACGTTAATCAATTCATGGTACAAATATACACTAACATCATAATACAGTCATCACACAAGTTAATCATCAGAGTATTTACATTGAATTATTTACATTATTTACAATCCTGGGGGTGGGATGTGGAGGGTGTTGGGACAGGGGTTAGGTTGGGTTGCTATCAGCATACTTCAGTCATCAACAATTATATAATCTGAGAAATGGACATTGCAACAGTGTAGGTCTGACTTGGTAGGATATGTACAACAAGCGGTGACCATAGTGAGCTCAGAAAGCATAAGAACAAGTATATACATTTGATTATTTACAATCCGGGGAGGTGGGATGTGGTGGGGGCAGGGGGTTAGGCTAGGGTTGTAGTTGCCTGGAGTTGTTCTTTTAGAGTGGTTTTGAAGGAGGATAGAGATGCACTTTCTTTTACACCTGTTGGGAGTGCATTCCATATGGATGTGTCATAGAAGGAGAATGAGTTAAGACCTTTGTTAGATCGGAATCTGGGTTTGACGTGGTTTGTGGAGCTCACCCTGGTGTTGTGGTTATGGCGGTCATTTACGTTCTGGAAGTAGTTTGACATGTACTTCGGTATCAGGGAGGTGTAGCGGATTTTATAGACAAGGCTCAGTGCAAGTTGTTTTACTCTGTCTTCCACCCCGAGTCAGCCCACTTTGGAGAAGTGGGTAGGAGTGAGGTGTGATCTGGGGTGGAGGTCTAGAAGTAACATGACTAGCTTGTTCGGGGATGTTTGGAGTCTTGATTTGAAGGTGCATGCGTAGTCGAAAAAGGGTTGAATGAGAGTTCCTCCTAGAATCTTCATGGTGCTTTTGTTGATCAGAGAGGAGATTCTGTAGAGAAATCTTGTTCGTTGGTTGACCTTTTTGATGACCTTGGTTGCTATTTTATCACAGGAAAGATTAGCCTCTAGAATGGAACCTAGGTAGGTGACCTCATCTTTCCTGGTGATAACAATGTCACCCACTTTTATAGTGAAGTCACTGACTTTCTTAAGGTTGATTAGGGACCCAAATAGGATGGATTCCGTTTTACCTAAGTGTATGGATAGCTTAACTGAACTGCCCAGCCTATACCAAACTACTACTGGTACTTTGACTTTAAAAACTCGATTGGTCACATCTAGTCTTAAACTTACTTTGGTCACATCTAGTCTTAGACTTAGTTTGGTCACATCTAGTCTTAGACTTAGTTTGGTCAGATCTAGTCTTAGACTTAAATTGGTCAGATCTAGTATTAGACTAAGATTGGTCACATCTAGTCTTAGAATTAGTTTGGTCACATCTAGTCTTAGACTTAGATTGGTCAGATCTAGTCTTAGACTTAGTTTGGTCACATCTATTCTTAGACTTAGTTTGGTCACATCTAGTCATAGACTTAGATTGTTACATCTAATCATAGACTTAGATTGGTCAGATCTAGAATTAGACTTAGATTGGTCAGATCTAGTCATAGACTTAGATTGGTCACATCTAGTCTTAGACTTAGATTGGTCAGATCCAGTCTTACACTTAAATTGGTCAGATCTAGTCATATACTTAGATTGGTCAGATCTGGTATTAGACTTAGATTGGTCAGATCTAGTCTTAGACTTAGTTTGGTCACATCTATTCTTAAACTTAGATTGGTCATATCTAGTCTTAGACTTAGATTGGTCAAATCTAGTGTTAGGCTTAAATTGGTCACATCTAGTCTTAGAATTAGTTTGGTCACATCTAGTCTTAGACTTAGATTGGTCAGATCTAGTCAAAGACTTAGATTGGTCAGATCTAGTATTAGACTTAGATTGGTCAGATCTAGTATTAGACTTAGATTGGTCAGATCTAGTATTAGACTTAGATTGGTCACATCTAGTCTTGGACTTAGTTTGGTCATATCTAGTCTTCAACTTAGATTGGTCACATCTAGTCTTAGACTTAGATTGGTCAGATCTAGTCACAGACTTAAATCGGTCCCATCTAGTCTTAGATTGGTCAGATCAAGTCTTAAGACTTAGATTGGTCAGATCTAGTCTTAGACTTAGATGGGTCACATCTAGTCTTAAACTTAGCTTGGTCACATCTAGTCTTATAGACTTAGATTGGTCACATCTAGATCTGACTGTACTATAATATTACTTTGATTTAAAAAATCGAGCATTATAAATGTAAATGAGGTAACCAAATGAGAGGGAGTAGGTTATACACAACATAGTCACCTGGACGGGCTACAGACAGGACTGGTGCTGTAGAAGTCCGTAAAGCGGAGCCCCCTCGCCGCCAGTCGGTCCAGGTTGGGGGTCAAAGAGCTAGGATGTCCGTAACACCCCAGGTCGCCAAAACCCAAATCATCGGCGAAAATGAGCACAAAGTTGGGCGGCGAAGCAGCGTAGTTGCATACAAATAAAGAACATAGAAAGCAAAAGTGGGCAACATCCATGGCGCTCTCACACTCTAAGTGCGCTCTCGCCGGTCAAACACCGAAATAAACAAGCTGCTTTTCTTCTTCGTGTGTTAGGCGGCTGGCCATTCAGCTTCATGGCGCATTTGCGCCCCCTTCGTGTGTTAGGCGGGTGGCCATCCAGCTTCATGGCGCATTAGCGCCCCCTGCTGCTGGCGGAGACTGTAGTTCACAAGCTCGAAATCCTTACCCATTTCACCATTTACTATATATATATATATATATATATATATATATCGAAATCCTTACCCATTTCACCATTTACTATATATATATATATATATATATATATATATATATATATATATATATATATATATATATATATATATATATATATATATATATATATATATATATATATATATATATATATTTAAGGGTACGCAGCATGGAGCGCTACTGCCTACTGGCGCTGACGAGACGCGGGGCCGCCATCTTGGAGTGGTGATCTGCTCCACTCAGTGCAATTCATTTGGCAGGGGCAATGAACTGTCAGCGCATTTAATTAATCTTACCTCACTGAATACCACTGATTTTCACGCGCTTTTTTTTGTCATACGTGTAGCTATGACAAAAGGACACATGTTTTATTATTCATAGTTTGCTAAACAGTAATATAATATTATTATATGCTATAAGTCAGTGTTTTTCAACCACTAGTGCGCCGTGAGATAGTCTGGTGTGCCGTGGGAGCTTACGTAATTTAACCTATTTGGGTTAAAAATATTTTTTGCAAACCAGTAATAAAGTGCTGTGTTGAGTGTCGGTGCTGTCTAGAGCTGGGCAGAGCAACCGTGTAATACTCTTCCATATTAGTAGGTGGGAGCAGGTAGCTAATTAATTGGTAAACGTCATATCTAATGCTTAAACCAAAAATAAACAAAAGGCGAGTGCCCCTAAAAACCCTAACCAAATAACTCTAAATTAAGTCTTTATTACTTAGAATGTTCCCCTAGCGTCCAAATAACTGTAAATGAAGTCTTTGTTACTTAGAATATGTTCCCCTAGTGTCCAAATAACTCTAAATGAAGTCTTTGTTACTTAGAATATGTTCCCCTAGTGTCCAAATAACTCAAAATTAAGTCTTTATTACTTAGAATGTTCCCCTAGCGTCCAAATAACTCTAAATTAAGTCTTTGTTACTTAGAATATGTTCCCCTAGTGTCCAAATAACTCTTAATTAAGTCTTTATTACTTAGAATGTTCCCCTAGTGTCCAAATAACTCTAAATGAAGTCTTTGTTACTTAGAATATGTTCCCCTAGTGCCCAAATAACTCCAAATTAAGTCTTTATTACTTAGAATGTTCCCCTAGCGTCCAAATAACTCTAAATGAAGTCTTTGTTACTTAGAATATGTTCCCCTAGTGTCCAAATAACTCTAAATTAAGTCTTTATTACTTAGAATGTTCCCCTAGCGTCCAAATAACTCTAAATTAAGTCTTTGTTACTTAGAATATGTTCCCCTAGTGTCCAAATAACTCTTAATTAAGTCTTTATTACTTAGAATGTTCCCCTAGTGTCCAAATAACTCTAAATTAAGTCTTTATTACTTAGAATATGTTCCCCTAGTGTCCAAATAACTCTTAATTAAGTCTTTATTACTTAGAATGTTCCCTTAGTGTCCAAATAACTCTAAATGAAGTCTTTATTACTTAGAATATGTTCCCCTAGTGTCCAAATAACTCTAAATTAAGTCTTTGTTACTTACAATATGTTACCCTAGTGTCCAAATAACTCTAAATTAAGTCTTTGTTACTTAGAATATGTTCCCCTAGTGTCCAAATAACTCTAAATTAAGTCTTTATTACTTAGAATATGTTCCCCTAGTGTCCAAATAACTGTAAATTAAGTCTTTATTACTTAGAATATGCTCCCCTAGTGTCCAAATAACTCTTAATTAAGTCTTTATTACTTAGAATGTTCCCCTAATGTCCAAATAACTCTAAATGAAGTCTTTATTACTTAGAATATGTTCCCCTAGTGTCCAAATAACTCTAAATTAAGTCTTTATTACTTAGAATGTTCCCCTAGCGTCCAAATAACTCTAAATTAAGTCTTTGTTACTTAGAATATGTTCCCCTAGTGTCCAAATAACTCTTAATTAAGTCTTTATTACTTAGAATGTTCCCCTAGTGTCCAAATAACTCTAAATTAAGTCTTTATTACTTAGAATATGTTCCCCTAGTGTCCAAATAACTCTTAATTAAGTCTTTATTACTTAGAATGTTCCCTTAGTGTCCAAATAACTCTAAATGAAGTCTTTATTACTTAGAATATGTTCCCCTAGTGTCCAAATAACTCTAAATTAAGTCTTTGTTACTTACAATATGTTACCCTAGTGTCCAAATAACTCTAAATTAAGTCTTTGTTACTTAGAATATGTTCCCCTAGTGTCCAAATAACTCTAAATTAAGTCTTTATTACTTAGAATATGTTCCCCTAGTGTCCAAATAACTGTAAATTAAGTCTTTATTACTTAGAATGTTCCCCTAATGTCCAAATAACTCTAAATGAAGTCTTTATTACTTAGAATATGTTCCCCTAGTGTCCAAATAACTCTAAATTAAGTCTTTATTACTAGTGTGTGAATGTGAGTGTGAATGTTGTCTGTCTATCTGTGCTGGCCCTGCGATGAGGTGGCGACTTGTCCAGGGTGTACCCCGCCTTCCGCCCGATTGTAGCTGAGATAGGCTCCAGCGCCCCCCGCGACCCCGAAGGGAATAAGCGGTAGAAAATGGATGGATGGATACTTAGAATATGTTCCCCTAGTGTCCAAATAACTCTAAATTAAGTCTTTGTTACTTAGAATATGTTCCCCTAGTGTCCAAATAACTGTAAATTAAGTCTTTATTACTTAGAATGTTCCCCTAGTGTCCGAATAACTCTAAATGAAGTCTTTGTTACTTAGAATATGTTCCCCTAGTGTCCAAATAACTCTTAATTAAGTCTTTATTACTTAGAATGTTCCCCTAGTGTCCAAATAACTCTAAATTAAGTCTTTGTTACTTAGAATATGTTCCCCTAGTGTCCAAATAACTCTTAAGTCTTTATTACTTAGAATGTTCCCCTAGTGTCCAAATAACTCTAAATTAAGTCTTTGTTACTTAGAATATGTTCCCCTAGTGTCCAAATAACTCTTAAGTCTTTATTACTTAGAATGTTCCCCTAGTGTCCAAATAACTCTAAATGAAGTCTTTGTTACTTAGAATGTGTTCCCCTAGTGTCCATATAACTCTTAATTAAGTCTTTATTACTTAGAATGTTCCCCTAGTGTCCAAATACCTCTAAATGAAGTCTTTGTTACTGAGAATATGTTCCCCTAGTGTCCAAATAACTCTTAATTAAGTCTTTATTGCTTAGAATATGTTCCCCTCGTGTCCAAATAACTCTAAATGAAGTCTTTGTTACTTAGAATATGTTCCCCTAGTGTCCAAATAACTCTAAATTAAGTCTTTATTACTTAGAATGTTCCCCTAGCGTCCAAATAACTCTAAATTAAGTCTTTGTTACTTAGAATGTTCCCCTAGTGTCCAAATAACTGTAAATTAAGTCTTTGTTACTTAGAATATGTTCCCCTAGTGTCCAAATAACTCTTAAGTCTTTATTACTTAGAATGTTCCCCTAGTGTCCAAATAACTCTAAATGAAGTCTTTGT
Organism: Entelurus aequoreus; assembly: GCF_033978785.1. Classification (NCBI taxonomy): domain Eukaryota; kingdom Metazoa; phylum Chordata; class Actinopteri; order Syngnathiformes; family Syngnathidae; genus Entelurus; species Entelurus aequoreus. The sequence goes on along the minus strand of NC_084733.1, from coordinate 8,386,899 downwards.
TACTTAGAATATGTTCCCCTAGTGTCCAAATAACTCTAAATGAAGTCTTTGTTACTTAGAATATGTTCCCCTAGTGTCCAAATAACTCTAAATTAAGTCTTTATTACTTAGAATGTTCCCCTAGTGTCCAAATAACTGTAAATTAAGTCTTTGTTACTTAGAATATGTTCCCCTAGTGTCCAAATAACTCTAAATTTAGTCTTTGTTACTTAGAATATGTTCCCCTAGTGTCCAAATAACTCTAAATGAAGTCTTTGTTACTTAGAATGTTCCCCTAGTGTCCAAATAACTGTAAATTAAGTCTTTGTTACTTAGAATATGTTCCCCTAGTGTCCAAATAACTCTAAATTTAGTCTTTGTTACTTAGAATATGTTCCCCTAGTGTCCAAATAACTCTAAATGAAGTCTTTGTTACTTAGAATATGTTCCCCTAGTGTCCAAATAACTCTAAATGAAGTCTTTGTTACTTAGAATATGTTCCCCTAGTGTCCAAATAACTCTAAATTAAGTCTTTATTACTTAGAATGTTCCCCTAGTGTCCAAATAACTGTAAATTAAGTCTTTGTTACTTAGAATATGTTCCCCTAGTGTCCAAATAACTCTAAATTTAGTCTTTGTTACTTAGAATATGTTCCCCTAGTGTCCAAATAACTCTAAATGAAGTCTTTGTTACTTAGAATATGTTCCCCTAGTGTCCAAATAACTCTAAATGAAGTCTTTGTTACTTAGAATATGTTCCCCTAGTGTCCAAATAACTCTAAATTAAGTCTTTATTACTTAGAATGTTCCCCTAGTGTCCAAATAACTGTAAATTAAGTCTTTGTTACTTAGAATATGTTCCCCTAGTGTCCAAATAACTCTAAATTTAGTCTTTGTTACTTAGAATATGTTCCCCTAGTGTCCAAATAACTCTAAATGAAGTCTTTGTTACTTAGAATATGTTCCCCTAGTGTCCAAATAACTCTAAATGAAGTCTTTGTTACTTAGAATATGTTCCCCTAGTGTCCAAATAACTCTAAATTAAGTCTTTATTACTTAGAATGTTCCCCTAGTGTCCAAATAACTGTAAATTAAGTCTTTGTTACTTAGAATATGTTCCCCTAGTGTCCAAATAACTCTAAATTTAGTCTTTGTTACTTAGAATATGTTCCCCATACTGAAGTGTTAACAAAAACATATAACTTTGTCTTGAATTAGAATTTTTTATTTATTTAAATTTTTCACTAAAGAAGGGTTCGGTGAATGCGCATATGAAAACTGGTGGGGTTCGGTACCTCCAACAAGGTTAAGAACCACTGGGTTAGAACCATGTATCACTTCTGCGTTAAAGACCTTTAAAGGCCTACTGAAATGAAATGTTTTTATTTAAACGGGGATAGCAGATCCATTCTATGTGTCATACTTGATCATTTCGCGATATTGCCATATTTTTGCTGAAAGGATTTAGTAGAGAACATCCACGATAAAGTTGCAACTTTTGCTCGCTGATAAAAAAAGCCTTGCCTGTACCGGAAGTAGCGTGACGTCACCGGAGGAAGGACTTCTCACAATTCCCCATTGTTTACAATGGAGCGAGAGAGATTCGGACCGAGAAAGCGACGATTACCCCATTAATATGAGCGAGGATGAAAGATTCGTGGATGAGGAACGTTAGAGTGAAGGACTAGAATGCAGTGCAAGACATATCTTTTTTCGCTCTGACCGTAACTTAGGTACAAGCTGGCTCATTGGATTCCACACTTTCTCCTTTTTCTATTGTGGATCACGGATTTGTATTTTAAACCACCTCGGATACTATATCCTCTTGAAAATGAGAGTCGGGAACGCGAAATGGACATTCACAGTGACTTTTATCTCCACGACAATACATCGGCGAAACACTTTAGCTACGAGCTAACGTGATAGCATCGTGCTTAACTGCATATAGAAACAAAATAACCTTGGTTTTATTTGAACATCTATAGTTTCAAAATGATGCGTCACATTTTTACATTTTCTTTACTACATGTCCAAAAAGGAGTAGGAAGAAGCAAGGCTTATTTAATCCTAGCCCCCCTCCACTTCATAGTAATGACTTACACACTCCCTGTCCTCTGTGTGTACACATGACAAACATCAGTTAATACAACTGTTTTCTCTAAGTCACTCATGTACTTAGTTAATACGACTTAATTAATACGTTATCATCACATTGTAACCTTATCTGCGTAAAATCACGACACTATCGTCACATTATTCTATATGCGTAAAATTACGACATTATTGTCACATTATTCTATCTGCGTAAAATTACGACATTATTCAGATCAGATAGGTCTTTATTGTCATTGCACAAGTACAACGAAATTTTGTTTTCAGCACAAACCCGTTCAAGATTAGACAAACAAACAGTGTGCAGGGTTACAGAACAGGAAAGCTGATGGGTCGCCGCAAGGCGCCCCGTAAAAGATGGGAAAAGGGTAAAGCGCTGGGGAAAAAGACGAGTAAAAAAAAATACAATCTAGACTGGGCTCCTAAGGGGGCCTAGTCTGGGGGGTGGCGTGTGCCCAATTGTCTTGGGTGTGATGATGTAATGTTTTCTATAGACTGAGGCCGATCTGCAAAAGTTCGACTCCAGGTGTTGTTGAGGAGGGAGGGAGGGAGGTCAAAAGCGTCCATCATTGAGGTGTCCTCGGGGGTGTTTTCAGAACAGCCTGGTCCTGTTTCCACAGCGTCAAGGCCATTCGAGGGAGTCAAATCGTAGACTAGGATGTGGCGAAGTTGGCGTGCTAGCAATCGGAGGGTTGCTGGTTACTGGGGTTCAATCCCCACCTTCTACCATCCTAGTCACGTCCGTTGTGTCCTTGGGCAAGACACTTCACCCTTGCTCCTGATGGGTGATGGTAGTGCCTTGCATGGCAGCTCCCGCCATCAGTGTGTGAATGTGTGTGTGAATGGGTAAATGTGGAAATACTGTCAAAGCGCTTTGAGTACCTTGAAGGTAGAAAAGCGCTATACAAGTATAACCCATTTATTTATCATTTAATTTGTTTTCCGCGAGCAGACAATACAATGACTTGTCTGTTCTATTCGTCCATGCTGGGTGCTCTCAAATTCAATTAAATTTTCCTTTTCAGCAAGCTTCTCCATGATGTGATCCATCTTGCAATTCGGTTCAGAAATCGCCACAGTCTGTGTTCCCACAGCCCTGCCCAAACCTTCCATTGCGACGAACAGCCTTTGGGCTCCTTGAGTGGCTGCCATCGTCTTACGAATTTGACGATACACCAGAGCAATGCCCAGCCCAATCAGCAGGTGCCCCGCGATCACGGTTCCAAATAGGTAGATGTCTTCCACGTCCTCGACGGAAAGGACTGAGAGGCACATGATTCTCCATTTGTCCCAGGAATCTCTCACGTACCCCGCAGCAATGGTTCCATCAGGGCAGCCAGGCTCCCCAGAATACCAATTTTGTCAATTGCGTCGAGAGTCCAGCTGATCATATCCATGTCTGATGTTTAGATTTGAGGACAGCGCAAAGAAAGAGGCTTCGAAAAAGTTCAGACAAGACAAAAACAAAGAGAGCAAGCTGGGAGAAGAGGGAGCGGAAAAAAATGCGACCGCCCTCACCAGAGGCAAGACAGAAAAATTGTCACATTGTAACCTTATCTGCGTTAAATGACGGCATTATCGTCACATTGTAAATGTATTTGTGTAAAAATATGACATTATTATTACATTATTCTATCAGCGTAAAATTACGACATTTATCATCACATTATTCTATTTGCGACATTATCGTCACATTACATTTTTCCCGTAACTTAACGACTGTAATAATAATTGTAATAAAATGTGTTACTCTTAAATTAATACACAATTACTTTATTCTGATAAATTGCAACTAAATTCACATCATTATTCTATTTTTTTTTAATTGCCAACTTTTATTTTCAACATTTTAGTAAAACGAAAAAAACAAAATAGATGAAAAAAAAACTTGAGAAAAAAAACACAAATGTTTTTGTAGTTACAAAACATTTAAAATGTTTTTACAAAATTACTTGACATGAAATGACAACAACATTTACATGACATGATTTAGCTCACGACAACTTCCTTCTTGTCATATTATTTTTCAACTTCAAAATTTGTGTCATATTTGAACTTTATTCCTGTAAAATTACAAAGGATTATTTATGAACTCAGGTAAATTTACAAGCTGCTTACTTTTGACATGAAATGATGATATATGGCTTAACTCCCCTAATATTGCCTTTTTGCAACCTTATTTGTCTTCCTTTGGAAATGTAATATTCTGCTGAAATGAGGACTTTTGGCATGCGTCGGACCAGTTCTTCCTCCAAGGGAATCTAAGTTACTGGTCAATCTCAAGTTCTTTCGATGACATATATGCTGAGTAAGAAGGACCATCAAGACAGAATTGGAATATTTTCAAGTTTATACCAAAGCTTTAGGAGATCAACTTAATCAATACATTCATATCGGCTGCTCTAGTTGATCTGGGGCCGTACTTATCAAGCTTCTTAGAATTACTCCTAAGAAGTCTGCTAAGAGTTGACTTAAGAGTAAATAAATTCTTCGCTGAAAGCTGCACTTAAAAGTTAGTTATCAAGCGTCTTACTCACACTTTCAGCGAAGTGTAGGACTGAATCTTAAGTGTCACACTCAGAGCTGAATTATGACATTACTATGTGCCGTAAACGCAATTTTAGGTGACGTCATTTCTGTGTCCATAGAAATGACCAATCACGGAAGGGAATCCGTTGTCTAAGAATAAAGAAATATCTTGGAAATATTTAAGTGGACAATGGGAGTGTATATTTTGACAATAAACTACAAAATAATACAAAACAAACTAGTCCCCGCCGGCACTCACGCTACCGCTCCCTCTCTTCTATCGCCCACACACTCACTGACGTCACTCACCTCACGGCCACACACATACGCTACTGTCATAACATTTTCTTTCCAATTCATTAATTAGGCAACTAATTTGAAACTGGTGTGGGTGGCTCTATATATACTAGCCCACTGCAGACACATGCAGAAATCAACAAGGAATCGAAAAGTATTAAATCTGTGACAAAAATAATATCCGCTCTGTCTAAACGATACCGTTTGATCAGCTGCTCGTCATAAAAAAACAACAACATTGTTCCGTTCCCTGAACGTTCGCGCACGTCTCTCTCGCCTCAGTGCCATCCCCTGCTGGCAACTCCTAACCACTTAAGACACCTCTGAAGGTCTCTTAAATATCGTGGAGAGTAGGAGTGATTCTTAGACTTAAGAACGTTGATAAAAAGCTTTTATTCTTAAGTTTGAGAGTAGGACTAAATTTCGCAAATTCTCAGGACTTAAGTGTAAAATGGCACTCTAAGAAGCTTGATAAGTACGGCCCCTGGTATTCAAACGGAAAGAGACTACTTCTTGAATAGGAAAACAGTCCCCCCCCAGAAAGGAATGCAACCCCCTTCCCCAACACTGATAAGATAAAGAGGGGGATGCATCTTTCTCACATTCCAAGGTTGAGACATAAAACAGACAATCTGAAGACAAAGAGAGACTGGTAGAATAGAAAAAGGAAAATTACTAGCTGCTCTAAACATGGCTATGTAAAAAGAAAGAACTCTTAATCGTATCTGCATCCTTTCCACACCTTCCTTCTCCTTTCTGCAAGTTACTGTGTGAGCAAAGAGATCCTACCTGCATTGATGTCAGCAGTGGCAGCAGCTGGGTTTGGGACTGCACTGTGGATTACAACAAGGCTCCAGCTGGGGGTCACTTCCCTTGGAGGTCTGACTCTCCCCAAACGACATGGAGCCTTCAAACTCTTCCTTGACTCTCTTCATCCTCTCCAGCAGCTCCTGCATGTCCGGCTGGCCGTCCAGCGGGAGAGGGTACCGCTCAGACGGGTCGGCGTCCAAATGGAAGATAAGCGGGGGGTCGTGATGCTTCCGCAAGACGAATGTTGAACACTCTTTGTCTGGGGTGGTGGTGCTGTGGATGGAGCCTGGACAACAATGACACATGTGACATGTGGAACATCTAGGCTGGACATCTTACCTTGTGTGTAGAAGTGAGCCTTGTACTTCCCCAGGCGAAGAGCAAACAGGCCACATTCTTCACTAGGATCAGTGGGGTAGAACATCATGCTCTCCCTTTTGCTCTGCCAACACAGCACAACCACATCCAGCCTTAATACTCACTACATGCAGCAACAAGGCCATGTTCTGACATTATGGTCACATTGTTACAATATTCCTTTGACGCAGAGGAGTGTCATCAAAAAGGTTAACCAACGAACGAGATTTCTCTACAGAATCTCCTCTCTGGTCAACAAAAGCACCTTGAGGATTCTGGCGGGAACTCTCGTTCAACCCTTTTTCGATTACGCATGCACCTCCTGGTACCCTAGCACCTCCTGGTACCCTCAAATCTAAACTCCAAACATCCCAGAACAAGCTAGTCAGGTTACTTCTAGACCTCCACCCCAGATCCCACCTCACTCCTACCCACTTCTCCAAAGTGGGCTGGCTCAAGGTGGAGGACAGAGTTAAACAACTTGCACTGAGCCTAGTCTATAAAATCCGCTACACCTCCCTGATACCGAAGTACATGTCAAACTACTTCCTTAACGTAAATGACCGCCATAACCACAACACCAGGGGGAGCTCCACTAACCACGTTAAACCCAGATTCCGAACTAACAAAGGTCTTAACTCATTCTCTTTCTATGCCACATCAATGTGGAATGCGCTCCCAACAGGTATAAAAGAAAGGGCATCTCTATCCTCCTTCAAAACCGCAATAAAAGTTCACCTCCAGGCAGCTACAACCCTAAACTAACACCCTCCCCGGATTGCTAATAATCAAATGTAAACAATCAAATGCAGATACTTTTTCTTATGCCTTCTGATCTCTCTCTCTCTCTCTCTCTCTCTCTCTCTCCCTCTCTCTCTCTATGTCCACTACTTGATGTCCATATCCTACCCCCCCCCCACACCCCTGATTGTAAATAATGTAAATAATTCATTGTGATTATCTTGTGTGATGACTGTATTATGATGATAGTATATATGACAGTATATATCTGTATCATGAATCAATTTAAGTGGACCCCGACTTAAACAAGTTGAAAAACTTATTCGGGTGTTACCATTTAGTGGTCAATTGTATGGAATATGTACTTCACTGTGCAACCTACTAATACAAGTCTCAATCAATCAATCAAACTCCTGTCTGCTCTGACTCACATAAACTGCAGAGTGTTAACTATGGTTTTGTTCATATAACAGGACATCTCTATTCCCGTGAAATTACTTTTTTCTCCCTCCCCTAATATTTCTACCTTTTTTCAACCACTCTGATATTATAATATTTTACTCTCACACAAGACAAATATTTATTGTCTACCACTTATTTTGTTGTAAAATGGCAATGCTTCTTTGTACCTTTCCGTGGTTGAAAAGGATGTCGGCCATGTCGACACCATCGAGCACCACAGGGGGCGCTCTAGCTCCAGCGAGCCCAGCGATGGTGGGCAGGATGTCCAGAGTGCTGGCCAGCTCCTGGGTCACACCTAGCAGCACAACAATCACTACACACTTAAGAAATATACACTACCGTTCAAAAGTTTGGGGGTCACCCAAACAATTTTGTGGAATAGCCTTCATTTCTAAGAAGAAGAATAGACTGTCGAGTTTCAGATGAAAGTTCTCTTTTTCTGGCCATTTTGAGCGTTTAATTGACCCCACGGATGTGATGCTCCAGAAACTCAATCTGCTCAAAGGAAGGTCAGTTTTGTAGCTTCTGTAACGAGCTAAACTGTTTTCAGATGTGTGAACATGATTGCACAAGGGTTTTCTAATCATCAATTAGCCTTCTGAGCCAATGAGCAAACACATTGTACCATTAGAACACTGGAGTGATAGTTGCTGGAAATGGGCCTCTATACACCTATGTAGATATTGCACCAAAAAGCAGACATTTGCAGCTAGAATAGTCATTTACCACATTAGCAATGTATAGAGTGTATTTATTTAAAGTTAAGACTACGTAGTTTAAAGTTATCTTCATTGAAAAGTACAGTGCTTTTCCTTCAAAAATAAGGACATTTCAATGTGACCCCAAACTTTTGAATGGTAGTGTATGTATTCTACAAATTATTTTGTGTATTCATGCAATGCACAAAGTAAAGGTGTGACTACATTAGCACTTTTGGCATCGTTTATTTACAATGTTTTAAATGTTTGTCTTATTTTACCATCAATTTGCCAAGGGACTGTAGATGGAAATTAGCCATTGGTTATAATGTCACATGCTCATTAAGTCAAATGCTCATGAATATGTATTGTGTAATGAAGTAAATCGAAATGTAGTATTTAAAGGGAAACTGCACTTTTTGGAATTTTGCCTACCGTTCACAATCTACGGAGCCCCTAAAGGGACATGGGGGAAATATTTTTTTTTAATAATTTTTTTAATTTTAAATTTTTTTAGACATCTCGTAAGTTTCTCGTGCGCACGAGAAACTTTTTCTAAAGTTATGAAAAATAAAAAATACTCTTTTTTTTTTTTTAAGACATGTATCCCGCAGTTCTAAAAAAAAAAAAAAAAAGTATCTCGTGAACACGAGATACATGTCTAAAATATATATATATATATATATATATATATATAAAACAACTTTTTTAAATTTTTTTTTATAACTTTATAAAAAGTTTCTCTAGCATGTCTAAAAAAAAAATTAAAAAAAACATTAAAAAAAATATTTCCCCCATGTCCCTTTAGGGGCTCCGTAACAATCATTATGAGAGAGATCAATTCTGCCTTTAAATCACTTTAAAAATGCATTCAAAAAGCATCAACAATACTTCATTTACGTTGTATAACCTGTATAATAACCAAACTGTAGCGACGTTGTTACTGTAAGAGTGAACACTGACAAACTATTTTTCTAGCGTACACACACATCGGCATGCTACTCTATTAGCCGTAAAAGCAAGCTACGGCAAAAGGTAAGCCAGCAACTGCGTCAAGAGCTGAATGGCTTTTGAGTTTGTAATACACCAATGGAACACCAATCTGTACTGAGTGAAAAACATAATCATATTACAGTATGTATAAAGTATTATTTCATGTGTTGTTTGTACACAGCTATCCAGAAAGTGTATGTACTGTAGTTTTAATAACACACATGACGTGCTGCGTGTATCATGATCAATATTAAAGTGACTCACTCCATGGACAGTTGTTTGTTTGGTCCAGCTGGCCGGGGACGTTTCCTGTTGATTTTGGGTAAGCACTCCATTTATGTTGAAATATATTGGCTCCAAGTTCCGTATTTATAGCCTGAAAATCGCTTTCATCCCCTCTCCCTGCTTCCGTCTGCGCCAACGTCTCACTCTTCCTTCTGTGCTCGCTTCTAGAAGCAGCAGTTCATCCTCCGTATATTCAGCTTCAAAAAGATAAGGTTGTGAATCCTCATTTGTCCAAAAGTAGTCGTCTTTGTTGCCTGTTACCAAGTCTGCCATGATTAGAACACCCAAGCGTTTGTTTCCGGAAGTAAGACGTGCGCTGCTATGGAAACGGAAATCAATTCGCTAAAGAAAGAAGTTCCAGCAATGCTTAAAAATGACCAAAGTATGGTAAATATTGTACATAATACATATTGTTATGAAGGTGTCTGTTACTACATTATATATATACTTGCAGTGTGTATATTGTACACATTACATATTGTTATGAAGGTGTCTGTTACTACATTACCGTAATTTCCGGACTATAAGCCGCAACTTTTTCCCCTCGTTCTGGTCCCTGCGGCTTATACAAGGGTGCGGCTTATATACGGCCTGTTCTTCTCCGACACAGACGAAGAGGATTTCGGTGGTTTTAGTACGCAGCAGGAAGACGATGACACAATGATTAAAGACTGACTTTTCATATACCGGTGGCCTGGTTATTTTGATAACGTACAGGCGAGCACTTTGTATTACTTTGCACCGTTGTATTATTTGTACTCTGCACGAATGCTGTTCGCCATGTCAAAGATGTGAAAGTTTGATTGAATGATTGAAAGATTTATTGTTAATAAATGGGACGCTTTGCGTTCCCAAACAGTCATCTCTGTCCCGACAATCCCCTCCGGGGTAGCAGGAACCCCTATATACTACGGTAATTACACATCAAAACCCTGCGGCTTATAGTCGGGTGCGGCTTATATATGGAGCAATCTGTATTTTCCCCTAAATTTAGCTGGTGCGGCTTATAGTCCGGAAATAACGGTATTTGTGGCGGCCCACCACGAAAGAATTACGTCCGCCACAAATTAAAAAATTAAAAAAAAAAAAATATATATATATTTTTGTCCTGTCCAGCTTCTCAGGCAAATCATAAAGTTGATGTAGATGCCCATATAGGCTGTTCAGATTTACTTTACAAAAAAGAAGTGTAGGATACTTCTCTTGTTGCCTTATTTGTATTTGACCACTACTGTTTGTTTATTTGCTACTGACTGTGGCAGGACACCTCTGCCTATGTTTCACTTTATGTTGCTGGTAAATAATATGGTTGTAGTAGTAGGCTAAAGTTAAATTATTTAGTATGCACTAATTAAAGGGGCAGAGCTTTAAGAGACATTTTAGCTTTTATATTTTATAAGATATATTTTTTGTAAGAACCACAATTAATAAATATATTTCAGTGAATAACTTATTGTTCAAATCTGTATATAAATATGTACATAAAGTGTTGTAATTATATTGTAAAATGGATGGATGGATGGACGTAAGTAAGTTAGTAAGTATACATTTTTTGAGCCTTTTTAGAGAAAATCATAACATTGTAGTAAATTATGCAAATTACTTGATGATGTCATTGTGACCACGCCCATAGCCACGCCCCCACCACCACAGGTATCTTGGCAGTTTATGGGAAACACTGGAGAGGCTACCATGCAAGAAGGAAGCCCTTGTTCCAGAAGCCACACCTTAAGGCTCGTCTAAAGTTTGCTGCTGATCAAATGGACAAAGATAAGACCTTCTGGAGGAAAGTTCTGTGGTCAGATGAAACAGAAATGGAGCTGTTTGGCCACAATACCCAGCAATATATTTGGAGGACAAAATGTGAGGCCTTTAATCCCAGGAACACCATGCCTATCGTCAAGCATGGTAGTATTATGCTCCGGGCCTGTTTTGCTGCCAATGGAACTGGTGCTTTACAGAGAGTAAATGGGACAATGAAAAAGGAGGATTACCTCCAAATTCTTCAGGACAACCTAAAATCATCACCCCGGAGGTTGGGTCTTGGGCGCAGTTGGGTGTTCCAACAGGACAATGACCCCAAACACAGGTGAAAAGTGGTAAAGGAATGGCTAAATCAGGCTAGAATGAAGGTTTTAGAATGGCTTTCCCAAAGTCCTGACTTGAACATGTGGACAATGCTGAAGAAACAAGTCCATGTCAGAAAACCAACACATTTAGCTCAACTGCACCAATTTTGTCAAGAGGAGTGGTCAAAAATTCAAGCAGAAGCTTGTGGTTGGCTACTAAAAGTGCCTTATTGCAGTGAAACTTGCCAAGGGACATGTAAGCAAATATTAACATTGCTGTTATGTATACTTTTGACCCAGCACATTTGCTCACATTTTCAGTAGACCCATAATAAATTCATAAACAAACCAAACTTCATGAATGTGTTTTGGGACCAACAAGTATGTGCTCCAATCACTCTATCACAAAAAAATAAAGAGTTGTAGAAATGATTGGAAACTCAAGACAGCCATGACATGATGTTCTTTACACGTGTATGTAAACTTTTGACCACGACTGTACTTGCAATGTGTATATGAAACATTGATGGAAGTTTTTGAAGTTGTTTTAGAGGCCTTTCAAGGCTACAAAAGTGACTGCCATTAGCTGCATCTTGAAAGTGTTTATCATCTTCAAAATCCACCCTGCCCCCCCCCCCTAAAAAAAACCCTCATAATAATTGTGAACGATAGGCAAAATTCTAAAAAAAAAGTGCAACTCCCTTTTAAAGGCCTACTGAAAGCCACTACTAGCGACCACGCAGTCTGATAGTTTATATATCAATGATGAAATCTTAACATTGCAACACATGCCAATACGGCCGGGTTAACTTATAAAGCGCAATTTTAAATTTCCCGCTAAACTTCCGGTTGAAAACGTCTATATATGATGACGTATGCGCGTGACGTCAATCGTTGAACCGGAAGTATTGGTACCCCATTGAATCCAATACAAAAAAACTCTGTTTATATCTAAAAATTCCACAGTATTCTGGACATCTGTGTTGGTGAATCTTTTGCAATTTGTTCAATGAACAATGAAGACTGCAAAGAAGAAAGTTGTAGGTGGGATCGGTGTATTAGCGGCTGGCTGTAGCAACACAACCAGGAGGACTTACTTGGACAGCAGACGCGCTAGCCGACGCTAGCCGACGCTAGCCGCCAACCGCACGGATGATCGGGTGAAGTCCTTCGTCCTTCCGTCGATCGCTGGAACGCAGGTGAGCACGGGTGTTGATGAGCAGATGAGGGCTGGCGTAGGTGGAGCGCTAATGTTTTTATCATAGCTCTGTGAGGTCCCGTTGCTAAGTTAGCTTCAATGGCGTCGTTAGCAACAGCATTGTTAAGCTTTGCCAGGCTGGGAATTATTAACCGTGTATTTACATGTCCATGGTTTAATAGTATTGTTGATCTTCTGTCTATCCTTCCAGTCAGGGATTTATTTATTTTGTTTCTATCTGCATTTGAGCCCGATGCTATCACGTTAGCTCAGTAGCTAAAGAGCTTCGCCGATGTATTGTCGTGGAGATAAAAGTCACTGTGAATGTCCATTTCACCTTCTCGACTCTCATGTTCAAGAGGATATAGTATCCGGGGTGGTTTAAAATACAAATCTGTGATTCACAATAGAAAAAGGAGAAAGTGTGGAATCCAATGAGCCAGCTTGTACCTAAGTTACGGTCAGAGCGAAAAAAGATACGTCCTGCATTGCCTCTCTAGTCCTTCACTCTCACTTTCCTCATCCACAAATCTTTCATCCTCGCTCAAATTAATGGGGTAATCGTCGCTTTCTCGGTCTGAATCTCTCTCGCTGCATTGTAAACAATGGTACAATGTGAGGAGTCCTTCCTCCGGTGTCGTCACGCTACTTCCGGTATAGGCAAGGCTTTTTTTTATCAGCGACCAAAAGTTGCGACCTTTATCATCGTTGTTCTCTACTAAATCCTTTCATCAAAAATATGGCAATATCGCGAAATGATCAAGTATGACACATAGAATGGATCTGCTATCCCCGTTTGAATACAAAAATGTCATTTCAGTAGGCCTTTAAATCTAGTGTGTATTTGCAGCACACCTGGCGTGATCATGCCGGGCCAATAGGCGATGGCTGGCTCTCTCATGCCGCCCTCATACGTGGTGCCTTTGCCGCATCTCAGAGTCCCCGCGCTACCTCCGCGGGCCATGCGAAATAATGCAGGCCTGTAGAGGAGAAAAGTAAAGTTGCACTTCAATCACAGCATCAGTTCATAGCTGACAACAGCCAGGTCCAGAAGTGTTTGGACAGTGACACTATTTCGTGTATTCATTCCTGAGAAAAACAGCCCACCCGTTGTCCGACGTGAAGAAGACCAGGGTGTTGTTGATCACGCCGGTCTTCTCCAATGTAGCCAGCAGGTTTCCCACAGTGTTGTCAAACTCCAGCAGAGCGTCTCCAAATGGACCCCTTGAAGTCTTCCCAGCAGCCCCCGGGCCTGCATACTGGGGGCAGTGGGTGTGCTGGTGCAGGAGAGAAGAACAAATGGTAAGATAAAACAAACTATTGGTGGTTCATAGTAATGGTCAACGTTGCCCACATGGGAAGGGTAGTAGAGGAAGAAAGGTTGGTTCTTTTCGGCCGCTGCGGCGATGAAAGCGGTGGAGAAGTCACTGTAAGCCCGTTCCAGATCCAGGAAGTTAACGGGCTGTTGCTTGATGACCTCGTTGTGCATCAGCGGGACCGCCACCGAGTCGACGTCGCACAATCCGAAGCACTTGACATCCGGCGGAAAGCATGACAGGTTGTGACATGGACCCTGGAAGAAGAAAAGCAGACGGTCAAAGCAGCGCAGTGAATGAAGCGGTTCATCTCCAGGATGCACGGACCATGTCGTGGGAGTATGGAATCCCCAGGTACTCGTCAAAACCCTGCCTGGTCGGAAGGAACCTTCCATTGGCCCCCACGCCCAGGTGCCATTTCCCTACCACGGCTGTGGCGTAGCCAAGAGGTTTCAGCACCTCGGCGATGGTGGTCTCGTTCAATGGAAGACCACCGATTGAGCCAGGATACAGGACCCCGGGGTACATCCCTGAGCGGGTCTGGTAGCGGCCTGTCAATAGTGATGCCCTGGAAAGACCACTAAATCAACCTTTCCACCCTCAAGTAGACGAGGTTACAATAATACACACTGGTTAGTCCTGCGCTGCCTATACTAATCTATTACTAGTTGTGGGGGGGCGTGGCCTGCGGACCTGCAGTGAAGCGGGATATGCCAGGACCGGTTTCGAGATTAGCGACAGGTGGGTAGATGGCACACCTGGGCTGGCTTATTTAATCACCGGTCGGTCAGCAGCCGGGAAGGAGAGGGGTTGTTGATGGTGGAGAGAAAACCCGAGCACGAACGAGAGTGAGGGCGAGACGGACAGAAATGACTGAAAACCAACACAAAAAACATTTATTGCAAAATAAAACCATTGTTCAGAAAGATGAACGAGGTGGAGAAATTGGTGGTCTGAAGAACCCGGAAGAGCAAGTCTTCCACACTACTTTATACCAATCTACTACTAGTATGTACTAATCTACTACTAGTACTGCACTTAGGTGAAAGGTGACAACAATTGTAAGGCCCACAAATAGCCACTACCACAAAATGATTATTCTCCATTGAACTAATATATGTTGATATGAATGAATCTGAAATAAAACAAAGCTACAAGTCATACAATATTATCCATCCATCCATCCATCCATCTTCTTCCGCTTATCCGAGATCGGGTTGCGGGGGCAGCAGCCTAAGCAGGGAAACCCAGACTTCCCTCTCCCCAGCCACTTCGTCCAGCTCTTCCCGGGGGATCCCGAGGCGTTCCCAGGCCAGCCGGGAGACATAGTCTTCCCAACGTGTCCTGGGTCTTCCCCGTGGCCTCCTACCGGTCGGACGTGCCCTAAACACCTCCCTAGGGAGGCGTTCGGGTGGCATCCTGACCAGATGCCCGATCCACCTCAACTGGCTCCTCTCGATGTGGAGGAGCAGCGGCTTTACTTGGAGCTCCCCCCGGATGGCAGAGCTTCTCACCCTATCTCTAAGGGAGAGCCCCGCCACCCGGCGGAGGAAACTCATTTCGGCCACTTGTACCCGTGATCTTGTCCTTTCGGTCATAACCCAAAGCTCATGACCATAGGTGAGGATGGGAACGTAGATCGACCGGTAAATTGAGAGCTTTGCCTTCCGGCTCAGCTCCTTCTTCACCACAACGGATCGATACAGCGTCCGCATTACTGAAGACGCCGCACCGATCCGCCTGTCGATCTCACGATCCACTCTTCCCTCACTCGTGAACAAGACTCCAAGGTACTTGAACTCCTCCACTTGGGGCAGGGTCTCCTCCGCAACCCGGAGATGGCACTCCACCCTTTTCCGGGCGAGAACCATGGACTCGGATTTGGAGGTGCTGATTCTCATCCCAGTCGCTTCACACTCAGCTGCGAACCGATCCAGCGAGAGCTGAAGATCCTGGCCAGATGAAGCCATCAGGACCACATCATCTGCAAAAAGCAGAGACCTAATCCTGCAGCCACCAAACCAGATCCCCTCAACGCCTTGACTACGCCTAGAAATTCTGTCCATAAAAGTTATGAACAGAATCGGTGACAAAGGGCAGCCTTGGCTGAGTCCAACCCTCACTGGAAACGTGTCCGACTTACTGCCGGCAATGCGGACCAAACTCTGGCACTGATCATACAGGGAGCGGACCTGTATGCCGCCACAATCGCCACAATCAGACAGTCCGATACCCCATACTCTCTGAGCACTCCCCACAGGACTTCCCGAGGGACACGGTCGAATGCCTTCTCCAAGTCCACAAAACACATGTAGACTGGTTGGGAAAACTCCCATGCACCCTCAAGGACCCTGCCGAGAGTATAGAGCTGGTCCACAGTTCCACGACCAGGACGAAAACCACACTGTTCCTCCTGAATCCGAGGTTCGACTATCCGGCGTAGCCTCCTCTCCAGCACACCCGAATAGACCTTACCGGGAAGGCTGAGGAGTGTGATCCCACAATAGTTAGAACACACCCTCCGGTTCCCCTTCTTAAAAAGAGGAACCACCACCCCGGTCTGCCAATCCAGATACAATATTATAATTTGGAATTATTTCAATAACCCCCTTGGTCAGTTACTTTATCACGATGTGTTCAATGTGGTCATGTAAAATGTGTCATTAGTGGGACATTTCATAGCCTAAATACAATAAAAGTTAGATGTTCAAAGATTGTGTTCAAACAACTCTTCTGCATTATGACATGTTCAAGTTCTACTCAGTAATGAATAATTATATACAGTCTGAGTAATTATTAACTTGAATAATTACTGAGTAACTGAACCATGACCTTTGTCGGATGTTAATATATACTGATGATGAGTATCTGACCAAGGTCAATGACTTTATCACGATGTGTTCAATGTGTCATGTAAAATGTGTTATTAGTGGGACACTTAATGACCTAAATACAACAAGTTAGATGTTGACAGAGTTGTTGTTAATGTGGCACCAAAATAGCAGACAACAACAAAGTCAAACCACTATTTAGAATTTTAAACCGACTTTTGAATGGTTTAACAATATTTTTGTCTGGGAAAGAGAAGAAGAGCTATAGTTCTTATTGCACTGAAAGAACAGTTTTAAAAGATTCAAATAAGAATGAAAACATTAAACACATTGTCATGTCGGGGCTTTCAATCATCACAATCATGTCATGTCGGGGCTTTCAATCATCACAATCATGGACTGTTTGTTTGTCTTAGAAGATGTTTCACCTCTCATCTGAGTAGACTTCATCACTTCATGTTCATAGACTTAGATTGTTACATCTAGTCTTAGACTTAGTTGGTTACATCTAGTCTTAGACTTAGATTGTTGCATCTAGTCTTAGACTTAGATTGTTACATCTAGTCTTAGACTTAGATTGTTACATCTAGTCTTAGACTTAGATTGTTACATCTAGTCTTAGACTTAGATTGTTGTATCTAGTCTTAGACTTAGATTGTTACATCTAGTCTTAGACTTAGATTGTTACATCTAGTCTTAGACTTAGATTGTTGCATCTAGTCTTAGACTTAGATTGTTACATCTTGTCATAGACTTAGATTGTTACATCTTGTCATAGACTTAGATTGGTCACATCTAGTCTTAGCTTGGTCAGATGTAGTCTTTGACTTAGATTAGTCACATCTAGTCTTAGACTTAGATTGGTCACATCTAGTCTTAGACTTAGATTGTTACATCTAGTCTTAGACTTAGATTGTTACATCTAGTCTTAGACTTAGATTGTTGCATCTAGTCTTAGACTTAGATTGTTACATCTTGTCATAGACTTAGATTGTTACATCTTGTCATAGACTTAGATTGGTCACATCTAGTCTTAGCTTGGTCAGATGTAGTCTTTGACTTAGATTGGTCACATCTAGTCTTAGACTTAGATTGGTCACATCTAGTCTTAGACTTAGATTGTTACATCTTGTCTTAGACTTAGATTGGTCACATCTAGTCTTAGCTTGGTCAGATGTAGTCTTTGACTTAGATTGGTCACATCTAGTCTTAGACTTAGATTGGTCACATCTAGTCTTAGACTTAGACCGGTCACATCTAGTCTTAGACTTAGTTTGGTCACATCTAGTCTTAGAATTAGTTTGGTCACAATTAGGCTTAGACTTAGATTGGTCAGATCTAGTCTTAGACTTAGATCGGTCACATCTAGTCTTAGACTTAGTTTGGTCACATCTAGTCTTAGACTTAGATCGGTCACATCTAGTCTTAGACTTAGTTTGGTCACATCTAGTATTAGACTTAGATTGTTACATCTTGTCAAAGACTTAGATTGGTCACATCTAGTCTTAGCTTGGTCAGATGTAGTCTTTGACTTAGATTGGTCACATCTAGTCTTAGACTTAGATCGGTCACATCTAGTCTTAGACTTAGATTGGTCACATCTAGTCTTAGAATTAGTTTGGTCACATCTAGTATTAGACGTAGATTGTTACATCTTGTCAAAGACTTAGATTGGTCACATCTAGTCTTAGCTTGGTCAGATGTAGTCTTTGACTTAGATTGGTCACATCTAGTCTTAGACTTAGATCGGTCACATCTAGTCTTAGACTTAGTTTGGTCACATCTAGTCTTAGAATTAGTTTGGTCACAATTAGGCTTAGACTTAGATTGGTCAGATCTAGTCTTAGACTTAGATCGGTCAAATCTAGTCTTAGACTTAGTTTGGTTACATCTAGTCTCAGATTTAGATCGGTCACATCTAGTCTTAGACTTAGATTGCTACATCTAGTCATAGACTTAGATTAGTCACATCTTGTCTTAGACAGTTTGGTCACATCTAGTCTTATATTGGTCAGATCTAGTATTAGACTTAGTTTGGTCACATCTAGTCTTAGCCTTAAATTGGTCAGATCTAGTATTAGACTTAGTTTGGTCACATCTAGTCTTAGCCTTAAATTGGTCAGATCTAGTCATAGACTTAGATTGGTCACATCTTAGACAGTTTGGTCACATCTAGTCTTAGACTTAGTTTGGTCACATCTAGTCTTAGACTTAGAATGGTCAGATCTAGTCATGGACTTAGATCGGTCACATCTAGTCTTAGACAAAGTTTGGTCACATCTAGTCTTAGCTTGGTCAGATGTAGTATTTGACTTAGATTGGTCACATCTAGTCTTACACTTAGATTGGTTACATATAGTCTTTGACTTAGATGGGTCACATCTAGTCTTAAACTTAGATTGTTCACATCTATTCTTAGACTTAGATTGGTCACATCTAGATCTGACTGTACTATATTAATACTTTGATTTAAAAATCGAGCATTATAAATGTAAATGAGGTAACCAAAAGAGAGGGAGTAGGTTATACACAACATAGTCACCTGGACGGGCTACAGACAGGACTGGTGCTGTAGAAGTCCGTAAAGCGGAGCCCCCTCGCCGCCAGTCGGTCCAGGTTGGGGGTCAAAGAGCTAGGATGTCCGTAACACCCCAGGTCGCCAAAACCCAAATCATCGGCGAAAATGAGCACGAAGTTGGGCGGCGAAGCAGCGTAATTGCATACAAATAAAGAACATAGAAAGCAAAAGTGGGCAACATCCATGGCGCTCTCACACACTAAGTGCGCTCTCGCGGGTCGAACACCGAAATGAGTCAGGTGTTGGCCATCCTAATGTGACGTCACGCACAGGTGAACGTGTTTATTGCCTCTTTTGTTAGTTACAAATGAATAAAATCCCTATTAGTACGGCTCTTTATTGTTAAATTTTATATATTTTCTTATAATACTTCGACTTATTTTTTTTGTAGAAATAGTGCAATTGTTACAGCAACGGCACGATAATAATGACGTCACGCAGAGGCGGAAATGTAGTCTTTTTTTGTTTGGATTGCGAGTTTGGAGAAACGAACGCAGAGCAGGGATGACCACGCCCCCGCGCTCAAGTGAGCTCATTTGATTGGTCACTGCAAAGTCCTTTCTTCTTCTTCGCTGATTTTGTCATGCAGTGCGCCACTTTCGCCCCCATCGGTCGCTGAGGGAAAATGTCTGTCTTGAAGGAAGCATCATGAAGGTAAAGATGTGATGGAATAACGTCTGTTTGTAGGTTATTATTGTTATTATTATTATTAAACCACGTACAGTAAATATAAGTTCTCAATAAAGTATTATTATTATTAAACCACGTACAGTAAGTACAAGTTCTCAATGAAGTACTATTATTATTAAACCACGTACAGTAAGTAGAAGTTCTCAATAAAGTACTATTATTATTAAACCACGTACAGTAAATATAAGTTCTCAATAAAGTATTATTATTATTAAACCACGTACAGTAAGTAGAAGTTCTCAATGAAAAGTAGCAGCATGACGACAGAAACATACTTCTTGTTCGAACTCAGACGCCCACATGGAAAACAAAATGTCCCAACAGAACCATGGAAGTGTCCTCAAAGATAAAAGGATAGATTAATTCTGATGGAAAATAATCTGCAATTTTGAAGAGTTTTATATAATTTTTTTGCTGGGTGAAAGTTTGGCTAAATACATCAAGTGTCACATGACATGAAATATTGAGATTGTTACATCTAGTCTTAGACTTAGTTTGGTCACATCTAGTCTTAGACTTAGTTTGGTCACATCTAGTCTTAGACTTACATTGGTCACATCTACTCTTAGACTTAGTTTGGTCACATCTAGTCTTAGACTTAGTTTGGTCACATCTAGTCTTAGACTTAGTTTGGTCACATCTAGTCTTAGACTTAGTTTGGTCACATCTAGTCTTAGACTTAGTTTGGTCACATCTAGTCTTAGACTTTGATTGTTACATCTAGTCTTAGACTTACATTGGTCACATCTAGTCTTAGACTTAGTTTGGTCACATCTAGTCTTAGACTTAGTTTGGTCACATCTAGTCTTAGACTTAGTTTGGTCACATCTAGTCTTAGACTTAGTTTGGTCACATCTAGTCTTAGACTTAGTTTGGTCACATCTAGTCTTAGACTTTGATTGTTACATCTAGTCTTAGACTTACATTGGTCACATCTAGTCTTAGACTTTGATTGTTACATCTAGTCTTAGACTTACATTGGTCACATCTAGTCTTAGACTTAGTTTGGTCACATCTAGTCTTAGACTTAGTTTGGTCACATCTAGTCTTAGACTTAGTTTGGTCACATCTAGTCTTAGACTTAGTTTGGTCACATCTAGTCTTAGACTTTGATTGTTACATCTAGTCTTAGACTTACATTGGTCACATCTAGTCTTAGACTTAGTTTGGTCACATCTAGTCTTAGACTTAGTTTGGTCACATCTAGTCTTAGACTTAGTTTGGTCACATCTAGTCTTAGACTTAGTTTGGTCACATCTAGTCTTAGACTTAGTTTGGTCACATTTAGTCTTAGACTTAGATTGGTCACATCTAGTCTTAGACTTAGTTTGGTCACATCTAGTCTTAGACTTAGTTTGGTCACATCTAGTCTTAGACTTAGTTTGGTCACATCTAGTCTTAGACTTAGTTTGGTCACATCTAGTCTTAGACTTTGATTGTTACATCTAGTCTTAGACTTACATTGGTCACATCTAGTCTTAGACTTTGATTGTTACATCTAGTCTTAGACTTACATTGGTCACATCTAGTCTTAGACTTAGTTTGGTCACATCTAGTCTTAGACTTAGTTTGGTCACATCTAGTCTTAGACTTAGTTTGGTCACATCTAGTCTTAGACTTTGATTGTTACATCTAGTCTTAGACTTACATTGGTCACATCTAGTCTTAGACTTAGTTTGGTCACATCTAGTCTTAGACTTAGTTTGGTCACATCTAGTCTTAGACTTAGTTTGGTCACATCTAGTCTTAGTGTTTGTTTGGTCACATCTAGTCTTAGACTTACATTGGTCACATCTAGTCTTAGACTTAGTTTGGTCACATCTAGTCTTAGACTTAGTTTGGTCACATCTAGTCTTAGACTTAGTTTGGTCACATCTGCTCTTATACTTAGTTTGGTCACATCTAGTCTTAGACTTAGATTGTTACATCTAGTCTTAGACTTAGTTTGGTCACATCTAGTCTTAGTGTTTGTTTGGTCACATCTAGTCTTAGACTTACATTGGTCACATCTAGTCTTAGACTTAGTTTGGTCACATCTGGTCTTAGACTTAGTTTGGTCACATCTAGTCTTAGACTTAGTTTGGTCACATCTACTCTTATACTTAGTTTGGTCACATCTAGTCTTAGACTTAGATTGTTACATCTAGTCTTAGACTTAGTTTGGTCACATCTAGTCTTAGTGTTAGTTTGGTCACATCTAGTCTTAGACTTAGTTTGGTCACATCTAGTCTTAGACTTAGTTTGGTCACATCTACTCTTAGACTTAGATTGTTACATCTAGTCTTAGACTTAGTTTGGTCACATCTAGTCTTAGTGTTAGTTTGGTCACATCTAGTCTTAGACTTAGATTAGTCACATCTAGTCTTAGACTTTGATTGTTACATCTAGTCTTAGACTTAGATTGGTCACATCTAGTCTTAGACTTAGTTTGGTCACATCTAGTCTTAGACTTAGTTTGGTCACATCTAGTCTTAGACTTAGTTTGGTCACATCTAGTCTTAGACTTAGTTTGGTCACATCTAGTCTTAGACTTACATTGGTCACATCTAGTCTTAGACTTAGTTTGGTCACATCTAATCTTAGACTTAGTTTGGTCACATCTACTCTTATACTTAGCTTGGTCACATCTAGTCTTAGACTTAATTTGGTCACATCTACTCTTAGATTTAGTTTGGTCACATCTAGTCTTAGACTTAGTTTGGTCACATCTAATCTTAGACTAAGTTTGGTCACATCTAATCTTAGACTTAGTTTGGTCACATCTACTCTTATACTTAGTTTGGTCACATCTAGTCTTAGACTTTGATTGTTACATCTAGTCTTAGACTTACATTGGTCACATCTAGTCTTAGACTTAGTTTGGTCACATCTAGTCTTAGACTTAGTTTGGTCACATCTAGTCTTAGACTTAGTTTGGTCACATCTAGTCTTAGACTTTGATTGTTACATCTAGTCTTAGACTTACATTGGTCACATCTAGTCTTAGACTTAGTTTGGTCACATCTAGTCTTAGACTTAGTTTGGTCACATCTAGTCTTAGACTTAGTTTGGTCACATCTAGTCTTAGTGTTTGTTTGGTCACATCTAGTCTTAGACTTACATTGGTCACATCTAGTCTTAGACTTAGTTTGGTCACATCTAGTCTTAGACTTAGTTTGGTCACATCTAGTCTTAGACTTAGTTTGGTCACATCTGCTCTTATACTTAGTTTGGTCACATCTAGTCTTAGACTTAGATTGTTACATCTAGTCTTAGACTTAGTTTGGTCACATCTAGTCTTAGTGTTTGTTTGGTCACATCTAGTCTTAGACTTACATTGGTCACATCTAGTCTTAGACTTAGTTTGGTCACATCTGGTCTTAGACTTAGTTTGGTCACATCTAGTCTTAGACTTAGTTTGGTCACATCTACTCTTATACTTAGTTTGGTCACATCTAGTCTTAGACTTAGATTGTTACATCTAGTCTTAGACTTAGTTTGGTCACATCTAGTCTTAGTGTTAGTTTGGTCACATCTAGTCTTAGACTTAGTTTGGTCACATCTAGTCTTAGACTTAGTTTGGTCACATCTACTCTTAGACTTAGATTGTTACATCTAGTCTTAGACTTAGTTTGGTCACATCTAGTCTTAGTGTTAGTTTGGTCACATCTAGTCTTAGACTTAGATTAGTCACATCTAGTCTTAGACTTTGATTGTTACATCTAGTCTTAGACTTAGATTGGTCACATCTAGTCTTAGACTTAGTTTGGTCACATCTAGTCTTAGACTTAGTTTGGTCACATCTAGTCTTAGACTTAGTTTGGTCACATCTAGTCTTAGACTTAGTTTGGTCACATCTAGTCTTAGACTTACATTGGTCACATCTAGTCTTAGACTTAGTTTGGTCACATCTAATCTTAGACTTAGTTTGGTCACATCTACTCTTATACTTAGCTTGGTCACATCTAGTCTTAGACTTAATTTGGTCACATCTACTCTTAGATTTAGTTTGGTCACATCTAGTCTTAGACTTAGTTTGGTCACATCTAATCTTAGACTAAGTTTGGTCACATCTAATCTTAGACTTAGTTTGGTCACATCTACTCTTATACTTAGTTTGGTCACATCTAGTCTTAGACTTAGTTTGGTCACATCTAATCTTAGACTTAGTTTGGTCACATCTACTCTTATACTTAGTTTGGTCACATCTAGTCTTAGACTTAATTTGGTCACATCCACTCTTATACTTAGTTTGGTCACATCTAGTCTTAAACTTAGTTTGGTCACATCTAGTCTTAGACTTAGATTGTTACATCTAGTCTTAGACATAGTTTGGTCACATCTAGTCTTAGTGTTAGTTTAGTCACATCTAGTCTTAGACTTAGATTGGTCACATCTAGTCTTAGATTGGTCAGATCTAGTCTTACACTTAGATCGGTCACATCTAGTCTTAGACTTAGATTGGTCACATCTAGTCTTAGACTTAAATTGGTCACATCTAGTCTTAGACTTAGATTGTTACATCTAGTCTTAGACATAGTTTGGTCACATCTAGTCTTAGTGTTAGTTTAGTCACATCTAGTCTTAGACTTAGATTGGTCACATCTAGTCTTACACTTAGATCGGGCACATGTAGTATTAGACTTAGATTGGTCACATCTAGTCTTAGACTTAAATTGGTCACATCTAGTCTTAAACTTAGTTTGGTCACATCTAGTCTTAAACTTAGATTGGTCACATCTAGTCATAGACTTAGATTGGTCACATCTAGTCTTAGGCAAAGTTTGGTCACATCTAGTCTTAGATTGGTCAGATCTAGTCTTGGACTTAGATTGGTCAGATCTAGTCTTAGACAAGCGTCACATGACATGAAATTACATTTAGTAATTTTGGATGCTGTATAATTGCAGTTCTCAAGATGAACACCAGAGGTCAGCCGATTCACGTTTTAGCAATTGTGTGTAAAGTGTGTTGATATATTTTACAATTGTGTACAAAAAATATAAATATTTGTTTACTTTATATAGTGTTTTATTTATTGGTATTCATATTTTCGCGTTTATAGCACTATATTTAATTTTTCATTCATATTATATTTACTTGCATTTATGTTACAACGTCTTTTTAATCTGTACTAAATAATGCACCTACAATCACAAATAAAGAGCAATATAATAATCACATGGCTTTAGATTTTATATAAAGATAATGCATTTTAATTCCTGATTACCGTTTTCGACAGCAAATAGGACCCCAGCAGCATCCACAACAGTAACTTTTACCCTGAGTGTATAGTGACTTTCATATGAGTAGACTTTTAGATCAATACAACTCTACTTTTACTTGAACACGTTACTACTCCAGCCTCCTTTATTTGAATTGTATGTCATATTGTTGCAGGGAGAAGGATGGCAGGCGTGTGAATGGCCAGGAATATGTCGGGCTGATGTCTCTCTTGTGTTCCCACTGTGGTGGGGGGCCTACAGATGAGCCCCCGTCCTCTGTGGCAACCTTGGCTCTCCCTCGCCGCGACCGGCCCCGGCGCTTGGGCGACATGATGACCAATAATTGAGCGGTGCAATGCTGCTGGAGGAGGAGACGTCACTGCTGATTTGGTGAAGTGCTCAGGTACTCTGTTGCCATCTATTTATCCATCTATTTAACAGTCCTCATCCCCCTTGAGGTGGACAGGTAGGGATTGGAGGGAATAGGATGAGGAGCGGGGAGGACATCACTTGAATTTAAATGCGAGGTTGGACTATGAGGCAACACAAGTGTAAAAACACGCTTTTTCTCACACTGCAGTTTAGCCTTTGGGAAGGGTTGCTGTGCATAGTTTTCATTTACTATTCACTTTCACATCTCTCTGCAGGACTGACCTACATTCAGCATGTAATTCTCTTGTGTGAGGAGAGTGTGAAAGAAAGATAGTCATCTGACAGACTATAGCCATTGATGCCTTTAATATGCATGACTAGTCTTCTATTAGGATTGTTAGCAGCATTGGTTCTGGATCAAACCTTTACTATTTTTTTCCATCAAATTGAGGATCACATACTAACACAGGAAGTTTTGGAAATAATCTGTTAAAGGGTCGCCACCTTAAACCTTCAATTAACTGCAGTCTTTTTCAGTTAGTGGCCCCCAAACTTTGTTGTGCCACAAAGCAGTTGCAGGCATTGTTTTACGTTGTGTGTTTGTTTTGCTCCGAATTAGAGCTGCGCTATTTTGGAAATGTGCCCGTCTTTTACAGTCTATATGAGAGACAAAAACACATATGTCGTTTTTTTAATGCATTTTAACTCGTAAATAAGCGTAAACAAAAGTCAGCGAACAATGAGGCTAATGTGAGTCAATGCATCTGTTGCGCACATAAGACCCACTAAAAAAAACATCCAAAAAGAGCCAACAATACAACAAATACGTGTCAAATGGTGGTCAAATATGTGTCAAGTGGTGGTCAAATGCGTGTCAAGTGGTGGTAAATATGTGTCAAGTGGTGGCAAATACGTGTCAAGTGGTGGTCAAATACGTGTCAAGTGGTGGTAAATATGTGTCAAGTGGTGGTCAAATACGTGTCAAATGGTGGTCAAATATGTGTCAAGTGGTGGCAAATACGTGTCAAGTGTTGGTCAAATACATGTCAAGTGGTGGTAAATATGTGTCAAGTGGTGGCAAATACGTGTCAAGTGGTGGCAAATACGTGTCAAGTGGTGGCAAATACGTGTCAAATGGTGGTCAAATACGTCTCAAGTGGTTGTCAAATACGTGTCAAGTGGTTGTCAAATATGTGTCAAGTGGTGGTCAAATATGTGTAAAGTGGTGGTCAAATATGTGTCAAGTGGTGGTCAAATATGTGTCAAGTGGTGGTCAAATACGTCTCAAGTGGTTGTTCAAATGCGTGTCAAGTGGTGGTCAAATACATGTAGAGTGGTGGCCAAATACGTGTTAAATGGTGGTCAATACGTCTCAACCGCTGGTCAAATACATGTCAAATGGTGGTCAAATATGTGTCAAATGGTGATCAAACACGTGTCGCGTGGTGGCCAAATGGTCGTCAAATGCGTCTCAAGTGGTGGTCAAATATGTGTCAAGTGGTGGTCAAATATGTGTCAAGTGGTGGTCAAATACGCCTCAAGTGGTGGTCAAAAACGTGTCAAGTGGTTGTCAAATACGTGTCAAATGGTGGTCAAATAAATGTCAAGTGGTGGTCAGATACGTGTCAAGTGGTGGTCAGATACGTCTCAAGTGGTGGTCAAATACGTCTCAAGTGGTGGTCAAAAACGTGTCAAGTGGTGGTCAAATACGTGTCAAGTGGTGGTCAAATACGTGTCAAGTGGTGGTCAAATACGTGCCAAGTGGTGGTCAAATATGTGTCAAGTGGTGACAAATATGTGTCAAGTGGTGGTCAAATATGTGTCAAATGGTGGTCAAATATGTGTCAAGTGGTGGTCAAATACATGTCAAGTGGTGGTAAATATGTGTCAAGTGGTGGCAAATACGTGTCAAGTGGTGGCAAATACGTGTCAAATGGTGGTCAAATACGTCTCAAGTGGTTGTCAAATACGTGTCAAGTGGTTGTCAAATATGTGTCAAGTGGTGGTCAAATATGTGTGAAGTGGTGGTCAAATATGTGTCAAGTGGTGGTCAAATATGTGTCAAGTGGTGGTCAAATACGTCTCAAGTGGTTGTTCAAATGCGTGTCAAGTGGTGGTCAAATACATGTAAAGTGGTGGCCAAATACGTGTTAAATGGTGGTCAATACGTCTCAACCGCTGGTCAAATACATGTCAAATGGTGGTCAAATATGTGTCAAATGGTGATCAAACACGTGTCATGTGGTGGCCAAATGGTCGTCAAATGCGTCTCAAGTGGTGGTCAAATATGTGTCAAGTGGTGGTCAAATATGTGTCAAGTGGTGGTCAAATACGCGTCAAGTGGTCGTCAAATACGCCTCAAGTGGTGGTCAAAAACGTGTCAAGTGGTTGTCAAATACGTGTCAAATGGTGGTCAAATAAATGTCAAGTGGTGGTCAGATACGTGTCAAGTGGTGGTCAGATACGTCTCAAGTGGTGGTCAAATACGTCTCAAGTGGTGGTCAAAAACGTGTCAAGTGGTGGTCAAATACGTGTCAAGTGGTGGTCAAATACGTGTCAAGTGGTGGTCAAATACGTGTCAAATGGTGGTCAAATACGTCTCAAGTGGTGGTCAAATACGTCTCAAGTGGTGGTCAAACATGTCTCAAGTGGTGGTCAAACATGTGTCAAGTGGTGGTCAAATACGTATAAAGTGGTGGTCAAATACATGTCAAATGGTGGTCGAATACGTCTCAAGTGGTGGTCAAATACGTCTCAAGTGGTGGTCAAATACGTGTCAAGTGGTGGCAAATATGTGTCAAGTGGTGGTCAAATTCATGACAAGTGGTGGTCACATACGTCTCAAGTGGTGGTCAAATACGTGTCAATTTGTTGTCAAATACGTGTCAAGTGGTGGTCAAATACGTGTCAAGTGGTTTTCATGCAAACGATTTGGTCACACTGACACTTACTGATGGTGTGTGTCTCACTGGGCTTTACCTCACTTGACTTCATGTACACACACACACACACACACACACACACACACACACACACACACACACACACACACACACACACACACACACACACACACACACACACACACACACACACACACACACACACACACACACACACACACACACACACACACACAGCTACGTGTAGATCAATGGGGCATGTCGTAGAGTTGCAATGTTTGGGATTCAAACCCTGCGCCGTCCTTTCATAAGTTGGCAAGTCTTCTGATTGTAAATCCCGGGTGCTGCTGGTGAATCTTGAGTAGTTGTGGAGATGTTTTGAACATCTGCTTCCACAGCTCGTGTGTGTTTGTGTCTGCAGGCTGCGGAAAACAAGCCAATTGGACAAAATGATAGTTCAGCACCCGCTGGCATCATTTCCAAAAAGGAACAGATTAGAGGTGGAGGGAGAACTACATTTGTGGACGCCATCTTCTCTCCTAATAAACAAATGTCAGGAGCATTGTTTTTTTTAATTTGGCCGATGTTCACAGTCTGAAAACTGCCAGTTAAACTGTGACTATCATCCAGTGGTGGTCTTTTCTGCTGGCCTAACATAACCATGGATCATCATCATAATTCAAGATAAAAGTCATTGACTTTCCCCTAAATATGTAAAATAATTGATATTCTCTTCATGTCATATTATGCTCCTTCTACTGCTGTTGTTTGTACTTTTACTTTCTATCCAATCAGAATTCAGCTAGCTTATGTTGCCATGCTGTACCAAATCTGCTTTCAGAACCAACAATGTGTGTGCACTGTAAGTGAACAGCCACATACAGTTGATAGATCATTGCCATAGATGTTGTCAGTAAGGCCTTCTAGCTGGCCACATTTACACCCCCTGTGAGTGGATACTCACCGGGACCGTTAGCGGATGAATTTGAGAACACATACAGTTGATAGACAGTTGTGATAGCCAATCAGATCACAAGTTGTTGACAGTAGCCTATCCAGGTAGCCTGACGTTAACGAGACTGCGATTGGATACTCACTTGTCACTCCAAAGTGAGTATCCAATCACAAGTTGCCATTTAGCAGGAAGTGTTGCAGCGTAGCCATACCGGGCTGGCAGAGAAGGAGAAGAAAAGGTTGATTAGGTGGCAGATATATATTTGCAAGGCCATTTTCGAGAAGGATATTTAAAGAGAAACTACATGTTGTAGGAAAATCATAACATGGCCTATTTAAAACATAACAATTAGCTCTTAAGTCGAGGTACCACTGTGTAGTAATGCATTGGGATGTCATGAGGTAAGTGTGTACCTAATGTTATGGCCTGTGAATGACTGATATATAAGTGATGATGACTCGTCGTCACCAGGATTGAATCCAATAAACCAGCGAGGCAGCCTGAAGTGTTTGCTGGAGGCAGCCGTGTGAGCACATTTGCCTCCATCTCCTGTTTGAGTCCAGATCAAGCGGCCCCGATGATGAAAGCCGTCGTGCGTCTGGCTCCCGCGCCTGGGGACCGTTGACGGAGAACATCCTGGCAAAGACGCCGGCGCGATCTGGCACGACAGACGCTGTGAGAGCGAGCACGCCCAATCATGCAAAGAAATCTAACAGGCCTCGGTGGGGTAACGAGAACCCAGGAACTCATGAATGTTGGAGGAGCCGCCGGGCTAATATTGACGCTATTAGCTTGCACACTTGCATTGTCATTGCTGCTAACTCCGAGGCAGACCTGACACTAAATCGTCTGTCATGTGACACACTTTGTCAGATTGAATCAACTCCGCTGATCCAGTATTCCATTTGAGGGTTCTGCTTCCATGGCTTTGTCTTGTGAGGCAGCCTTCCTGGCCGCTGCTTTCAAGTGGTGGTCAAGTATGTGTCAAGTAGTGGTCAAATATGTGTCAAGTGGTGGTCAAATATGTGTCAAGGGGTGGTCAAATACGTGTCAAGTAGTGGTCAAATACGTGTCAAATGGTGGTCAAATACATGTCGAATGGTGGTCAAATATGTGCCAAGTGGTGGTCAAATACGTGTCAAGTGGTGGTCAAATACGTGTCAAGTGGTGGTAAATATGTGTCTAATGGTGGCAAATAGGTGTCAAGTGGTGGTCAAATATGTGTCAAGTGGTGGTCAAATACATGTCAAGTAGTGGTCAAATACGTGTCAAGTGGTTGTCAAATATGTGTCAAGTGGTGGTCAAATATGTGTCAAGTGGTGGTCGAATATGTGTCAAGTGGTGGTCAAATACGTGTCAAGTGGTGGTCAAATACGTGTCAAGTGGTGGTCAAATACGTGTCAAGTGGTGGTCAAATACATGTCAAGTAGTGGTCAAATACATGTAAAGTGGTAGTCAAATATGTGTCAAGTGGTGGTCAAATATGTGTCAAGTGATGGTCGAATATGTGTTTATTATTTATTTGTGTGTGGTTATTGTTTATTTGTGTGTGGCGTTGCGCGGGTCTCGCTTCCTTTTGGGTGGGGTCCGTGCCCGTGTGGCCCGACCTTGCGCTGTGGGGTCTCTGTTGGCGACTTGATGTGGTGGTGGCGCGGCGCCCGTGTCTGGTCTGGATACTGTGTCTCGGTTGTTTGGGCGGTGGTGTGTTTGTGCGGGTTTGGGTTGGGGTGGTGGGGTCTTTTGGTGGGGGGGGGGGGTGTTGGTGTCTCTTGTTTGCGTGTTGGCGTTTGGGCTTGCTGGCGGGCTGGCGCTGGCTGGTATCTGTGATCCTGTTGGCGTGTGGTTGCCGGTCGCGTTTTTTTTTTGATCGCTTTGATTTGATTGGGTGGTGCTGGCTGTCTGTGGGTGTTGTGGCTGCTGTTTCTGCTGCCGTTTGTTTGTGGTGTGGGCGCCCGTGGCTGCTGGGTCTGGTGCAGGGGGGTGGCTGATGTTGTGACTGGTGGTAGCGCGCGCGTGGTGGTTGTCGGGGCTGACAAACTGTGTATATGTATGTGTATGTGTGTGTGTGTGTGTGTGTGTGTGTGTGTGTGTGTGTGTATGTATGTATGTATGTATGTATGTATATATATGTGTATGTGTATGCATGTGTATGTGTGTGTATGTGTACATGTGTATGTTTATGTGTATGTATATATATATGTATGTATATTTCTGGGGGTACGTTCTGGGCCTGCTTGTCGGGTGGGGGTCGGCGCCTCAGGCTACTGCATCCGGACTGCGTGTCTGGAGCTCCTGGGTCCCGCCGTCCATCCCTTCCGGGTGCCCGTCTTGGTTGGGGCCTGCTGGGTCTGGTCCCTGCGTCTACTGTGGTGGCTTGGTGCTGCAGGGTATTCCGAGGTGCTGCGAGTCGGCCAGTTGTTGGGGTAGCGACCTTGTGTGTCAGCATGTCTGTGATCTTCTTTTAATTCTTTTTTTATTTATTTTTATTTTTTATTTTTTTATAAATAGATTTAATTATTTATTTATTTTTTTCCCTTTTTTAAATTTAAAAAAAATAAAAAAATATTTTATTAATATTATTATTATTATTATTATGTATTTATTTATTTTATTTATTTATTCCCCTACCTCAGGGGGGGGGACTCGGCGGGGCGGTTGCTGGTTGTTCCATCTCCATCGTTGGGGTCCCTGCGGGTGGGGTGGGTGGTTCCTGTGGCCCCGTGCTGGGTGGTCCTGTGGGGCGGGGGCGGTCTTCCCGTCCGGTTGCGGGGGTCTCCGGGCCCCTCGGGCGGGGCGTCCCGCCTATCTGTCCGTGTGGGGTGTGGTCTCTCGCTGGCTTGGGGTCTGGCTGCCCCCTGTTTTTCTCGTGCCTTGTCCTCTGCCGGGTGCGTCTGTCTGCGGCCTGCTGCTGGCCCTTGTGGGCGGCACGGTGGGCCAGGCTCTGGGGTTCCTGTCGCTGTCCGGCTTGGCTGCGTGGGGGCGGTGGCCCCTGGTTCCCTGGGCACCACACCTACTGTTTGTGGGATGGGTTCTCGGGGAGGCTGGGGCCGTACTCTGGCTCCCGCACACACTGGGAGTCAAATGTATTGTACATGCAAATTCACATATACTCACACACATACATACACACATACATAGGTACCTACGCTCCCACATACATATACAAATAAATACAGTACATATTTACACACTCAAAGTTCGTACATCCACACGCACATTCATTATACAAACATACTGTATACACATACTGTACATATACATTCACTGTAAAAACATACATATACACATACTGTACATATACATTCACTGTACAAACACACACATACATATACTGTACATATACATTCACTGTACAAACACACATTTACACATACTGTACATATACATTCACTGTTCAAACACCCATACTGTATACACATACTGTACATATACATTCACTGTACAAGCACACATACACATACTGTACATATACAAGTACATATGCACACATACACTCATGCACATAATCACGTTTCATCAAACATATATTAACGTTGTTGCCCTAGGGTAAACTGGGTATAACACATGGCACACTGACAAAGCTTAACCTATTGTTACTATAACAATCTACAAGGTTAAGGTTGCTTCTCTTTCTTCCCCTCCATTTTTCTGCATTCTTTCGTATCTCAAGTTATCATTACGTATATGTATTGTTGCATTTGAACAATTGTATTGTTGATAATAAAGGTAAAGTACTGGTATTGTTTATTATCAATGGCACTATTTCTATTGGTATTCATATTGCTCCATTTTTAGTGTAATAATGCTCATTGTCATTTCTGTATTTTTTTATTTTTTATTTTTTATTTTTTTTTAAATTTTCGCTAACTGCTTATTTGCTATTACTTTTACCATCATATTTGTACATGTCGTATTTGCTGATGTTGCTCTGTTGTTGTTGTTGTTGTTGTGTTTGCTGTTGTTGTTTTTGTCTCTCTGTCTAATCCCCCTCTTGTCCCCACAATTCCCCCCTCTGTCTTCCTTTTTCTCTCTTTCTATCCCCTCCTGCTCCGGCCCGGCTGCACCAAATGATAATATAAATACATTTAATAAAGTCAAAATACCATTAAGGCAACAAGAGAAGTATTCTACACTTCTCTTTTGTAAAGTAAATCTGAACAGCCGATATGGGCATCTACATCTGCTATATGAAAAAAAACAAAAAAACAAAACAAAAAAAAAACGTGTCAAGTGGTAGTAAATATGTGTGAAGTGGTGGCAAATAGGTGTCAAGTGGTGGTCAAATATGTGTCAAGTGGTGGTCGAATATGTGTCAAGTGGTGGTCAAATACATGTCAAGTAGTGGTCAAATACGTGTAAAGTGGTAGTCAAATATGTGTCAAGTGGTGGTCAAATATGTGTCAAATGGTGGTCGAATATGTGTCAAGTGCTGGTCAAATATGTGTCAAGTGGTGGTCAAATACGTGTCAAGTGGTGGTCAAATACATGTAAAGTGGTGGTCAAATATGTGTCAAATGGTGGTCAATACGTCTCAAGTGCTGGTCTAATACGTGTCAAATTGTGGTCAAATATGTGTCAAATGGTGGTCAAATAAGTGTCATGTGGTGGCCAAATGGTGGTCAAATGCGTCTCAAGAGGTGGTCAAATACGTGTCAAGTGGTGGTCAAATACGTCTCAAGTGGTGGTCAAATACATCTCAAGTGGTGGTCAAATACGTGTCAAGTGGTTGTCAAATACGTGTCAAGTGGTGGTCAAATACGTGTCAAGTGGTGGTCAAATACGGGTCAAGTGGTGGTCAAATACGGGTCAAGTGGTGGTCAAATATGTGTCAAGTGGTGGCCAAATACGTGTCAAGTGGTGGCCAAATACGTGTCAAGTGGTGGTCAAATACGTGTCAAGTGGTGGTCAAATATGTGTCAAGTGGTGGTAAATATGTGTCAAGTGGTGGCAAATACGTGTCAAGTGGTGGTCAAATATGTGTCAAGTAGTGGACAAATATGTGTCAGGTGGTGGTCAAATATGTGTCAAGTGGTGGTCAAATATGTGTCAAGTGGTGGTCAAATACGTGTCAAGTAGTGTTCAAATACGTGTCAAGTGGTGTTTAAATATGTGTCAAGTGGTGGTCAAATACGTGTCGAATGGTGGTCAACTACATGTAAAGTGGTGGTCAATACGTCTCAAGTGCTGGTCTAATACGTGTCAAATGGTGGTCAAATATGTGTCAAATGGTGGTCAAATACGTGTCATGTGGTGGCCAAATGGTGGTCAAATGCGTGTCAATTGGTGGTCAAATACATGTCAAATGGTGGTCAAATATGTGTCAATTGGTGGTCAAATACGTGTCATGTGGTGGCCAAATGGTGGTCAAATATGTGTCAAGTGGTGGTCAAATACGTGCCAAGTAGTGCTCAAATATGTGTCAAGTGGTGGTCAAATACGTGTCAAGTGGTGGTCAAATATGTGTCAAGTAGGGGTCAAATATGTGTCAAGTGGTGGTCAAATATGTGTCAAGTGGTGGTCAAATATGTGTCAAGTGGTGGTCAAATACGTGTCAAGTGGTGGTCAAATATGTACCTGGCCGCTGCTTTACCCTCCAGTCTGGTCCTCTGCCAGGAGGGATTTATTCCTTTTCAGGCTGACTCCCGCCTCACCCCCGCTCTCGTCAGGCAGACTCCCGCCTCACCCCCGCTCTCGTCAGGCAGACTCCCGCCTCACCCCCGCTCTCGTCAGGCAGACTCCCGCCTCACCCCCGCTCTCGCCAGGCAGACTCCCGCCTCACCCCCGCTCTCGTCAGGCAGACTCCCGCCTCACCCCCGCTCTCGTCAGGCAGACTCCCGCCTCACCCCCGCTCTCGTCAGGCTAGCCACGGCTCCCACGGAAAAAACGAGCCTCCCGCACTCACACTTTAAATGAGGAGCAGATTCGTGCCAAGGTCTCGACAGATTCTGATGACGAGATTCCAAAAATTGGATTTTGGTGTGAGGTTGAATTTTGGTCTTCGCCTTGAGGTTCACCTTTCTGACACCAAACAGAATTGATCATCACCCACAATGAGTTTGTCATCACCCCACTTCTACATTTCCATAAATGCCTCCTGTCGGATGTATGCCACCACTTTCCAATCAGGATTGTGCATTTAAGTCAGGAGGCTGGCATTTAAGTCCCATCTTAAAACTCATTTGTATACTCTAGCCTTTAAATAGACCCCCTTTTTAGACCAGTTGATCTGCCGTCTCTTTTCTGCCCCCCTCTCCCTTGTGGAGGGGGGGGGGGGGAGGGCACAGGTCCGGTGGCCATGGATGAAGTGCTGGCTGTCCAGAGTCGGAACCCGGGGTGGACCGCTCGCCTGTGCATCGGTTGGGGACATCTCTCCGCTCGGGATGGTCTCCTGCTGGCCCCACTATGGACTGGACTCTCACTATTATGTTAGATCCACTATGGACTGGACTCTCACTATTATGTTAGATCCACTATGGACTGGACTCTCACTATTATGTTAGATCCACTATGGACTGGACTCTCACTATTATGTTAGATCCACTATGGACTGGACTCTCACTATTATGTTAGATCCACTATGGACTGGACTCTCACTATTATGTTAGATCCACTATGGACTGGACTCTCACAATTATGTTGGATCCACCATGGACTGGACTCTCACTATTATGTTAGATCCACTATGGACTGGACTCTCACTAATATGTTAGATCCACTATGGACTGGACTCTCACTATTATGTTAGATCCACTATGGACTGGACTCTCACTATTATGTTAGATCCACTATGGACTGGACTCTCACTATTATGTTAGATCCACTATGGACTGGACTCTCACTATTATGTTAGATCCACTATGGACTGGACTCTCACAATTATGTTGGATCCACCATGGACTGGACTCTCACTATTATGTTAGATCCACTATGGACTGGATTCTCACTATTATGTTGGATCCACCATGGACTGGACTCTCACTATTATGTTAGATCCACTATGGACTGGATTCTCACTAATATGTTAGATCCACTATGGACTGGACTCTCACTATTATGTTAGATCCACTATGGACTGGACTCTCACACTATTATGTTAGATCCACTATGGACTGGACTCTCACTATTATGTTAGATCCACTATGGACTGGACTCTCACTATTATGTTAGATCCACTATGGACTGGACTCTCACTATTATGTTAGATCCACTATGGACTGGACTCTCACACTATTATGTTAGATCCACTATGGACTGGACTCTCACTATTATGTTAGATCCACTATGGACTGGACTTTCACACTATTATGTTAGATCCACTATGGACTGGACTCTCACTATTATGTTAGATCCACCATGGACTGGACTCTCACTATTATGTTAGATCCACTATGGACTGGACTCTCACTATTATGTTAGATCCACTATGGACTGGACTCTCACTATTATGTTAGATCCACTATGGACTGGACTCTCACTATTATGTTAGATCCACTATGGACTGGACTCTCACAATTATGTTGGATCCACCATGGACTGGACTCTCACTATTATGTTAGATCCACTATGGACTGGATTCTCACTATTATGTTAGATCCACTATGGACTGGACTCTCACACTATTATGTTAGATCCACTATGGACTGGACTCTCACTATTATGTTAGATCCACTATGGACTGGACTCTCACTATTATGTTAGATCCACTATGGACTGGACTCTCACTATTATGTTAGATGGATTAATAATAATAATGGATTAGATTTATATAGCGCTTTTCTAGACACTCAAAGCGCTTCACAGAGAAGTGAGAACCCATCATTCATATTTACAACTCATTCATTCATCATTCATTCTCCGGTGTGAGCGGCACCGGGGGCAAGGGTGAAGTGTCCTGCCCAAGGACACAACGGCAGCGATTTTGGATGGTAAGAGGCGGGGAGCGAACCTGCAACCCTCAGGTTTCTGGCACGGTTGCTCTACCCACTACGCCATACCGCCCCCTATTATGTTAGATCCACTATGGACTGGACTCTCACTATTATGTTGGATCCACCATGGACTGGACTCTCACTATTATGTTAGATCCACTATGGACTGGATTCTCACTAATATGTTAGATCCACTATGGACTGGACTCTCACTATTATGTTAGATCCACTATGGACTGGACTCTCACTATTATGTTAGATCCACTATGGACTGGACTCTCACACTATTATGTTAGATCCACTATGGACTGGACTCTCACTATTATGTTAGATCCACTATGGACTGGACTCTCACACTATTATGTTAGATCCACTATGGACTGGACTGTCACTATTATGTTAGATCCACTATGGACTGGACTCTCACTATTATGTTGGATCCACTATGGACTAGACTCTCACTATTATGTTAGATCCACTATGGACTGGACTCTTACTATTATGTTAGATCCACTATGAACTGGACTTTCACACTATTATGTTAGATCCACTATGGACTGGACTCTCACTATTATGTTAGATCCACTATGGACTGGACTCTCACTATTATGTTAGATCCACTATGGACTGGACTTTCACACTATTATGTTAGATCCACTATGGACTGGACTCTCACTATTATGTTAGATCCACTATGGACTGGACTTTCACACTTTTATGTTAGATCCACTACGGACTGGACTCTCACTATTATGTTAGATCCACCATGGACTGGACTCTCACTATTATGTTAGATCCACTATGGACTGGACTCTCACTATTATGTTAGATCCACTATGGACTGGACTCTCACTATTATGTTGGATCCACCATGGACTGGACTCTCATTATTATGTTAGATCCACTATGGACTGGATTCTCACTAATATGTTAGATCCACTATGGACTGGACTCTCACTATTATGTTAGATCCACTATGGACTGGACTCTCACACTATTATGTTAGATCCACTATGGACTGGACTCTCACTATTATGTTAGATCCACTATGGACTGGACTCTCACACTATTATGTTAGATCCACTATGGACTGGACTGTCACTATTATGTTAGATCCACTATGGACTGGACTCTCACTATTATGTTGGATCCACTATGGACTAGACTCTCACTATTATGTTAGATCCACTATGGACTGGACTCTTACTATTATGTTAGATCCACTATGAACTGGACTTTCACACTATTATGTTAGATCCACTATGGACTGGACTCTCACTATTATGTTAGATCCACTATGGACTGGACTCTCACTATTATGTTAGATCCACTATGGACTGGACTTTCACACTATTATGTTAGATCCACTACGGACTGGACTCTCACTATTATGTTAGATCCACTATGGACTGGACTCTCACTATTATGTTAGATCCACTATGGACTGGACTCTCACTATTATGTTGGATCCACCATGGACTGGACTCTCACTATTATGTTAGATCCACTATGGACTGGATTCTCACTAATATGTTAGATCCACTATGGACTGGACTCTCACTATTATGTTAGATCCACTATGGACTGGACTCTCACACTATTATGTTAGATCCACTATGGACTGGACTCTCACTATTATGTTAGATCCACTATGGACTGGACTCTCACACTATTATGTTAGATCCACTATGGACTGGACTGTCACTATTATGTTAGATCCACTATGGACTGGACTATCACTATTATGTTGGATCCACTATGGACTAGACTCTCACTATTATGTTAGATCCACTATGGACTGGACTCTCACTATTATGTTAGATCCACTATGGACTGGACTCTCACACTATTATGTTAGATCCACTATGGACTGGACTC
The DNA here is from genome assembly GCF_033978785.1 of Entelurus aequoreus. Classification (NCBI taxonomy): domain Eukaryota; kingdom Metazoa; phylum Chordata; class Actinopteri; order Syngnathiformes; family Syngnathidae; genus Entelurus; species Entelurus aequoreus. The sequence continues at coordinate 8,347,714 of NC_084733.1, read as the reverse complement.
TCACTATTATTTTAGATCCACTATGGACTGGACTCTCACTATTATGTTAGATCCACTATGGACTGGACTCTCACTATTATGTTAGATCCACTATGGACTGGACTCTCACTATTATGTTAGATCCACTATGGACTGGACTCTCACTATTATGTTAGATCCACTATGGACTGGACTCTCACTGTTATGTTAGATCCACTATGGACTGGATTCTCACTAATATGTTAGATCCACTATGGACTGGACTCTCACTATTATGTTAGATCCACTATGGACTGGACTCTCACTATTATGTTAGATCCACTATGGACTGGACTCTCACTATTATGTTAGATCCACTATGGACTGGACTATCACTATTATGTTAGATCCACTATGGACTGGACTCTCATTATTATGTTAGATCCACTATGGACTGGACTCTCACTATTATGTTAGATCCACTATGGACTGGACTCTCACTATTATGTTAGATCGACTATGGACTGGACTCTCACTATTCTGTTAGATCCACTATGGACTGGACTCTCACTATTATGTTAAATCCACTATGGACTGGACTCTCACTATTATGTTATATCCACTATGGACTGGACTCTCACTATTATGTTAGATCCACTATGGACTGGACTCTCACTATTATGTTAGATCCACTATGGACTGGACTCTCACCATTATGTTAGATCCACTATGGACTGGACTTTCACACTATTATGTTAGATCCACTATGGACTGGACTCTCACTATTATGTTAGATCCACTATGGACTGGACTCTCACTATTATGTTGGATCCACTATGGACTGGACTCTCACTATTATGTTGGATCCACCATGGACTGGACTCTCACTATTATGTTAGATCCACTATGGACTGGATTCTCACTATTAGGTTGGATCCACTATGGACTGGACTCTCACTATTATGTTAGATCCACTATGGACTGGATTCTCACTAATATGTTAGATCCACTATGGACTGGACTCTCACTATTATGTTAGATCCACTATGGACTGGACTCTCACTATTATGTTGGATCCACTATGGACTGGACTCTCACTATTATGTTAGATCCACTATGGACTGGACTCTCACTATTATGTTGGATCCACCATGGACTGGACTCTCACTATTATGTTAGATCCACTATGGACTGGACTCTCACTATTATGTTAGATCCACTATGGACTGGACTCTCACACTATTATGTTAGATTCACTATGGACTGGACTCTCACTATTATGTTAGATCCACTATGGACTGGACTCTCACTATTATGTTAGATCCACTATGGACTGGACTCTCACTTTTACGTTAGATCCACTATGGACTGGACTCCCACTATTACGTTAGATCCACTATGGACTGGACTCTCACACTATTATGTTAGATCCACTATGGACTGGACTCTCACTAATATGTTAGATCCACTATGGACTGGACTCTCACTATTATGTTAGATCCACTATGGACTGGACTCTCACTATTATGTTAGATCCACTATGGACTGGACTCTCACACTATTATGTTAGATCCACTATGGACTGGACTCTCACACTATTATGTTAGATCCACTATGGACTGGACTCTCACTATTATGTTAGATCCACTATGGACTGGACTCTCACTATTATGTTAGATCCACTATGGACTGGACTCTCACTATTATGTTAGATCCACTATGGACTGGACTCTCACTATTATGTTAGATCCACTATGGACTGGACTCTCACACTATTATGTTAGATCCACTATGGACTGGACTCTCACTTTTACGTTAGATCCACTATGGACTGGACTCCCACTATTATGTTAGATCCACTATGGACTGAACTCTCACTATTATGTTAGATCCACTATGGACTGGACTCTCACTATTATATTAGATCCACTATGGACTGGACTCTCACTATTATGTTAGATCCACTATGGACTGGACTCTCACTATTATGTTAGATCCACTATGGACTGGACTCTCACTATTATGTTAGATCCACTATGGACTGGACTCTCAAAATATTATGTTAGATCCACTATGGACTGGACTCTCACTTTTACGTTAGATCCACTATGGACTGGACTCCCACTATTATGTTAGATCCACTATGGACTGGACTTTCACACTATTATGTTAGATCCACTATGGACTGGACTCTCACAATATTATGCTAGACCCACTCGACGTCCATTGCACCCGGTCTCCCCTAGAGGGGGGGTTACCCACATCTGCGGTCCTCTCCAAGGTTTCTCATAGTCATTCACATCGACATCCCACTGGGTTGTGAGTTTTTCCTTGCCCTTGTGTGGGCTCTGAACCGAGGATGTCGTGGTGGCTTGTGCAGCCCTTTGAGACACTTGTGATTTAGGGCTATATAAATAAACATTGATTAATTGATTGATTGATATTTTTTGGTAAAGAGACAGCATTTTGAGTAGAATTGGTAGAATGGCCCCTGTAGGGACGACTAGATAGGTGAGAACTGCTAAGTGAGAAAATAAACAAGCGTTCTTACTTGGCCAGCAAGAATCTTTCATTCAGTTTTTGTAAAACCACGACGGCATAAACTCTTCGGCCCAGATGCCACAAAGCTGCGACACAAAGATGTGTGTGGTCTGTCTACTCATTCATGTATGCATATAATTCTCTCCCCTCATTTACTCATCTCTTTGTTCATTTCCTGTACTTTGCTGTTTATTTCTTTCCCAATCTGAACAAATCAGAGTTGATTGTTCAACCTTAGAGTTCCGCTTTCCTCTTTGCACATTTTTGATGACTTTTCCGGTTCTTGCTCGCAAAAGCACACAAACGTTATTTGCACTCATGTGTCTCGTAAGTCATTAACGCTGTGAAACTCCCATCACATTCAAAATATATCCACAGTTTGTTCTCCTCGCATGAAACAAAATGATGTCAAACACTGATAAACGGCGGCAGAATTTATTTGCAGAGTGCTGAGATGTAAACAAGATTGCGGGCTCTTCATTAGCAGCTTCAACGCTTTGCTCTTTTTTACAGCGTGCAAGTCTAATGACTGCAGAGATGGCACCTGGAATAAATATACATGCATGAGGAAACTTCATGATTAGCATTTCCTGGTGTACGATATCTTGATCTCACGCTGCTAAACATGGATTACTCGGCGTCTTAAAACGGGCTAAAGGGATTATACTTGGGATTATATTTGTGAGTAAGAGTGAACACTTGTCTTCATCCTAAGAATCTCACATCTTTTTCCCTATTTTTTATCAATCATTATTTATTTGCAAAAGCCAAAAGCAAGTGAAATTGTCATGTTGTGTAAATGGTAGATAAAAAGAGAATACAATTGTGGAGGGGGGCGTGGCCTGCCGCGGAACAGGGTGTGCAAAAACCGGCCTCGAAGACAGCGACAGGTGACTTGATGGCCCAGGTGGCCCTTGTTGTCTAATCACCTGTCGCCTTTATTAGCAGCAGCCGGAGCGAGACACGGGGTTGGAGTTGGAGTGGGAGCCAGAGAGAGCGAGAGAGACACCGACGCAGAAAAAGACATTTTGCTGGAAAGCAAAAACCTTGCTCTATTTGATGAAAATAAAACAAGTGTTGTAACCCTGATCCGGGCTCTCGTGGCAGTGTGTGGTGGTCCGAGGAACCAACTGGAGGGCAACCTCTACAACAATGATTTGCAAATCCTTTTCAACTTATATTCAATTGAATAGACCGCAAAGACGAGATATTTCATGTTCACACTGAGAAACTTATTTTTATTTTGCAAATAATCATGAACTTAGAATTTAATGGCAGCAACACATCGCAAAAAAGGCTTTTTTTAACCACTGTGTTACATGGCCTTTCCTTTTAACAACACTCAGTAAAGGTTTGGGAACTGAAGAGACACATTCCCCCCGGATGACAGAGCTTCTCACCCTATCTCTAAGGGAGAGCACCGCCACCCGGCGGAGGAAACTCATTTAGCTTGTACCCGTGATCTTGTCCTTTCGGTCATAACCCAAAGCTCATGACCATAGGTGAGGAAGGGAATGTAGATCGACCGGTAAAATGAGAGCTTTGCCTTCCGGCTCAGCTCCTTCTTCACCACAACGGATCGATACAGCGTCCGCAATACTGAAGACGCCACACAGATCCGCCAGGCGATCTCACCATCCACTCTTCCCTCACTCGTGAACAAGACTCCGAGGTACTTGAACTCCTCCACTTGGGGCAGGGTCTCCTCCCCAACCCGGAGATGGCACTCCACCCTTTTCCGGGCGAGAACCATGGACTCGGACTTGGAGGTGCTGATTCTCATCCCAGTCGCTTCACACTCGGCTGCGAACCGATTCAGTGAGAGCTGAAGATCCTGGCCAGATGAAGCCATCAGGACCACATTATCTGCAAAAAGCAGAGACCTAATCCTGCAGCCATCAAACCGGATCCCCTCAACGCCTTGACTGCGCCTAGAAATTCTGTCCATAAAAGTTATGAACAGAATCGGTGACCAAGGGGAGCCTTGGCGGAGTCCAACCCTCACTGGAAACTGGTCAGACTTACTGCCGGCAATGCGGACCAAGCTCTGACACTGATCGTACAGGGAGCGGACCGCCACAATCAGACGGTCCGATACCCCGTACTCTCTGAGCACTCCCCACAGGACTTCCCGAGGGACACGGTTGAATGCCTTCTCCAAGTCCACAAAGCACATGTAGACTGGTTGGGCAAACTCCCATGATTCCTCAAGACTCTGCAAATTCCAAATTAGCTAATATTTGCAAAAAACAACAAAGTTTCTCAGTGTGAATGTGAGGAGGCGTGGCCTGCAGCCCTGCAGCGAGGCGGGGTGTGCCGGGGCCGGCTCCTAGATCGGCGACAGGTGCGTAGATGGCCCACCTGGGCGCAGTTGGCTAATCACCTGTCACTCTGTAAAAGGGCAGCAGCCGAGAAGGACGGGGTGGGAGAAGTTGGAGCTGATGGGAGAGAGAGAACCCGAGAATGAACCCGAGCAGGCTGAAAAGCAACCCAAAGAGCGCGACTGTCACCAGAGGCGAGTGCTTAAAAGCAGAAGGGCAAGAAAAGAAGAGTTTATTGCAAAATAAACAAAATCTCAAAACTGCCACGCCTGTCATGTCCGTCATTGGTGGTCCGAGGAACCCAGAGATGCGAGTCCTCCACAGTGAACATGAAATATCTTGTCTTTGCAGTCTATTCAATTGAATATAAGTTGAAAAGGACTTGCAAATCATTGCATTCTCTTTTTATTTACCATTTCCACAACGTGACAACTTCACTGCTGTTGTACTTTATTACAGAATCTTTCTGGAATTGAATAGCTTTTCTCACCTTTTTATACAACAATGCTATGTCGGTCTCCAGCCAGGGACCGCTATGAAGGAAAGAAGGAGGGTTGGTCACACACTCTACAAACTTATGCGAGGAAAAACAGCAACACAAAAAATGTATGTGAAAATTGTGGTCAGAATTCTGACTGCGTCTTGGACAGAACCGAAAGGAGACCAGGCTGTTGGGAAATGGTACACAAGGATAGGAACATGGACGGTGAGGACACAAAAGAAGATGGAAAGAGTCTACAGTAAGTCGGACATACTAGGAATGTGGGAAATGAGAAGGAAAAAGGGGAAATAATGATGCTTTGACTTTTTCACATGCTCGGGATGGATGGGAACAGAATCCCCAAAATAGACTGAAAGAGGAAAAGGGGAAGACTAATGGTGGAGAAGAAGACTAGGCAATGACTTCAAAGACAGAAACATTTCATGGGAACAGACAAAGACCGAGGTCCAAGACAGAGAGCAGTGGAGAGAGCTTCCATCAAGGACCAAACCACCTCAGGTCTTACATAGTCCAAGTGCTGCATGGCACTTGGAACTTCCTTTGGCCCTCACGTGGCTTATTTGGCAGTAGTCCTCAATGACAAAGGACAGAGACTGAGTCACCAACGTGTGTGGGATTCTGGGTTCGGCCTCTCAAGTCCATGGAATGTTGCACAGGCACAAGGACTCGTTTGAAACTTCATCCATCCATCCATCTTCTTCCGCTTATCGGGTCGCAGGGGCAGCAGCCTAAGCAGGGAAGCCCAGACTTCCCACTCCCCAGACACTTTGTCCAGCTCCTCCCGGGGGGATCCCGATGCGTTCCCAGGCCAGCCGGGAGAGATAGTCTTCCCAACGTGTCCTGGGTCTTCCCCGTGGCCTCCTACCGGTCGGACGTGCCCGAAACACCTCCCTAGGGAGGCGTTCGGGTGGCATCCTGACCAGATGCCCCAACCACCTACGTTCGTTTGAAACTTTTGGTTGAAAACACAATCATACAAAAAGTGGGGTCGAAGAAAACTGAGGTACTACTGTATATCTCTAAGGACAACACTTTAAAAACTTGCATATACCCTATTTCCCGGACCATAGGGCGCACCGGATTATAAGGCGCACTGCCGATGAGCGGGTCGATTCAGGTCTGTTTTCATATATAAGGCGCACCGGATTATAAGGCGCATTAAAGGAGTCGTATTATTTATTATCATATTGCAGTCTACATGTGTCTCTTATGTGTGACTGCCATCATATTGCAGTCTACACGTGTCTCTTATGTGTGACTGCCATCATATTGCAGACTACATGTATCTCTTATGTATAACTGCCATCATATTGCAGTCTACACGTGTCTCTTATGTGTGACTGCCATCATATTGTAGTCTACATGTATCTTTTATGTTTGACTGCCATCATATTGCAGTTTACATGTATCTCTTATGTGTGACTGCCATCATATTGCAGTCTACACGTATCTCTTATGTGTGACTGCCATCATATTGCAGTCTACACGTATCTCTTATGTGTGACTGCCATCATATTGCAGTCTACACGTGTCTCTTATGTGTGACTGCCATCATATTGCAGTCTACATGTATCTCTTATGTGTGACTGCCATCATATTGCAGTCTACACGTGTCTGTTATGTGTGACTGCCATCATATTGCAGTCTACACGTATCTCTTATGTGTGACTGTCATCATATTGCAGTCTACACGTATCTCTTATGTGTGACTGCCATCATATTGCAGTCTACACGTGTCTCTTATGTGTGACTGCCATCATATTGCAGTCTACACGTATCTCTTATGTGTGACTGCCATCATATTGCAGTCTACATGTATCTCTTATGTGTGACTGCCATCATATTGCAGTCTACACGTATCTCTTATGTGTGACTGCCATCATATTGCAGTCTACATGTAGCTCTAATGTGTGACTGCCATCTACTGGTCACATTTATCATCACACCATGTACAAAATAAAATAGCTTTGAGGTGGGTAAGCACAACCAGAATTATTCCGTACATTATAAGGCGCACTGTGGAGTTTTGATAAAATGAAAGGATTATAAGTGCGCCTTACAGTCTGAAAAGAGGGTAAAAGTGGGCGTGTTCATGTTGTTGTTAAATGGGGACATGTTGTCTGTATTCAAGATGGAGGAGTTAAAGTTCTACTCATCAACACCAAGTGAGGAATAAATGAGTGGTAAAAATCTTTGCGTTTCCTCGAGCGCATAATGATGGCTCTGTTGGAGTTCAGCTGCACCTCATCATTCTCATTATCATTTCCAGCTCACATTGCTTTAATCATGTAGAATTCATTCGGCGAGGAAGCCGGCAACTTAATGGCAGTAAATGAATTAGAGCGACTATACCGTCTCAAACCCTCTAATTGCATTCTTGACTCCCAATTAGCACAGGCAGCTATTAGCCGCGTCAATGGGAGGACGGGTCGCCTCACAAGACTATTCGCTGTCTTGTCGGCTGTCAATCACTGACTGATGCCGCATCTTATTTCTTTGTGTCGCGCTTGATGACATCGTTGTTTCCTTGTCACTCTTCTCTCACGCGTCGCAGGCGCGCTTACCTTTGCACACTTTGTTGTGGCCTGAAGCTTTTAATGCAATCAGAGTCCAACACACCAGCACACCACATTCATATTGAAGGTCAGTTCAATTGTTTATAAGACAGGTGTCACTGAGGGCCACATGGCACTTATGATTGGCCCCAGAGGGCCGCTTCTAACAGTCAATACTATTATTACACCTTTTTTTGATGCATTTTATTAGTAGATTTTTTTTAAACTCAAATGTAAAAAAAAAAAGGTAATAATGTCACCTCAAAATGTAGTGAATATTACTGTACATGTAGTGTATATGACTGTACATGTAGTGTATATTACTGTACATGTAGTGTATATTACTGTACATGTACTGTATATTACTGTACATGTAGTGTATATTACTGTACATGTAGTGTATATTACTGTACATGTACTGTATATTACTGTAAATGTAGTGTATATGACTGTACATGTAGTGTATATTACTGTACATGTATAAGTGTTATAATGAAGACAACACATGATGTAAGTGTCTATATTAGCCTACTATCAAAATGACTTTAAAAGTCTTATATAAGTGTTATAACAAGAACAACACATGATGTAAGTGTCTATATTAGCTTACTATCAAAATTATTTTAAAAGTATTATATAAGTGTTATAATGAAGACAACACATGATGTAAGTGTCTATATTAGCTTACTTTCAAAATTATTTTAAAAGTATTATATAAGTGTTATAATGAAGACAACACATGATGTAAGTGTCTATATTAGCCTACTATCAAAATGACTTTAAAAGTCTTATATACGTGTTATAATGAAGACAACACATGATGTAAGTGTCTATATTAGCCTACTATCAAAATGACTTTAAAAGTCTTATATAAGTGTTATAATGAAGACAACACATGATGTAAGTGTCTATAATAGCCTACTATCCAAATGACTTTAAAAGTCTTATATAAGTGTTATAATGAAGGCAACACATGATGTAAGTGTCTATATTAGCCTACAATCAAAATAACTTTAAAAGTCTTTTATAACTGTTATAATGAAGACAACACATGATGTAAGTGTCTATATTAGCTATATTAGCCTACTATCAAAATGACTTTAAAAGTCTTTTACAGTATAAGTGTTATAATGAAGGCAACACATGATGTAAGTGTCTATATTAGCCTACTATCAAAATGACTTTAAAAGTCTTATATAAGTGTTATAATGAAGACAACACATGATGTAAGTGTCTATATTAGCCTACTATCAAAATGACTTTAAAAGTCTTTTATAAGTGTTATAATGAAGGCAACACATGATGTAAGTGTCTATATTAGCCTACTATCCAAATGACTTTAAAAGTCTTATATAAGTGTTATAATGAAGGCAACACATGATGTAAGTGTCTATTTTAGCTATATTAGCCTACTATCAAAATGACTTTAAAAGTCTTATATAAGTGTTATAATGAAGACAACACATGATGTAAGTGTCTATATTAGCCTACTATCAAAATGACTTTAAAAGTCTTTTATAAGTGTTATAATGAAGGCAACACATGATGTAAGTGTCTATATTAGCCTACTATCAAAATAACTTTAAAAGTCTTTTATAAGTGTTATAATGAAGACAACACATGATGTAAGTGTCTATATTAGCTATGTTAGTCTACTATCAAAATGACTTTAAAAGTCTTTTACAGTATAAGTGTTATAATGAAGGCAACACATGATGTAAGTGTCTATATTAGCCTACTATCAAAATGACTTTAAAAGTCTTATATGTGTTATAATGAAGACAACACATGATGTAAGTGTCTATATTAGCTATATTAGCCTACTATCAAAATGACTTTAAAAGTCTTTTACAGTATAAGTGTTTTAATGAAGGCAACACATGATGGAAGTGTCTATATTAGCCTACTATCAAAATGACTTTAAAAGTCTTAAAAAAGTGTTATAATGAAGGCAACACATGATGCAAGTGTCTATATTAGCTATATTAGCCTACTATCAAAATTACTTTAAAAGTCTTATATACGTGTTATAATGACGACAACACATGATGTAAGTGTCTATATTAGCCTACTATCAAAATGACTTTAAAAGTCTTTTATAAGTGTTATAATGAAGGCAACACATGATGTAAGTGTCTATATTAGCCTACAATCAAAATAACTTTAAAAGTCTTTAATAACTGTTATAATGAAGACAACACATGATGTAAGTGTCTATATTAGCTATATTAGCCTACTATCAAAATGACTTTAAAAGTCTTTTACAGTATAAGTGTTATAATGAAGGCAACACATGATGTAAGTGTCTATATTAGCCTACTATCAAAATGACTTTAAAAGTCTTATATAAGTGTTATAATGAAGACAACACATGATGTAAGTGTCTATATTAGCCTACTATCAAAATGACTTTAAAAGTCTTTTATAAGTGTTATAATGAAGGCAACACATGATGTAAGTGTCTATATTAGCCTACTATCCAAATGACTTTAAAAGTCTTATATAAGTGTTATAATGAAGGCAACACATGATGTAAGTGTCTATTTTAGCTATATTAGCCTACTATCAAAATGACTTTAAAAGTCTTATATAAGTGTTATAATGAAGACAACACATGATGTAAGTGTCTATATTAGCCTACTATCAAAATGACTTTAAAAGTCTTTTATAAGTGTTATAATGAAGGCAACACATGATGTAAGTGTCTATATTAGCCTACTATCAAAATAACTTTAAAAGTCTTTTGTAAGTGTTATAATGAAGACAACACATGATGTAAGTGTCTATATTAGCTATGTTAGTCTACTATCAAAATGACTTTAAAAGTCTTTTACAGTATAAGTGTTATAATGAAGGCAACACATGATGTAAGTGTCTATATTAGCCTACTATCAAAATGACTTTAAAAGTCTTATATGTGTTATAATGAAGACAACACATGATGTAAGTGTCTATATTAGCTATATTAGCCTACTATCAAAATGACTTTAAAAGTCTTTTACAGTATAAGTGTTTTAATGAAGGCAACACATGATGGAAGTGTCTATATTAGCCTACTATCAAAATGACTTTAAAAGTCTTAAAAAAGTGTTATAATGAAGGCAACACATGATGCAAGTGTCTATATTAGCTATATTAGCCTACTATCAAAATTACTTTAAAAGTCTTATATACGTGTTATAATGACGACAACACATGATGTAAGTGTCTATATTAGCTATATTAGTCTACTATCAAAATGACTTTAAAAGTCTTATATAAGTGTTATAATGAAGACAACACATGATGTAAGTGTCTATATTAGCCTACTATCAAAATGACTTTAAAAGTCTTATATACGTGTTATAATGACGACAACACATGATGTAAGTGTCTATATTAGCTATGTTAGCCTACTATCAAAATGACTTTAAAAGTCTTATATAAGTGTTATAATGAAGACAACACATGATGTAAGTGTCTATATTAGCTATATTAGTCTACTATCAAAATGACTTTAAAAGTCTTATATAAGTGTTATAATGAAGGCAACACATGATGCAAGTGTCTATATTAGCTATATTAGCCTACTATCAAAATGACTTTAAAAGTCTTATAAATGTGTTATAATGAAGGCAACACATGATGTAAGTGTCTATATTAGCTATATTAGTCTACTATCAAAATGACTTTAAAAGTCTTATATAAGTGTTATAATGAAGACAACACATGATGTAAGTGTCTATATTAGCCTACTATCAAAATGACTTTAAAAGTCTTATATACGTGTTATAATGACGACAACACATGATGTAAGTGTCTATATTAGCTATGTTAGCCTACTATCAAAATGACTTTAAAAGTCTTATATAAGTGTTATAATGAAGACAACACATGGTGTAAGTGTCTATATTAGCTATATTAGTCTACTATCAAAATGACTTTAAAAGTCTTATATAAGTGTTATAATGAAGACAACACATGATGTAAGTGTCTATATTAGCCTACTATCAAAATGACTTTAAAAGTCTTTTATAAGTGTTATAATGAAGGCAACACATGATGTAAGTGTCTATATTAGCCTACTATCCAAATGACTTTAAAAGTCTTATATAAGTGTTATAATGAAGGCAACACATGATGTAAGTGTCTATTTTAGCTATATTAGCCTACTATCAAAATGACTTTAAAAGTCTTATATAAGTGTTATAATGAAGACAACACATGATGTAAGTGTCTATATTAGCCTACTATCAAAATGACTTTAAAAGTCTTTTATAAGTGTTATAATGAAGGCAACACATGATGTAAGTGTCTATATTAGCCTACTATCAAAATAACTTTAAAAGTCTTTTATAAGTGTTATAATGAAGACAACACATGATGTAAGTGTCTATATTAGCTATGTTAGTCTACTATCAAAATGACTTTAAAAGTCTTTTACAGTATAAGTGTTATAATGAAGGCAACACATGATGTAAGTGTCTATATTAGCCTACTATCAAAATGACTTTAAAAGTCTTATATGTGTTATAATGAAGACAACACATGATGTAAGTGTCTATATTAGCTATATTAGCCTACTATCAAAATGACTTTAAAAGTCTTTTACAGTATAAGTGTTTTAATGAAGGCAACACATGATGGAAGTGTCTATATTAGCCTACTATCAAAATGACTTTAAAAGTCTTAAAAAAGTGTTATAATGAAGGCAACACATGATGCAAGTGTCTATATTAGCTATATTAGCCTACTATCAAAATTACTTTAAAAGTCTTATATACGTGTTATAATGACGACAACACATGATGTAAGTGTCTATATTAGCCTACTATCAAAATGACTTTAAAAGTCTTTTATAAGTGTTATAATGAAGGCAACACATGATGTAAGTGTCTATATTAGCCTACAATCAAAATAACTTTAAAAGTCTTTAATAACTGTTATAATGAAGACAACACATGATGTAAGTGTCTATATTAGCTATATTAGCCTACTATCAAAATGACTTTAAAAGTCTTTTACAGTATAAGTGTTATAATGAAGGCAACACATGATGTAAGTGTCTATATTAGCCTACTATCAAAATGACTTTAAAAGTCTTATATAAGTGTTATAATGAAGACAACACATGATGTAAGTGTCTATATTAGCCTACTATCAAAATGACTTTAAAAGTCTTTTATAAGTGTTATAATGAAGGCAACACATGATGTAAGTGTCTATATTAGCCTACTATCCAAATGACTTTAAAAGTCTTATATAAGTGTTATAATGAAGGCAACACATGATGTAAGTGTCTATTTTAGCTATATTAGCCTACTATCAAAATGACTTTAAAAGTCTTATATAAGTGTTATAATGAAGACAACACATGATGTAAGTGTCTATATTAGCCTACTATCAAAATGACTTTAAAAGTCTTTTATAAGTGTTATAATGAAGGCAACACATGATGTAAGTGTCTATATTAGCCTACTATCAAAATAACTTTAAAAGTCTTTTGTAAGTGTTATAATGAAGACAACACATGATGTAAGTGTCTATATTAGCTATGTTAGTCTACTATCAAAATGACTTTAAAAGTCTTTTACAGTATAAGTGTTATAATGAAGGCAACACATGATGTAAGTGTCTATATTAGCCTACTATCAAAATGACTTTAAAAGTCTTATATGTGTTATAATGAAGACAACACATGATGTAAGTGTCTATATTAGCTATATTAGCCTACTATCAAAATGACTTTAAAAGTCTTTTACAGTATAAGTGTTTTAATGAAGGCAACACATGATGGAAGTGTCTATATTAGCCTACTATCAAAATGACTTTAAAAGTCTTAAAAAAGTGTTATAATGAAGGCAACACATGATGCAAGTGTCTATATTAGCTATATTAGCCTACTATCAAAATTACTTTAAAAGTCTTATATACGTGTTATAATGACGACAACACATGATGTAAGTGTCTATATTAGCTATATTAGTCTACTATCAAAATGACTTTAAAAGTCTTATATAAGTGTTATAATGAAGACAACACATGATGTAAGTGTCTATATTAGCCTACTATCAAAATGACTTTAAAAGTCTTATATACGTGTTATAATGACGACAACACATGATGTAAGTGTCTATATTAGCTATGTTAGCCTACTATCAAAATGACTTTAAAAGTCTTATATAAGTGTTATAATGAAGACAACACATGATGTAAGTGTCTATATTAGCTATATTAGTCTACTATCAAAATGACTTTAAAAGTCTTATATAAGTGTTATAATGAAGGCAACACATGATGCAAGTGTCTATATTAGCTATATTAGCCTACTATCAAAATGACTTTAAAAGTCTTATAAATGTGTTATAATGAAGGCAACACATGATGTAAGTGTCTATATTAGCTATATTAGTCTACTATCAAAATGACTTTAAAAGTCTTATATAAGTGTTATAATGAAGACAACACATGATGTAAGTGTCTATATTAGCCTACTATCAAAATGACTTTAAAAGTCTTATATACGTGTTATAATGACGACAACACATGATGTAAGTGTCTATATTAGCTATGTTAGCCTACTATCAAAATGACTTTAAAAGTCTTATATAAGTGTTATAATGAAGACAACACATGGTGTAAGTGTCTATATTAGCTATATTAGTCTACTATCAAAATGACTTTAAAAGTCTTATATAAGTGTTATAATGAAGACAACACATGATGTAAGTGTCTATATTAGCTATGTTAGCCTACTATCAAAATGACTTTAAAAGTCTTATATAAGTGTTATAATGAAGGCAACACATGATGTAAGTGTCTATATTAGCTATGTTAGCCTACTATCAAAATGACTTTAAAAGTCTTATATAAGTGTTATAATGAAGGCAACACATGATGTAAGTGTCTATATTAGCTGTATTAGCCTACTATCAAAATGACTTTAAAAGTCTTATATAAGTGTTATAATGAAGACAACACATGATGTAAGTGTCTATATTAGCCTACTATCAAAATGACTTTAAAAGTCTTTTATAAGTGTTATAATGAAGACAACACACGATGTAAGTGTCTATATTAGCCTACTATCAAAATGACTTTAAAAGTCTTATATACGTGTTATAATGACGACAACACATGATGTAAGTGTCTATATTAGCTATGTTAGCCTACTATCAAAATGACTTTAAAAGTCTTATATAAGTGTTATAATGAAGACAACACATGGTGTAAGTGTCTATATTAGCTATATTAGTCTACTATCAAAATGACTTTAAAAGTCTTATATAAGTGTTATAATGAAGACAACACATGATGTAAGTGTCTATATTAGCTATGTTAGCCTACTATCAAAATGACTTTAAAAGTCTTATATAAGTGTTATAATGAAGGCAACACATGATGTAAGTGTCTATATTAGCTATGTTAGCCTACTATCAAAATGACTTTAAAAGTCTTATATAAGTGTTATAATGAAGGCAACACATGATGTAAGTGTCTATATTAGCTGTATTAGCCTACTATCAAAATGACTTTAAAAGTCTTATATAAGTGTTATAATGAAGACAACACATGATGTAAGTGTCTATATTAGCCTACTATCAAAATGACTTTAAAAGTCTTTTATAAGTGTTATAATGAAGACAACACACGATGTAAGTGTCTATATTAGTCTACTATCAAAATGACTTTAAAAGCCTTATATAAGTGTTATAATGAAGACAACACATGATGCAAGTGTCTATATTAGCTATATTAGTCTACTATCAAAATGACTTTAAAAGTCTTATATAAGTCTTATAATGAAGACAACACATGATGTAAGTGTCTATATTAGCTATGTTAGCCTACTATCAAAATGACTTTAAAAGTCTTATATAAGTGTTATAATGAAGGCAACACATGATGTAAGTGTCTATATTAGCTATGTTAGCCTACTATCAAAATGACTTTAAAAGTCTTATATAAGTGTTATAATGAAGGCAACACATGATGTAAGTGTCTATATTAGCTATGTTAGCCTACTATCAAAATGACTTTAAAAGTCTTATATAAGTGTTATAATGAAGGCAACACATGATGTAAGTGTCTATATTAGCTGTATTAGCCTACTATCAAAATGACTTTAAAAGTCTTATATAAGTGTTATAATGAAGACAACACATGATGTAAGTGTCTATATTAGCCTACTATCAAAATGACTTTAAAAGTCTCATATAAGTGTTATAATGAAGACAACACATGATGTAAGTGTCTATATTAGCCTACTATCAAAATGACTTTAAAAGTCTTTTATAAGTGTTATAATGAAGACAACACACGATGTAAGTGTCTATATTAGTCTACTATCAAAATGACTTTAAAAGTCTTATATAAGTGTTATAATGAAGACAACACATGATGGAAGTGTCTATATTAGCCTACTATCAAAATGACTTTAAAAGTCTTATATAAGTGTTATAATGAAGACAACACATGATGTAAGTGTCTATATTAGCCTACTATCAAAATGACTTTAAAAGTCTTATATAATTGTTATAATGAAGACAACACATGATGTAAGTGTCTATATTAGCTATATTAGCCTACTATCAACATGACTTTAAAAGTCTTATATAAGTGTTATAATGAAGACAACACATGATGGAAGTGTCTATATTAGCCTACTATCAAAATGACTTTAAAAGTCTTATATAAGTGTTATAATGAAGACAACACATGATGTAAGTGTCTATATTAGCCTACTATCAAAATGACTTTAAAAGTCTTATATAATTGTTATAATGAAGACAACACATGATGTAAGTGTCTATATTAGCTATATTAGCCTACTATCAACATGACTTTAAAAGTCTTATATAAGTGTTATAATGAAGACAACACATGATGGAAGTGTCTATATTAGCCTACTATCAAAATGACTTTAAAAGTCTTATATAAGTGTTATAATGAAGACAACACATGATGTAAGTGTCTATATTAGCTACATTAGCCTACTATCAAAATGACTATGTGTCGCAGGCTCACGCAAATCTTCGTAGACAGAAATGTTGAAATGTACTATTTATTCTACGCATTTTTACAACATTGGAAAACATTAGTAAAACTACTCAGAGGGTGAGATAACTCCTGGAAATGACTGACTTAGAATGGCCAAAGGTGTAGATGTGTGTGTCCAAGTTAAAGGAAACTGTCTTCTTCTGATAGATTCATTACAATATTTGCAAGCTGAGTAACGTTTGCTGTGGTCTGGAACAACATTTTAGCGTTTGCTGTGGTCTGGAACAACATGGCACACAAACAACTCTGAGAAATGCAGCCAATATTACATACAGATAATGCGTCATGAGAAATGCAAAACTAAATCAAAAACACACAGGACATAAGTAAAGGAAATTAAATTAACTCAAATAAACCTACAGACGCGGTATAATGATGCAATATGTACATACAGCTAGCCTGAATAGCATGTTAATGTACAGTCATGCAGATTAGCACTCCAACAAGTCAATAACATCGACAAAGTTCATTTTTGTGCATTGACACACAGTTTAAAAGGTTTGGTGGACAAAATGAGACAGATAAGGAGTGGCATAAAGCACGTCTTTCTGTGGCAGCGTCGGAGAAAGTTGTACATGTAAACAAACAGTTGCGTCACAGTCCACACAACGGTGAGTTCAAGGGCCACTGAAATTAGTAGGACAAAGCGTCGCTGGCCAAATACTCTCCTCAGTGAAGCATAAACATACTTGCCAGCCCTCCCGTTTTTAGCGGGAGAATCCCGGTATTCAGCGCCTCTCCCGACAACCTCCCGGCAGAGATTTTCTCCCGACAAACTCCCGGTATTCAGCCGGAGCTGGAGGCCACGCCCCCTCCAGCTCAATGCGGACCTGAGTGGGGACAGCCGTTCTCACGTCCGCTTTCCCAGCAGCTTGCCTGCCCAATGACGTCATAACATCTACGGCTTTTAGAGAGTAGAGTGCACAACAAGGAGAGAGAGTTCATGGTTTCTTATGGGGGTTTATTGTTAGGCAGTTTCATTAACGTCCTCCCAGCGCGGTAACAACACACAACAACAGCAGTCACGTTTAGTCTACCGTAAAGCAGTTCGTCTGCCATAAACAGCAACGTTGTGACACTCTTAAACAGGACAATACTGCCACCTACTGGATAGCCTGCAGAACACTGAAATTCAAGTATGTCTTTTATTTATATGTATAATAAAATTAAAAAAAATAAAATATATATATATATATATATATAGCTAGAATTCACTGAAAGTCAAGTATTTCATACATATATATATATATATATATATATATATATATATATATATATATATATATATATATATATATATATATATATATATATATATATATATATATATATATTATATACATATGATATACTTGATTTGGTGAATTCTAGTTGTAAATATACTCTCCTCTTAACCACGCCCTTAGCCACGCCCCCCGACCACGCCCCCCCCCCCCCACCTCCCGATATTGGAGGTCTC
The DNA here is from genome assembly GCF_033978785.1 of Entelurus aequoreus. NCBI lineage: Eukaryota > Metazoa > Chordata > Actinopteri > Syngnathiformes > Syngnathidae > Entelurus > Entelurus aequoreus. The sequence goes on along the minus strand of NC_084733.1, from coordinate 8,329,339 downwards.
AAGGTTGGCAAGTATGAGCATAAACATATTCAACTGTGGACTATCTAACAATTAGGAAGGTTTGTGTCATGTTTGTCCTCCTACACAAAACATATTACTACAAAAAAACGTATTTTTCACCCCATTTTTTTTTTTGCCATTTCCATACATTTTTGAAAAAGCTCCATGGAGCCACCAGGGCGGCGCTAAGGAGCCACATGTGGCTGTATAGCCGCGGGTTGCTGACCCCCGTAGTAAATCATGTCCGTGTCACTACACGAGTACTGCAGCCACCACGCTTTCTTCCACCTGATCACACCAGCCTGGAACAAGTGTTTGATTTGCCGCTGCTCGATATTTTTTCAAAGAAGAAGCATGAATAGAACTGCGGTCTGGAACACTTTCTTCTTCTGTGCTATTACGCCTGGTGAAGACGCGGAATCTTCTCTTCTGACGGACTCAGCCGCTCCTCCGAGGAGACACTTTGGTAGGTACAGCAAGTCCTGGATGTCCACACAAATAAACCTGTCACTAGAATAATAATAATAATAATAATAAGAAGAAGAAGTTTGCATGGAGGATGAAGTGGAGGTGGCAGATAAACAAAGAGCTCCACAGAGAAGACTAATGTACTTTATATTCTGGACCATAGGGCGGGTCTATTCAGGTCTGTTGCCGTATATAAGGCGCACCGGATTATAAGGCGCATTAAAGGAGTCATATTATTATGATTATTTTCTAAATGTGTTTGCATACCATTGCTACTCTTTAACACATCTTGTACTGATGTCCTGCACCCAACTTTCAAGTGTGAATGGGGCACCGCACTTTCTTCCTGAAGGTGACTCCAACTATGTGCATGACTTGTGTTTCCTTTATTTGCCTGAGATGGAAAGTTGAAGGACTGATCGGCAGAGCAGGAAGATCATTGCTAGGAGTGGCAGGTTGTGGGAGTGGGAGTGGGAGTGTGTGTGCAGTTGTGTGTGTAGAAAGTACTGACAACGCAATGTCACGCAATAGCCGAGTGCTGGTAATTATCACACACACACACACACACACACACACACACACACACACACACACACACACACACACACACACACACACACACACACACACACACACACACACACACACACACACACACACACACACACACACACACACACACACACACACACACACACACATTATTGTATGTGTTACCTTCTTGAGACCACCAAAAATGCTTACCTCTTTAGGACCATCCTTTCTAGATCTATAAAGATGTGTATTTACAACATTAATAATATATACATACTATGCAAATATAAAAAAGGTAAGCTTTTAGTTAATAATTGTTCAAGTTAATACAGTATGTCTCTATATACATATATTTATTAATTTTTTTTAAATTAATTTACACACACTTGTTATTTCATATGTTGACCAGATGGGGCGCACTTCACATTTTTACACACACTTGTCATTTCATATGTTGACCAGATGGAGCGCTCTTCACATTTTTACACACACTTGTCATTTCATATGTTGACCAGAGGGGGAGCACTTCACATTGTTACACACACTTGTTATTTCATATGTTGACCAGATGGGGAGCGCTTCACTTTTTTTACACACACTTGTTATTACATATGTTGACCAGATGGGGAGCACTTCACATTTGTACACACACTTGTCATTTCATATGTTGACCAGAGGGGGAGCACTTTTAAAAGCGACACACAGTCCATGCTTACCTCTTTAGGACCACCCTTTCTAGATCTATAAAGATGTGTATTTACAACATTAATGATATATACATACTATTCAAATATAAAAAATGTAAGCTTTTAGTTCATAATTTTTTTTTGTAATTGTTTTGTAATCTTCATTATTTACATCAAGTTAATACAGTACGTCTCTATATACATATATATATATATATATATATATATATATATATATATATATATATATATATATATATATATATATATATATATATATATATATATATATATATATATATATATATTTTTTTTTTTTTCAATTAATTTTGGCCAAAGGCCAATTTCTTACACACACTTGTTATTTCATATGTTGACCAGATGGGGGGCACTTCACATTTTTACACAGACTTGTCATTTCATATGTTGACCAGAGGGGGAGCACTTCACATTTTTATACACACTTGTTATTTCATATATTGACCAGAGGGGGAGCACTTCACATTTTTACACACACTTGTCATTACATATGTTGACCAGAGGGGGAGCACTTCACATTTTTACACACACTTGTCATTTCATATGTTGACCAGAGGGGGAGCACTTTTAAAAGCGACACACAGTCCATGCTGACCTCTTTAGGACCACCCTTTCTAGATCTATAAAGATGCGTATTTACAACATTAATAATACATACATACTATGCAAATATAAAAAAGGTAAGCTTTTAGTTAATAATTGTTTTTGTAATTGTTTTTTAATCTTCATTATTTACATCAAGTTAATACAGTATGTCTCTATATACATATATTTATTTATTTTTTTAAATAAATTTTGGCCAAAGGCCAATTTCTTACACACACTTGTTATTTCATATGTTGACCAGATGGGGAACACGTCACATTTTTACACACACTTGTTATTTCATATGTTGACCAGATGGGGAGCACTTCACATTTTTACACACACTTGTCATTTCATATGTTGACCAGATGGGGAGCACTTAACTTTTTTACACACACTTGTTATTACATATGTTGACCAGAGGGGGAGCACTTCACATTTTTACACACACTTGTCATTTCGTATGTTGACCAGAGGGAGAGCACTTTTAAAAGCGACACACAGTCCATGCTTACTTACCTCTTTAGGACCACCCTTTCTAGATCTATAAAGATGTGTATTTACAACATTAATAATATATACATACTATGCAAATATAAAAAAGGTAAGCTTTTAGTTAATAATTGTTTTTGTAATTGTTTTTTAATCTTCATTATTTACATCAAGTTAATACAGTATGTCTCTATATACATATTTATTTATTATTTTAAATTAATTTTGGCCAAAGGCCAATTTTTTACACACACTTGTTATTTCATATGTTGACCAGATGGGGAACACTTCACATTTTTACACACACTTGTCATTTAATTTGTTGACCAGAGGGGGAGCACTTCACATTTTTACACACACTTGTCATTTCATATGTTGACCAGAGGGGGAGCACTTCACATTTTTACACACACTTGTTATTTCATATATTGACCAGAGGGGGAGCACTTCACATTTTTACACACACTTGTCATTTCATATGTTGACCAGATGGGGAGCACTTCACATTTTTACACACACTTGTCATTTCATATGTTGACCAGAGGGGGAGCACTTTTAAAAGCGACACACAGTCCATGCTTACTTACCTCTTTAGGACCACCCTTTCTAGATCTATAAAGATGTGTATTTACAACATTAATAATATATACATACTATGCAAATATAAAAAAGGTAAGCTTTTAGTTAATAATTGTTTTTGTAATTGTTTTTTAATCTTCATTATTTACATCAAGTTAATACAGTATGTCTCTATATACATATTTATTTATTATTTTAAATTAATTTTGGCCAAAGGCCAATTTTTTACACACACTTGTTATTTCACATGTTGACCAGATGGGGAGCACTTCACATTTTTACACACACTTGTTATTTCATATATTGACCAGATGGGGAGCACTTCACTTTTTTACACACACTTGTCATTACATATGTTGACCAGAGGGGGAGCACTTCACATTTTTACACACACTTGTCATTTCATATGTTGACCAGAGGGGGAGCACTTTTAAAAGCGACACACAGTCCATGCTTACCTCTTTAGGACCACCCTTTCTAGATCTATAAAGATGCGTATTCACAACATTAATAATATATACATACTATGCAAATATAAAAAAGGTAAGCTCTTAGTTAATAATTGTTTTTGTAATTGTTTTTTAATCTTCATTATTTACATCAAGTTAATACAGTATGTCTCTATATACATATATTTATTATTTTAAATTAATTTTGGCCAAAAGCCAATTTCTTACACACACTTGTTATTTCATATGTTGACCAGATGGGGAACACGTCACATTTTTACACACACTTGTTATTTCATATGTTGACCAGATGGGGAGCACATCACATTTTTACACACACTTGTAATTTCATATGTTGACCAGAGGGGGAGCACTTCACATTTTTACACACACTTGTTATTTCATATATTGACCAGATGGGGAGCACTTCACATTTTTACACACACTTGTTATTTCATATGTTGACCAGATGGGGTGCACTTCACATTTTTACACACACTTGTTATTTCATATGTTGACCAGAGGGGGAGCACTTTTAAAAGCGACACACAGTCCATGCTTACCTCTTTAGGACCACCCTTTCTAGATCTATAAAGATGTGTATTTACAACATTAAAAATATATACATACTATGCAAATATAAAAAAGGTAAGCTTTTAGTTCATCATTTTTTTTGGTAATTGTTTTGTAATATTCATTATTTACATCATTACAGTATGTCTCTATATACATATATTTATTTATTTTTTTCAATTAATTTTGGCCAAAGGCCAATTTCTTACACACACTTGTTATTTCATATGTTGACCAGATGGGGAACACTTCACATTTTTACACACACTTGTTATTTCATACGTTGACCAGATGGGGCACACTTCACATTTTTACACACACTTGTCATTTCATATGTTGACCAGAGGGGGAGCACTTCACATTTTTACACACACTTGTTATTTCATATATTGACCAGAGGGGGAGCACTTCACATTTTTACACACACTTGTCATTTCACATGTTGACCAGATGGGGAGCACTTCACATTTTTACACACACTTGTCATTTCATATGTTGACCAGAGGGGGAGCACTTCACATTTTTACACACACTTGTTATTTCATATATTGACCAGAGGGGGAGCACTTCACATTTTTACACACACTTGTCATTTCATATGTTGACCAGATGGGGAGCACTTCACATTTTTACACACACTTGTCATTTCATATGTTGACCAGAGGGGGAGCACTTTTAAAAGCGACACACAGTCCATGCTTACTTACCTCTTTAGGACCACCTTTTCTAGATCTATAAAGATGTCTATTTACAACATTAATAATATATACATACTATGCAAATATAAAAAAGGTAAGCTATTAGTTAATAATTGTTTTTGTAATTGTTTTTTCATCTTCATTATTTACATCAAGTTAATACAGTATGTCTCTATATACATATTTATTTATTATTTTAAATTAATTTTGGCCAAAGGCCAATTTTTTACACACACTTGTTATTTCACATGTTGACCAGATGGGGAGCACTTCACATTTTTACACACACTTGTTATTTCATATATTGACCAGATGGGGAGCACTTCACATTTTTACACACACTTGTCATTTCATATGTTGACCAGAGGGGGAGCACTTTTAAAAGCGACACACAGTCCATGCTTACCTCTTTAGGACCACCCTTTCTAGATCTATAAAGATGTCTATTTACAATATTAATAATATATACATACTATGCAAATATAAAAAAGGTAAGCTTTTAGTTCATTATTTTTTTTGTAATGTTTTGTAATCTTCATTATTTACATCAAGTTAATACAGTATGTCTCTATATACATATATTTATTTATTTTTTTCAATTAATTTTGGCCAAAAGCCAATTTTTTACACACACTTGTTATTTCATATGTTGACCAGATGGGGAACACTTCACATTTTTACACACACTTGTTATTTCATATGTTGACCAGATGGGGCGCACTTCACATTTTTACACACACTTGTCATTTCATATGTTCTACAGAGGGGGAGCACTTCACATTTTTACACACACTTGTTATTTCATATATTGACCAGAGGGGGAGCACTTCACATTTTTACACACACTTGTCATTTCATATGTTGACCAGAGGAGGAGCACTTTTAAAAGCGACACACAGTCCATGCTTACCTCTTTAGGACCACCCTTTCTAGATCTATAAAGATGTGTTTTTACAACATTAATAATATATACATAATATGCAAATATAAAAAAGGTAAGCTTTTAGTTAATAATTGTTTTTGTAATTGTTTTTTTATCTTCATTATTTACATCAAGTTAATACAGTATGTCTCTATATACATATATATATATTTTTTTTTCAATTAATTTTGGCCAAAGGCCAATTTCTTACACACACTTGTTATTTCATGTGTTGACCAGATGGGGAACACGTCACATTTTTACACACACTTGTTATTTCATATGTTGACCAGAGGGGGAGCACTTCACATTTTTACACACACTTGTTATTTCATATATTGACCAGAGGGGGAGCACTTCACATTTTTACACACACTTGTCATTTCATATGTTGACCAGATGGGGAGCACTTCACATTTTTACACACACTTGTCATTTCATATGTTGACCAGAGGGGGAGCACTTTTAAAAGCGACACACAGTCCATGCTTACCTCTTTAGGACCACCCTTTCTAGATCTATAAAGATGTCTATTTACAACATTAATAATATATACATACTATGCAAATATAAAAAAGGTAAGCTTTTAGTTAATAATTGTTTTTGTAATTGTTTTTTAATCTTCATTATTTACATCAAGTTAATACAGTATGTCTCTATATACATATATCTATTTATTTTTTTTAATTAATTTTGGCCAAAGGCCAATTTCTTACACACACTTGTTATTTCATATGTTGACCAGATGGGGAGCACTTCACATTTTTACACACACTTGTCATTTCATATGTTGACCAGAGGGGGAGCACTTTTAAAAGCGACACACAGTCCAGGCTTACCTCTTTAGGACCACCCTTTCTAGATCTATAAAGATGTGTATTTACAACATTAATAATATATACATACTATGCAAATATAAAAAATGTAAGCTTTTAGTTCATAATTTTTTTTGTAATTGTTTTGTAATCTTCATTATTTACATCAAGTTAATACAGTATGTCTCTGTATACATATATATATATTTTTTTAAATTAATTTTGGCCAAAGGCCAATTTCTTACACACACTTGTTATTTCATATGTTGACCAGATGGGGAGCACTTCACTTTTTTACACACACTTGTTATTACATATGTTGACCAGATGGGGAGCACTTCACATTTTTACACACACTTGTCATTTCATATGTTGACCAGAGGGGGAGCACTTTTAAAAGCGACACCCAAAAATCCCTCCTTTTTGGGACCACCCTCATTTTGACCAGCAGGGGTGCAAATGAGACATTGTCTATCAGATGCAATGTTATTGGGACCATGATTTATGTCACCTCCTCATATGGAAGATACTTTTCCTTCTTCATGTCTCAAGAAGGCTAGAAATACAAGAACACACACACACACACACACACACACACACACACACACACACACACACACACACACACACACACACACACACACACACACACACACACACACACACACACACACACACACACACACACACACACACACACACACACACATCCTGCATCTTCTGTGACATTATTGAAAACTGCTGTTTAGCAGTAATGAAGTTGTCTGCCACTCCAACTAGCATATATAGAAGGATGGAACATTCTGAATGTGAATCATACTTTAAGGTGATAATGTTTTATAATCATGCTGTATGAAAATGTCATCCTAAGGAACACTAAACCAGATTTAGTTTTTGGAAAAATATATGAGTTTTAACTAAGGATGGAGGCCATACAGAATCACAGTACTATTAATGCCAGGATAACAAACTTTTCAAAAAAATTTATTTTCTCAATATTTGAAACACGTAACCCACATTTCCCTGTTGTGGGATCAATAAAGGATTATCTTATCTTACCTTAAACCACAGAAATAAAATACAAACTCATTTAAACTTTTATTTGTACTTTTTATTTTGAACAACATTGAACATAAAGAACATATAAAACTGTTCTACTTAACCAGTCTTGCTGATTCTCTCTTAATCTACTATTTTACCAGTATCTCCTTTTGTAGGCCGTAATGCGCTTGTACACATAGAACTTCAATGCTTTGCCATTCCCGGTTTTGGAGAGCTTCCGGTTCGGCCCTTAAGCTTAAAAATCACTTAGGCATCTTCAGAATGGACCTGACTATCATTTATAATACACTACCGTTCAAAAGTTTGGGGTCACATTGAAATGTCCTTATTTTTGAAGGAAAAGCACTGTACTTTTCAATGAAGATAACTTTAAACTAGTCTTAACTTTAAAGAAATACACTCTATACATTGCTAATGTGGTAAATGACTATTCTAGCTGCAAATGTCTGGTTTTTGTGTCAATATCTACATAGGTGTATAGAGGCCCATTTCCAGCAACTATCACTCCAGTGTTCTAATGGTACAATGTGTTTGCTCATTGGCTCAGAAGGCTAATCGATGATTAGAAAACCCTTGTGCAATCATGTTCACACATCTGAAAACAGTTTAGCTCGTTACAGAAGCTACAAAACGGACCTTCCTTTGAGCAGATTGAGTTTCTGGAGCATCACATTTGTGGGGTCAATTAAACGCTCAAAATGGCCAGAAAAAGAGAACTTTCATCTGAAACTCGACAGTCTATTCTTGTTCTTAGAAATGAAGGCTATTCCACAAAATTGTTTGGGTGACCCCAAACTTTTGAACGGTAGTGTATATATTTTTTTATTTGTAAAAAAAAAAGCACTTTACATTGAGTAAACAACCTCAAAGTGCTACAGTGTATTAAAAAAAATAAAAAGATAATAAAAATAAAAACTAGAACAGCCAAATAGCTAAAACTAGTATGCATATATCTAAAAAAAGGCTTTTTTTTTAGGGATGTCCGATAATGGCTTTTTGCCGATATCCGATATTCCGATATTGTCCAACTCTTTAATTACCGATACCGATATCAACCGATACCGATATCAACCGATATATGCAGTCGTGGAATTAACACATTATTATGCCTAATTTGGACAACCATGTATGGTGAAGATAAGGTACTTTTTAAAAATAATAATAAAATAAGATAACTAAATTAAAAACATTTTCTTGAATAAAAAAGAAAGTAAAACAATATAAAAACAGTTACATAGAAACTAGTAATAAATAAAAATGAGTAAAATTAACTGTTAAAAGTTAGTACTATTAGTGGACCAGCAGCACGCACAATCATGTGTGCTTACGGACTGTATCCCTTGCAGACTGTATTGATATATATTGATATATAATGTAGGAACCAGAATATTGATAGCAGAAAGAAATGGGGGGAGGGAGGTTTTTTGGGTTGGTGCACTAATTGTAAGTGTATCTTGTGTTTTTTATGTTGATTTAATAAAAAAAACCAAACAAAAAAAAACCCGATACAGATAATAAAAAAAACGATACCGATAATTTCCGATACTACATTTTAACGCATTTATCGGCAGGCCGATATTATCGGACATCCCTACTTTAAAAAAAAACAACAACAAGTGTTTTTAAGCCTTTTTTAAAAGCATCCACAGTCTGTGGTGCCCACAGGTGGTCAGGGAGAGCGTTCCACAGACTGGGAGCGGCGGAGCAGAAAGCCCAGTCTCTCATTGTTCGTAGCTTTGTCCTTCGGAGGTTAGCCTGTCCGGAGCGGAGGTGTCGTGTGGAGGATTTGGGGGTGAGCAGTTCTTTGAGGTCGAGGGGGGGGGCATTTCCATTTAAAAAGGTTTCCCTTTAGGGGACCTGTTTTTTTTGGTCCCCATACTGTCAGAGGTCCCCTAAAGATGACTGTGTAAACAGAGCGATGTCCCTATTAAGTAAGCATTGCCAGAACACACACACACACACACACACACACACACACACACACACACACACACACACACACACACACACACACACACACACACACACACACACACACACACACACACACACACACACACACACACAGACACACACACACACACACAGACACACACACACACACACACACACACACACACACACACACACACACACACACACACACACACACACACACACACACACACACACACACACTAGTGTGTTGTCTGGTCAGGCTGCAGTCTGCTCAGCGTTTGAATGAGCTGATATTGTTTCAGCAGCAGGATCTTCTTACTGGCCACGACAAAGAGAGGCCACCGTTTTCCTCCACATGCACACACACACACACACACACACACACACACACACACACACACACACACACACACACACACACACACACACACACACACACACACACACACACACACACACACACACACACACACACACACACACACACACACACACACACACACACACGGTCCATATGGGAACTGAGTAACTTAGTCAAGTGTTGTGTATCAGCAGCAGCTTGATGTTCCAGCACAGGTATGCAAACTTTTATTCCTCTCTTATTGTGTGTACTTGTTGTCTTGTTGTGACCACACCATGTCCTTCTAATATTTATATTCATTACCTTTTAGGCTTGTACGGCATACCAGTACTAGTATAGTACGTCCGTACTAATGAATCTTATTCAATACTATACCGCCTCTAAAAAGTACTGGTTCACTCCCCCTTTTTTTTATAAACGGTGCGTCATCACGTGGTGACATTGCTGGTTTTAGGAGCAGAGGAGCATGTTGGGCAGCGCACATACACAGAGTACTTACAAGCAGACACAGTGTGTACACAAAAAAGGGAGAATGGATGCATTTTGATGTAAAAAGTAAAGATACAGGTGAAGTTATAACACTGAAACGCCCTCAGGAAGATGCGCTTTAACTAAATCACTAATCTTTGTCTCCATGGCGACAAATAAAGTGAGTTTCTTACAAGTACTATTATCACTGGAGGACGAGGAGTAGCTAAACATGCTTCACTACACACCGTAGGAGGATACAATCGCTCACCGGCGCCACAATGTAACCAAATGCCATGGGTGGATCTACACCTGACATCCACTGTAATGATACCAAGTACAAGAGCGTATCTAGTCGATACTACTATGATTACATCGATATTTTTTATCGTCACAAAATCTTTTTTCATTTAAAAAAAAAATAATATTATGTTTATAAAGTCAGTAAATACGTCCCTGGGCACATGAGGACTTTGAATATGACCAATGTATGATCCTGTAACTACTTGGTATCGCATCGATACCTAAATGTGTGGTATCATCCAAAACTAACGTAAAGTATCAAAGAAGAGAAGAATAAGTGATTATTATTAGTGTAGATAGAACAGGTTAAAACAGAAAATAAGCAAATCTATTAAACAAGACAAGAGGCAAAGAATTAAACGGGGACGGCGTGGCGAAGTTGGTAGAGTGGCCGTGCCAGCAATCGGAGGGTTGCTGGTTACTGGGGTTCAATCCCTACCTTCTACCATCCACACCCCTGATTGTAAATAATGTAAATAATTCAATGTGATTATTTTGTCTGATGACTGTATTATGATGATAGTATATATGATAGTATATATCTGTATCATGAATCAATTTAAGTGGACCCCGACTTAAACAAGTTGAAAAACTTATTCGGGTGTTACCATTTAGTAGTCAATTGTACGGAATATGTACTTCACTGTGCAACCTACTAATAAAAGTCTCAATCAATCAATCAATCCTAGTCACGTCCATTGTGTCCTTGGGCAAGACACTTCACCCTTGCTCACCCGTGCTGGTTAGCCACCAGTGTGTGAATGGGTGAATGTGGAAATACTAAGCTTTGAGTACCTTAAAGGTAGAAAAAGCGCTATTCAAGTATAACCCATTTATCATTTATTTAAACAGAGACATAATTCAATTTGGACTCAATATTGAGGAGAGTCGTCTGTACACTGTACCCTTGTACAGTATCTCAGCACGCTATGCGAAAAGATTGCATGCCTCCTTCTTTTATTTCGGACCCTCTCCGACCACATGGCCACCACTGTTTCCAAAGGACAAAGGTCGCAAAAAGTTCACAGAAAAGGTCAGTTCAAAAAGAGTTCGTAAAATAGTTCAAAAAGAGGTCCATAAAATAGTTCAAAAAGAGGTTGTCTGGAAATTGGGCAGATCCTGTCATCTCTCCGCTTTGAAGTCCTTGGGTTAGAACAATATCTTTCTGTTGATTACCATACATGAAAGAACACAGGAACACCTTCATCTTGCCCCCCCCACCCCCCCACCCCCCTACACAGTGGAGTTTTACGAGCCTTACTCTTGGTAGGTTTCAAAGACAGCTTTTGTCTTCTTGCCTGGAACTCATTTCAACACAAAGTTTTTTGTGATAACTTACAAACAATTATTCTAACACAATGTTTACAGTTTGTCCCTCGTAATGTAGACAAAATAATAGGTGTATAAATGACACAATATGTTACTGCAGACTAATTAGGAGTCTTTATTTGTTTACTTACTACTAAAACACAAGTTGTGTATTTTATTTAAGGACTAAATTACAATAATAAACATATGTTTCATGTATCATAACACTTGTTGTTACAATATTGAAATTTTTTGTGGTCCCCTTCAGTTTTTTAAAGTATCGAAATACATTTGGTACCGGCGCCAATATATTTGTATGGGGACAAGCCTGGTACCATTAGAGTCATAGTCCCATCATTTGCAACCTTGAAGAACATCAGTGCATGTTTGAGGGTTGAATTCCATGCAGCTGAAAGGCATTCAGGCCCACAGGTTTTTTTTATTTGATTTGAAGCTTTTATTAGTAGAATGCACAGTACAGTACATATTCCGTACAATTGACCACTAAATGGTAACACCCGTATAAGTTTTTCAACTTGTTTAAGTCGGGGTTAATCAATTCATGGTACAAATATACACTATCATCATAATACAAGTATATACATTGAATTATTGACATTATTCACAAAAGAGAAATATGATAAACAAATAAGTAAAAAAAAATGGGAAAAACTCAGTATACTGTTTTTCACACATTTTTTATATTCATTTATTTTTTCAATTTCTCTTGGTGTGGGTTGTGGAGGGGGGTTGATATCAGCACTTCAGTCATCAACAATTGCATCATCAGAAAAATGGACATTGAAACAGTGTAGGTCAGACGTGGTAGGATATGTACAGAGAGCAGTGAACAAAGTGAGTTTAGAAAGCATAAGAACAAGTATATACATTTGATTATTTACAATCCGGGGAGGTGGGATGTGGAGGGGGGAGGGTGTTAGTCAAGGGTTGAAGTTGTCTGGAGGTGTTCTTTTAGTGCGGTTCTGAAGGAGGATAGAGATGCCCTTTCTTTTACACCTGTTGGGAGTGCATTCCATATTGATGTGGCATAGGAGGAGAATGAGTTAAGACCTTTGTTAGATCGGAATCTGGGTTTGACGTGGTTTGTGGAGCTCCCCCTGGTGTTGTGGTTATGGCGGTCATTTACGTTAATGCTAGGTTCACACCAACGGCGCTTTGACGGCGCTTTAAAGCGGCGTGCAAAGCGGCGTTAAAGCGTAACAAAGCGTGATTAAAGCGCGAGGGTCGTAATGGATCGTGGGAAAGCTTGTAGTGAAGCGGGACATGCGGCAAGTTCGCCAAAAATTTTTAAACGGTTTAAAAAAATTCGGCGCTCTGTCAAGAATGGAATAAAGCGCCGAGAGCGTATCAAAGCGCGACAAAGCGTGACAAAGCTCAGCAAAGCTAGCATAAGAAATGAAAGATAGATATTTATTAAGATGACAAAGAAATAAAAGAAATGAAGATATAAAACATGATATAACGAAAAAAAAAGAGAAATTGAAAAAATAAATGAATATAAAAAATGTGTGGAAAACAGTATACTGAGTTTTTCCCATTTTTTTTAACTTATTTGTTTATCATATTTCTCTTTTTTATTACATTATGTGTTTTATCTTGTATATAATAAAACAAAAAGAGAAATCAAATAAATAGATACATCTAAAAAATGTGGGGAAAACTTAGTATACTAAGTTTTTCACATTTTTTTAAACTTATTTGTTTATCATATTTCTCTTTTTTTATTACATTATGTGTTTTATCTTGTATATAATAAAACAAAAAGAGAAATCAAATAAATAAATACATCTAAAAAATGTGGGGAAAACTTAGTATACTGAGTTTTTCACATTTTTTAAAACTTATTTGTTTATCATATTTCTCTTTTTTATTACATTATGTGTTTTATCTTTTACATAATACAACAAAAAGAGAAATCAAATAAATAGATAAATCTAAAAAATGTGGGGAAAACTCAGTATACTGAGTTTTTCCCATTTTTTTAAACTTATTTGTTTATCATATTTCTCTTTTTTATTACATTATGTGTTTTATCTTGTACATAATAAAACAAAAAGAGAAATCAAATAAATAGATAAATGTAAAAAATGTGGGGAAAACTTAGTATACTGAGTTTTTCACTTTTTTTTTAACTTATTTGTTTATCATATTTCTCTTTTTTATTACATTATGTGTTTTATCTTGTACATAATAAAACAAAAAGAGAAATCAAATAAATAGATACATCTAAAAAATGTGGGAAAAACTTAGTATACTGAGTTTTTCACATTTTTTTCTTATTATTTTGTCATATTTCTCTTTTTTATTATATTATGTGTGCGCACGCAATTTATTCATCAAATTCACAAAATAATAATCGCATCAAAGCGTAATAAAGTTCAATAAAGCGTAATAAAACGTGTCAAAGCGTGATTTAAAGCGTATCAAAGCGGCATCAAATCGTGAGGAACGGTAACAAAGCGTGACAAAGCGTGACAAAGCTCAGCAAAGCTAGCATAAGAAATGAAAGATAGATATTTATTAAGATGACAAAGAAATAAAAGAAATGAAGATATAAAACATGATATAACGAAAAAAAAAGAGAAATTGAAAAAATAAATGAATATAAAAAATGTGTGGAAAACAGTATACTGACAACAATTCGTATCAGAGCGTATCAAAGCATAACATTACTTCGGGGATCGGGATATTCGTGGAAAAATTGACAAAAATGACGGCGCTTTGCTCGCCACTTTAAAGCGCGGCAAGCGCCGTTGGTGTGAACCAGGCCTAAGGAAGTAGTTTGACATGTACTTCGGTATCAGGGCGGTGTAGCGGATTTTATAGACTAGGCTCAGTGCAAGTTGTTTTACGCTGTCCTCCACCCTGAGCCAGCCCACTTTGGAGAAGTGGGTAGGAGTGAGGTGTGATCTGGGGTGGAGGTCTAGAAGTAACCTGACTAGCTTGTTCTGGGATGTTTGGAGTGTAGATTTAAGGGTTTTGGAGGTGCTCGGGTACCAGGAGGTGCATGCGTAATCGAAAAAGGGTTGAACGAGAGTTCCCGCTAGAATCTTCATGGTGCTTTTGTTGACCAGAGAGGAGATTCTGTAGAGAAATCTCGTTCGTTGGTTGACCTTTTTGATTACCTTGGTTGCCATTTTATCACAGGAAAGATTAGCCTCTAGAATGGAACCTAGGTAGGTGACCTCATCTTTCCTGGTGATAACAATGTCACCCACAGGTGTCATGTGTTTGTGGTCAACATTTATCCAAACCAGCACATCTCGGGCTTACAAAATCAAAGGTTTTCCCGTACAGGACCAAGTCCAGCTGATACGTAGCGAGAGATGAGGAGACTAAATTGGAGTGAGGTGTGATCTGGGGTGGAGGTCTAGAAGTAACCTGACTAGCTTGTTCTGGGATGTTTGGAGTCTAGATTTAAGGGTTTTGGAGGTGCTCGGGTACCAGGAGGTGCAAGCGTAATCGAAAAAGGGTTGAACGAGAGTTCCCGCTAGAATCTTCATGGTGCTTTTGTTGACCGGAGAGGAGATTCTGTAGAGAAATGTCGTTCGTTGGTTGACCTTTTTGATTACCTCGGTTGCCATTTTATCACAGGAAAGATTAGCCTCTAGAATGGAACCTAGGTAGGTGACCTCATCTTTCCTGGTGATAACAATGTCACCCACAGGTGTCATGTGTTTGTGGTCAACATTTATCCACACCAGCGCCTCTCAGGCTTACAAAATCAAAGGTTTTCCCGTACAGGACCAAGTCCAGCTGATACGTAGCGAGAGATGAGGAGACTTCCTCCCCAGCCTGCAATATTCAAGTGGCTTTTGAAGAAAGGCATGTGAATGTGGAAAGTGAAAGTAGTGAGATGTAGCCCATTCCCGTCAAATGCATATTCATCACGTCTCTTTCATTTTCTTCTGGCTGTGCAATATTCTTTATTTCCGTGGCAGCTTTTCTCAGGTGACGCTGGCTCCGTGACAAATTCACCATTTTCATTTTTATTGCACTTCCTTGGATTGGAACGCTCACATTTCTGCTGCGTGAAGGGAAAAGACAAGCCTGATAGAGAGTGCGAGTCTATCTTTTTCCTTCTTTTTTTGGACTCATAGACCATGACGCTTTGCAAAACACGGACTCCAAACAATTCCCCGCTCGTTACAGCAGCCATGCTCGATGTTATTTCTCCGTGGAGTAGCAACAAATACCAAAATACAGTCATGTCTCCAAGTCACCCTGGACTCTACAGCCGGGGTTCTTAACTTTCTTCACCTCAGAGCTCAACTTTTCCACGATAGTCAAATATTTACACTGAATGAAATCTAGACTCTTGATTCAAATCATAGTCAATACGGCAGTGTTTTTCAACCACGTGCCGTGAGATACAGTCTGGTGTGCCGTGGGAGATTATCTAATTTCACCTATTTGGGGTAAAAATATTGTTTGCAAACCAGCAATTATAGTCTGCAAATGATGTGTTGTTGTTGAGTGTCGGTGCTGTCTAGAGCTCGGCAGAGTAACCGTGTAATACTCTTCCATATCAGTAGGTGGCAGCCGGTAGCTAATTGCTTTGTAGATGTCAGAAACAGCGGGAAGCAGGGTGCAGGTAAAAAGGTGTCTAATGCTTAAACCAAAAATAAACAAAAGGTGAGTGCCCCTAAGAAAAGGCATTGAAGCTTAGGGAAGGCTATGCAGACCAAAACTAAAACTGAACTGGCTACAAAGTCAACAAATACAGAATGCTGGACAACAGCAAAGACTTACTGTGGAGCAAAGACGGCGTCCACAATGTACATCCGAACATGACATGACAATCAACAATGTCCCCACAAAGAAGGATAAAAACAACTGAAATATTCTTGATTGCTAAAACAAAGTAGACGCGGGAAATATCGCTCGAAGGAAGACATGAAACTGCTACAGGAAAATACCCCAAAAAGAGAAAAAGCCACCAAAATAGGAGCGCAAGACAAGAACTAAAACCGTACGCACAGGAAAACAGCAAAAAACTCAAAATAAGTAAGGTTGTGATGTGACAGGTGGTGACAGTACACCTACTTTGAGACAAGAGCTATAGTGATGCATGCTTGGTTATGCTTTAAAGTCATACCCAACTATTGCGACAACGACTTTTTACTGTCAACCGAGTTTCGTTTTTTAATGATTTCTGTTGGTGGTGTGCCTCCGCATTTTTTCAACGCAAAAACTGTGCCTTGGCTCAAAAAAGGTTGAAAAACACTGCAATACGGGATAAGCCCTGTCGTATACAGTAAGTATTATCAAGGCTTAGGTAAGGCTAATAACAAAAATAAATACTAATCACATGTACTGCAAAGGAAGGTGATAAATATAGTTACAACTATGCAGCGCTAAAATAAATACAGTACATTCTTACTAAATTTATAATAATAAATAATAATATATGTCCAGCGCCCCCCGCTGGATGAATGATTATTACATAAACTATCAATAAAATTTAAGCGCAATGAAAACTCAGTTTCACCACTTTAGTCATAATTTTTGCGCTTGAGAAACATTTCTATCAAAATGGTGTGTCACGTGAATGGTTTTTAAAGTAATACCTTTAGGACAGGGAAAAAAAAAACAAGTAATGTAAAAAACAACAACCTGGTGTTTACTTCTTGATATCAAAATAAAACTCAAAGAAGATGAAGTTTAACAAACAAGCTCTGTTCTTTCTCCAACAACGCTTCCTAGTGGTTCAGTGCAACAGTTTGGCCAACCAAAATAAAGAGGAGTGACACCTCTCACATCGAATACACAATCTTCACAGCCTGCTTCAGTTGGATGAGTCGACAAAACATTTGAGCAGGGCCGGCCCGTGGCATAGGCCGTATAGGCAAATGCTAAGGGTGCCGTCCATCAGGGGGCGCCACGCCAGTGCCACAAATACTGGAGAAAAAAAACAAAAACAAAAACTATTATTTCTAAATACATACAATAATCCCACGTTAATTAAAATGCAAAGTAAAGCCTATTTAATAGAAATATTATTTGTTACAACATTACGCCCACCCTCCCCCGGCACGGTGTGCCCCCTCCCTTCCCGTATCATGACTCTTTTTGGACGTCACCACATAAAAAAATCAACACAAGATGTCAAAACGGCCAAAACTGTCAGGTGCCCAGGGAAGAAAAAGAGAAAAGAAGAGGAGAAACGAGAAAAAGACAGAGGTAGCAGGTAGGTAACGTTAGCCTACATGAAATTATTTGTCTGTTACAGAATGTGATAGTAACCTGGCTTTTTAGCATTAAGCTAATGTTACATGATTCGGCAATTGCTAATCAATAAATAGCTAGTTCTGTTTTAACGTCGGGTTAATATTGTGGAGGGGGCTAAATTGTTATGGAAAATAATAATGTAACGTTAGGTAATTACAGTACTTCCTGGTTTACAGTAATTTGTAAGTCATTCTAGTTCATGCAATATTAAAAAGCACAAATAGAGAACTCTGTAGGATCCCCTTTTTTTGTAATATAGTTGTTAAAGTCCTACTGGTTTGATATCTTGTTTTGTGCAGTGCCTTATTTATATTGGATTTTTAATTTATTTTATGCAACTTGTTGGCACGTTTTATTTTGTGTTTATGTATGTAAAAAATATTGTATTTCATATATTAATTTTTTATTTTTTGTATTCATTTATCTATCCATATTTTTTTTAATCTTGTTAACTATTCTGATTGTTAATTTGCTTTCTTTAAGTAAAAAAAAGGTCAAAGACAAAGCTATTCGGTTTCTTGTGAGTATATACACTTCACTGCCGATGTGGGGGGGGGGGGGGGGGGGGGGGCGCCACCTAAAATCTTGCCTAGGGCGCCAGATTGGTTAGGGCCGGGCCTGCATTTGAGCTAGTATTGATGTTATTTGAACACTGATACAGTTAAATAAATGAGGAGTGAACATCGCAGTAAAACAAAGTAAAGACTTTATAAACAAGTTGTGACAACGTTCGCGACACATCACCTGCTGCATGTTTCCTCACATCATTACCTCTCAGTCACAGCAGCTAGTTGAGAACATACAATTGTTTTCTGTATACTTTGAGTGTGGGACAATATTGTCCACACCTGTCTCCATCCAAACACAGCAGTGTCTCTTAAACGCACGGCGGGAAGCGAGGGTAAAATGACGTTAAACCAAGCGCTTGGCTCCGTTTACTTTGAGGGGCAATCTCCCGAGCAAAGTCCGTGTAGTTTGTCCGCCATGGTTATCAAGCCAAACGACGCTAGTGCATTAATAATCAACGGTTTTTTTCGCTAATTAAAAAATTACACGATATTACTAACCGTGGGGAATTTTACTGACGTTTATCATTATACGTTTTATTGTTACATCCCTCCTTCATTAACAAGTAAAGAGTCAAGGGCGGTCACGGCATGTTACTGTCACTGATGTTGGTCGATTTTTTAGGGCATTACGGCAAATGACGAGGGCGGTCGGTCACTTGGACATTTCCTGGAGGTTTTGTGAAAAGCCATTTACAACTTTTTGAGCTACGTTACTAACTAACAAAACCCCCTGGCGGAGGTAATAAACCAATTAGAAAAAACAACTGATCAACAGATTGTAATCTCATCCAGTAAAGAAGAAACCAAAAACTAAATGTATTTTGTAATGGAAGTTACTTTTTAGTCGCCCTCTATTCTGCCAGTGCACGTGTTTACGACGCGCCACTGTCAGCCTCCACGTGCACTCGGCTTCTCGCCGCCATCGCTGTTTCCCACAGGGCTTCTTCTCGCTCCCCCATCTGCTTCAATTAGGCAGAGTGCGGGGTGGAGCAACCAGGACCACGGCACATGCACAGGGACGCAGGTGCACCTACAGCGACGTAGTACAGTGTGTGTGTGTGTGAGACAAGGCAGCTGCCAGGAGTGTGTGGGGCAGCAAAGGTGACTCGGCTCAGTCAACAACAATCTGAATATGTCAGAGACTCTTGCTCATACTGGACTCCCAAGTCTTATCAGTTCTTTGGAGCTGCTCTGCTCATTGCCTTAGTAGGGAATGTGTTGCCCAGAGCGTTTGTTCGGCTGTGCCACTTCTGCCAATTAGAGTGTACCCTGGTAAGGATCCACACCTCACTTGTTACTACACCCAGCTTTTAAGCATAATTGGCTACAATGTACTGGATAGTCAGTGTCAGGTTTAAGCACCGAACTAATCTTATAAACAGAACAAGAAGCAAGGAATCAGGCAGAGACTGTCATGATCTGTGGTCTGGATCATGTTTTTTGTTATTTTCTGTTTTGGTCTCTTTTAGTTCCTGTTTGCGCTTCCTGGTTCGTTTTGTCACCATGGCGACTCATTAGTTTTCCCCTGTCTCATATGTTGGGGACACACGCCTGTTCTAATGAGGAGACTACTATTTAAGCCTGACGTTGCCAGTTAGTCGGCGTGGCGACATTGACTGTTCATTTCATGCTCTGTTACTTGTTTTCATGAGATACCATAGTTCATGCTGCTCGTTTCATGCCACAGTAAGTCTTGTTTGTCTATGTCCATAGTTCAGGCTAAGTGTTTACGTTTTAGTTTCCTTCGTTAAGTTGTGCCTTCGCCTTGTGCGCCTTTTTGTTTTGTACTTCGTTGAGTTTTTGAGTCAAGACTAAATCATGTTCTTACCTTCTACCGCTGTCCGTAAAAGTCTGTTTGCTTCCCGGGAAAACAATCCTCGCAGTAAGCCGCGTAAAACTCCACGTTATGACAGAGACAGAGTTCAATTTTGCTAATGTGGAGAACGCATGGAGCTGCACACTCAGTTACAGTCTCACCCTACGCTCTGAGGATTCAGCCCACGCGCTCCCCAATTTATTCGGTTTAGGAGTTCCCTCGTTACATCGCTGAGGCTGCTTCTAAAGGGAGGGGCTCACAAATTATGCGAGCAGCTCAGTACGCACAATACGTGATTATTCAGAGCGGAACTGTGCTGGGGGCCCTGTGATTGCGCCCTGTCTCTGCTTTGTCTGCCCGCTGTTGTTATGCCTTATCTTCATTGAGGTGCCGGTTCCTCCTTTGGCTGTTAGCAAGCTGAAAGACAGGAAACATCTGCGGCGAGGCCACTCCTTACATGCCGTGGGAGATAACAAGTTGTGTGCCCTTGCACGAAACAGAAAAAGTACAGTGTCAGAATAATTGTATATAAGTTATCACAAAACTTTGTGTTTCAATGAGTTCCCGGCGAGCAGACAAAAGCTGTCTTTGATCTTACCAATCAAAAGGCTTGTAAAACTCCACTGTGTAGGATGGGAAGCGACATGAAAGTGTCGGTTTCTTTGATGTATCGTAATCCACAGGAAGCTTTTGTCTTGACCCGAGATCTACAAAGTGGAGAGGAAACAGGACCTGACTCCCTTCCAGGCACCTTTTCTTTGAACTGTTTTGTAACCAAAGGCGACGGCTGTTTACGACCCCCCCTCCCTTTAGAAACAGCTGTTGCCATGTAATCAGGGGAAGTCCAAATAAAAGGGGAGGCGTACAATCTTTCGTCAGAGCGTGGTGGGACACAGTACAAGGGTACAGGGCTACGCGTTTCTCCTCATTGAGCCAAATTTAATTCTGTCTCTGTTTAATTCCTTGCTTCTTTGTCTGTTTAATAGATGTCATCAGTGTTTGAACCTGACATACAGCTAGAGCAACGGCCGTTAAGCATAAGAGTTGTGTGATAACTTATACATAATTATTCTAACAGTCAGTCATAATGGAGCAAAAGTCTTGGTCTTAACTAACATATTATTTGGACTATAAGGCGCTCGTCAAATCCTTTCATTTTCTCAAAAATGGACGGTGCGCCTTGTAACTTTGAACTAACAATAACTTCTTCTCACAAGAAACATTTTGCACCAAAATAATCTATGATATGAAGCTGAGCCACATTTTAGCGGAGCAAAAAGCAGCAATAAAGAAGACATTGGAGTTAATATGCAGATGATGTTTGGTGGTTTTGCTCGTGGCCATAACAGCAAAGTGTAGTGGGAGACAAATTGTGATGCTGTTCCCTCATTTTGTTGCACTTTCCTCCTCCTTTGCACCGCTAACACCATTTAGCAATCACGCAAACACAACTTGTGTGCCAAGATCGAGGAGAACTGAATTAGATCTGCAATCATTAGCTACGTGCGGAAAGACCTTCTTTTGTAGTTTGGAAGTTAACGCCATACTACAGAAGTGAACGCCATACGAGAGAAGTGAACGCCATACTAGAGAAGTGAACGCCATACTAGAGAAGTGAACGCCATACTAGAGATGCTTTTTCACTCAGCTAATGACATTCTCCCTGAAGCATTGAGGAGGTACGGAACACTAATGACTTTTTTCTTCTCTGGCCACCAGCAAGCAGGCTGACAGCTTGTTAAATATCCCAGTGAATATATTGCGCTTTGCATGCTTTCCATGATAACATGTGCAAATTCTCTGATGACACTGGAACATCTAATACCCCTTAAAGGATCACAAACAAACATTGCCATATTTTTATTTATTATTATAGTCCATATATGTGTTTATTATAGTCCATAACTTAATATATGTGTTTATTATAGTCAATATGTGTTTATTATAGTCCATAAATGTGTTTATTATAGTCCATATATGTGTTTATTATGGTTCATATATGTGTTTATTATAGTCCATATATGTGTTTATTATGGTCCATATATGTGTTTATTATGGTCCATATATGTGTTTATTATAGTCCATATATGTGTTTATTATGGTCCATATATGTGTTTATTATAGTCCATATATGTGTTTATTATAGTCCATATATGTGTTTATTATGGTTCATATATGTGTTTATTATGGTCCATATATGTGTTTATTATAGTCCATATATGTGTTTATTATGGTCCATATATGTGTTTATTATAGTCTATAAATGTGTTTATTATGGACCATATATGTGTTTATCATAGTCCATATATGTGTTTATTATGGTCCATATATGTTTATTATAGTCCATATATGTGTTTATTATAGTCCATAAATGTGTTTATTATGGTCTATATATGTGTTTATTATAGTCCATATATGTGTTTATTATAGTCCATATATGTGTTTATTATAGTCTATATACGTGTTTATTATAGTCCATTAATGTGTTTATTATGGATCATATATGTGTTTGTCATAGTCCATATATGTGTTTATTATGGTCCATATATGTTTATTATAGTCCATATATGTGTTTATTATAGTCCATAAATGTGTTTATCATAGTCCATATATGTGTTTATTATGGTCCATATATGTTTATTATAGTCCATATATGTGTTTATTATAGTCCATAAATGTGTTTATTATGGTATATATATATGTTTATTATAGTCCATATAGGTGTTTATTATGGTCCATATATGTGTTTATTAGTCCATATATGTGTTTATTATAGTCCATATATGTGTTTATCATAGTCCATATATGTGTTTATTATGGTCCATATATGTGTTTATTATAGTCCATAAATGTGTTTATTATGGTCTATATACGTGTTTATTATAGTCCATATATGTGTTTATTATAGTCCATATATGTGTTTTTTATAGTCTATATACGTGTTTATTATAGTCCATTAATGGGTTTATTATAGTCCATATATGTGTTTATTATGGTATATATATATATGTTTATTATAGTCCATATAGGTGTTTATTATGGTCCATATATGTGTTTATTAGTCCATATATGTGTTTATTATAGTCCATAAATGTGTTTATTGTAGTCCATATATGTGTTTATTATGGTCCATATATGTTTATTATAGTCCATATATGTGTTTATTATAGTCCATAAATGTGTTTATTATGGTCTATATATGTGTTTATTATAGTCCATATATGTGTTTATTATAGTCCATATATGTGTTTATTATAGTCTATATACATGTTTATTATAGTCCATTAATGGGTTTATTATAGTCCATATATGTGTTTATTATGGTATATATATATGTTTATTATAGTCCATATAGGTGTTTATTATGGTCCATATATGTGTTTATTACAGTCCATATATGTTTTTATTATAGTCCATAAATGTGTTTATTGTAGTCCATATATGTATTTATTATGGTCCATATGTGTTTATTATAGTCCATATACGTGTTTATTATAGTCTATATACATGTTTATTATAGTCCATTAATGGGTTTATTATAGTCCATATATGTGTTTATTATGGTATATATATATGTTTATTATAGTCCATATAGGTGTTTATTATGGTCCATATAGGTGTTTATTACGGTCCATATATGTTTTTATTATAGTCCATATATGTGTTTATTGTAGTCCATATATGTATTTATTATGGTCCATATGTGTTTATTATAGTCCATATATGTGTTTATTATAGTCCATATATGTGTTTATTATAGTCTATATACATGTTTATTATAGTCCATTAATGGGTTTATTATAGTCCATATATGTGTTTATTATGGTATGTATATATGTTTATTATAGTCCATATAGGTGTTTATTATGGTCCATATATGTGTTTATTACAGTCCATATATGTTTTTATTATAGTCCATAAATGTGTTTATTGTAGTCCATATATGTATTTATTATAGTCCATATATGTGTTTATTATAGTCCATGTATGTGTTTATTTTAGTCCATATATGTGTTTATTATGGTCCATATATGTGTTTATTATAGTCCATATATGTGTTTATTATGGTCCATGTATGTGTTTATTATGGTCCATATATGTGTTTATTATAGTCCATATATGTGTTTATTATGGTCCATATATGTGTTTATTATGGTCCATATACTGTATGTGTTTATTATAGTCCATATATGTGTTTATTATGGTCCATATACTGTATGTGTTTATTATAGTCCATATATGTGTTTATTATGGTCCATATACTGTATGTGTTTATTATAGTCCATATATGTGTTCATTAGAGTCCATATATGGGTATATTTTAGTCCATATATGTGTTTATTATAGTCCATATATGGGTTTATTATAGTCCATATATATGTTTATTATGGTCCATATATGTGTTTATTATAGTCCATATATATGTTTATTATGGTCCATATATGTGTTTATTATAGTCCATATATGTGTTTATTATAGTCCGTATATGTGAATATTATAGTCCATGTATGTGTGTCACAAACTTGTATAGAGTACATGTTAATTTCTATGACTCACAGAGGTCATATAATGCAAAACCCACTTTTCCCGCCTGTTGGCAATTGTTTTTGTCTACTTAGGATCTCCATAAATGCAGAGAAATTTAATTTAAACCATGGAGGTGTTGTGGAGGTATTTATAAAACAATTTTTCCTTGTTTCATACAGTAGAACCTCTATTTACAAACTTAAATGCTTCTTAAACGGTGTTCATAAATTAAAGTTTGTATATTGAAGCAATTTTCTCCTTACGAAACAATGTAAAAGTGAATAATGTGTTCCAGCCATGACTAAAATCCATGTATGCAACATTTCGACAGAATCACAGGTTATGTAGACCAAAAGGAAGTGTGTTCCAAGAATCCAGAATCCTAATATGACCCCTTTAAGGAGTGTGAACGCTTCCTTATGTGACAGCGTCACAACACCTGAATAAGCAACGCAATTGTTGTATATTTGTTGGTCGTGTGATGGCTGTTGAGCCAAGAAGACGCCAACGAGGAATCGTCAAACCAAAAGCTTTATTTGTTTCAGCGCGCCTCAGACTGGAACTGCAGCTTCCAGGAGAAAGAGTTTGGGCCTGATTACTGTTCTGATGTCCTCTCGGACCACTGTCCTTAAATACCTTTTACACAAAGACCCCCACTCTTCGTAACTCTAGCCTTGGAGCCGGCCAGTCTGGGCAAAGCCCAGATTGTTTTTTGGCCAGTCAATCTTTCCCTGACATTATTCCTCTGATCAGTTTGAGTCGGGTGACCTCCGTCCTCTATTCTCTACTCCTAACTGTGGGGGCTTCCTACCAGATGTTGCTAATGTCTTTACACTTCCTCCTAAAATCCAAACCTGCATTCCTTAAGGATTCCAATTGTTATGGGGGTAAGAGCCACCACTCCCTAGAGAGTTTGTGATGGACGTCTGCACCCGAAGCTATCTAAAGGCATATTTCCTTAGTAGAATAATGCTCTAAAGGTTTCTGTGACCAAATACAAACACATGGTAGTTCACAATCATATAAGAAAATGGTACACGGTATAATTTACCACACCAACTTAAACAACTCTGTGTTACAGCAACGCGGGCCACAGAGTTGGGATCGGTTATCTTTTTAAAGTAGCGAGTCAACAAGAGTTGTGGTTGCTCAATCCCAGGAAAATACTGTCCCTCGTGTTTTGGCAGGGAATTGCTAGTCATGCCTTGCCGAAGAGCAGAGTAGGATAACGTTTTCTGACAAGATGTGCATCCCCATCCCTGATAAGGATCAGTTCCTGTGGTGAGATAGTAAACAGTCGGGGGTTAGCAGAAAAACAACAATTTATGCCCATTATGAAGGCCATAAATTAATTTATTATGCTGTCAAGCAGTTTGTAGCCTCTTTGCTGTGTTTGCATACTAAATAAGAGCATGTTTGTCTCCACAACTAAGATCTGTCACTGTCAATGGTGGCAGGTGGAGTCATTGGCTGTGTTACCACCTCATCCTCTGGAGTCATTGGCTGTGTTACCACCTCATCCTCTGGAGTCACTGGCTGTATTACCACCTCATCCTCTGGAGTCATTGGCTGTATTACCACCTCATCCTCTGGAGTCACTGGCTGTATTACCACCTCATCCTCTGGAGTCATTGGCTGTATTACCGCCTCATCCTCAGGAGTCATTGGCTGTATTACCACCTCATCCACGTCTCAGTAATTACGGGGATAATCTTGCCCAAGGGTGGGTTAGAGCTTCAAAGATAACACATGTAGCGCTAATGGAACATGCATCGTTTGTATGGTTGAGGTTCTCTTTGAATTCTTTTTTCACTGAAGTCAAAATTTTAGTATTTTACCAACATTTTCATCCTTTTAAAAACATGTTTCAGTGCCAGCTTCTTACTGAGCAAACTCATGCTGTCCCTGCAGTTGTGCTAATAGATTTAGCTCATCTTCCCATAGCTGACGCCATGTCCTTCTTCGGCTCCCACAAACAGCGCCTCTGCTGGTTACAGGCAAGGAGTGCAGTAAAATTTCCCCTTCATTGATTATTCATCTATTCTTTGAATTTGTGTTGTTCGATTAATTTGAATGTCTGTTTTTTCTTGCCCGGAAAAGGGTGGAGTGCGATATCCGGGTTGGGGAGGAGACCCTGCCCCAAGTGGAGGAGTTCAAGTACCTCAGAGTCTTGTTCACGAGTGAGGGAAGAGTGGATCGTGAGATCGACAGGCGGATCGGTGCGGCGTCTTCAGTAATGCGGACGCTGTATCGATCCGTTGTGGTGAAGAAGGAGCTGAGCCGGAAGGCAAAGCTCTCAATTTACCGGTCGATCTACGTTCCTATCCTCACCTATGGTCATGAGCTTTGGGTTATGACTGAAAGGACAAGATCACGGGTACAAGCGGCCGAAATGAGTTTCCTCCGCCGGGTGGCGGTGCTCTCCCTTAGAGATAGGGTGAGAAGCTCTGTCATCCGGGAGGAGCTCAAAGTAAAGCCGCTGCTCCTCCACATGGAGAGGAGCCAGATGAGGTGGTTCGGGCATCTGGTCAGGATGCCACCTGAACGCCTCCCTAGGGAGGTGTTTAGGGCACGTCCGACTGGTAGGAGGCCACGGGGAAGACCCAGGACACGTTGGGAAGACTATGTCTCCCGGCTGGCCTGGGAACGCCTCGGGATCCCCCGGGAAGAGCTAGAACAGTGGTTCTTAACCTTGTTGGAGGTACCGAACCCCACCAGTTTCATATGCGCATTCACCGAACCCTTCTCTAGTGAAAAATAAATGTATTATTATTTTTAAATTCAAGACAGTTATATGTTTTTGGTAACACTTCAGTATGGGGAACATAATCTAAGTAACAAAGACTTAATTTAGAGTTATTTGGTCAGGGTTAGGGTTAGGGCCAGGGTTAGAGGGTTAGGGTTATAATAAGGTCACGCCGAATAAGGCATTAATGAGTACTTAATAATGACTAGTTAAGAGCCAATATGTTACTAATTTGCATAATAATAAGCAACTAATTAATGGTGAATATGTTCCCCATACTAAAGTGTTACCATGTTTTTTTACTGGTGCACAAAATGAACCGTGTATGAAAAATGAACCGTGCATGAACATCACCTTGTTCAAAGAACAAAACCAACACAGTGCATAAACTCACAACAAATTACACACCTGCAAATCAGTGTGGCTTCTGCTGTTGCCGTATCCGTAATACGCCGATAGGGAAACGTTTTTATTTACACGATGAGTCGGGTGTGTCTTGACCTCCGCCGAACCCCTGAGCCCGACTCACCGAACCCCTAGGGGTTCGATCGAGCCCCCGCGACCCAACCTCGGATAAGCGGAAGGAGATGGATGGATGGATGTTTTTTTAAGCAACTCCCCTCACTAAAATACTTTCGGGGTTCCCAAAGGAAAGACCGATTCCTTGCCCGAAAAAGTAGAAAATGGGCTTTTCAGACCGAGAGCCCCACGGCACGAGTGCATCATTGCCACATTTTCTAGTCTTTATAATAGTTTAATAGTGTCATTCACACCTTTTGCAGGGCTATTTGAAAGCCATTTCCCCCTTCTTGGCAAAAGGTGGGCATGTAGGTCATGTCAGAATCTCTCAGCCGTGCCCTGAAGTGTCTCCGCTCCTGGCTGTAACCCCCCCCCCCCCCCCCCCCTACCATGCTGCCGTCAGTGTAACGACAGTGTTGACTTTGCCGCAGGCTTTGCTTCCCTGCACTTATTTCCCTCATTTTCTGCTTTCTGTCTGTTAGTTTGCGTTGCCCGTCATCCTCCGCTATCAAGCCCACATTTAGATGATACTCTCAACACTGTAAATCTTTCCTCCTCCGGTGGTGACTGCACCCTGAGATCAATATTTCAAACGCACACATGCAGGATCACTTATGTGGCGTTACGTGGAGATCAATACAACACGCCGTTTAATAAAAGTATCGGATTATTTTCTAGGGGTCCGTCAAATAACATGCACTGTTGTAAATGTTGCAACTTTGTTCATTACTGCAACATGTTCTGAACATGAGTGCTGCCAAGTTGGCTGCAACATGTTGACTTTACACAACATCGGGATCGTTGTGCAACAGCAGAGAAGTTGTCACGTTGTGTAAATGGTAAATACAAAGAGAATACAATGATTTGAAAAACCCTTTTCAACTTATTGTTGGAGTATTTGTTTCTAAATGATCACGAAAACTTGGTATTACATTGTGTTCCTGACAAGAAGACAAAAGGCTGTCTTTTGAAACCTACCAAGGGTAAGGCTCGTAAAACTCCACTGTGTAGGGGGGTGGGAAGCAAGATGGTGTTCCTGTTTTCTCTCATGTATGGTAATCAACAGAAGGATGTTGTTCTGGCCCAAGCACTTCAAAGCGGAGAGATCCAAGGATCTGCCCAATTTCCAGACAAACTCTTCTTTTGAACTATTCGGTAAAACAAAGGCAACGCTGTTTACGACCCACTTCCCTCTGGAAGTGGAAGCGGTGGTCAAGTGGGAGGAGAAAGTCAAATAAGGAAGGAGGAGTGCAATCTTGTGGCAGAGCGTGCTGGAGATTGTAGAAGGATACAATGTCCGGGCGACTCTCCTCAATATATTGAGTCCAAATTGAATTCTGTCTCTGTTTAATTCTTTGCCTCTTGTCTTGTTTAATAGATGTCATCAGTGTTTGAACCTGACACTTATATTCAATTGAATCATCATCCGCGGTCACTCGAACGAGTATGACGATCCTCCTGGTAGGGGTGTATCCCTTTATGGAGGATGCCTGTGCGTGACTTTGTTTTACGTGGGGAAACTGGTGCACAGACAGTCACCACACGATCCTTGACAGAATCGGGGTCAGGGTCCAGTGGGATGGAGTCCAAGACGACTGGGGAACCCTTTTCTGCTGCAGCCTTCTTCCGCCATCGCAGCCGTTGTGGTAGTTCTTAAATCTACCGTCTTCCCTTGAGGAACAGGCTGTTCTGAAGAACTCCCCCGAGGACTCCTCAAAGATGGACGCTTTTGACCCTCGTTTTTTTCAAAAAGCACCTGGGTCGAACATTTGAGATCGGCCTCAGTCCATAAAAGACATTCCAACATCTCACCCAAGTTAATTGGGCATACATGCACGCACACGCCCCTCCCCAAATCAACGCCTTCACCACCGCTTAATTCCTCCGGGGTTGTGGGGGCTGAGTAGCGCTTTAATAGCGGCAGCCGGCCTCCAGGGTCCCAACTCTCCCCTCCTCTGTTGCGAGTTGTTGTGATTACATGTACCATGTTTATGTGTGCCATGCTATGTGAGGTTTTTTCCTCGGACTCAGTCTGGACCACTCCTGAGTGTCCAGCCTCAGACTGATATTTTTTTTTACTCTTCCCCCTTTCCCTATGTCACCTTTTTCCCACCTTTTTAAGGAGCGCTGTAAGTGGCTGATCCGTTGGCGGTCCCGTCTTGTCCCCCTGTAACGTATGTCTGCTCTTAGCTCGATTGTGCCGAAAATATAATTTCAGTTCTTATGTGTCTTGTACATGTTAAGAATGGACAAAAGAAAGCTTCTGTCTGTCTGTCTGTCTGTCTTCCGCCTGCTCCGCCGTTGAGGTCTTCACCGTATCCCTGGCTAGGGGGGCAGTCAGGTACTAGGCCTTTGCCAAAGGGCCACCTGGGGTAACAGTAGTAAAGGGGTTAACCTCCTAGTGCCCCAAGACCCCATAGAGGAGCCTCCACTGCCGCATGCACTTTAACGTCATGCCCAGGACACTCAATTGAATAGACTGCAAAGACAAGATATTTCATGTTCACACTGAGAAACTTTGTTACTTTTTGCAAATAATCA
Organism: Entelurus aequoreus; assembly: GCF_033978785.1. Taxonomy (NCBI): domain Eukaryota; kingdom Metazoa; phylum Chordata; class Actinopteri; order Syngnathiformes; family Syngnathidae; genus Entelurus; species Entelurus aequoreus. Next base: position 8,298,089 of record NC_084733.1, on the reverse strand, counting down.
TGAACTTTGAATTTAATGGCAGCAACACATTGCAAAAAAGGCATTTTTTACCACTGTGTTACATGACCTTTCCTTTTAACAACACTCCGTAAAGGTTTGGGAACTGAGGAGACACATTTTTGAAGTGGAATTCTTTCCCATTTTTACAATTACTGTAAGGTTGACAGTACTACTGTGGGGGTGGGGGGGTGTGGCCTGCGGACCTACAGCGAAGCGGGGTGTGCCAGGACCGGCTTCGGGATTAGCGACAGGGGTGTAGATGGCCCACCTGGGTCTGATTATCTAATCACCTGTCGCTCTGTTAAAAGGCAGAACTATGAACGAAGCTGTCATGTCCGTGATTGGTGGTCTGAAGAACCCGGAAGAGCAAGTCTTCCACAACTACATAAGATATGTTTTAATTGCTGATGCGGGTTTATTGATTTTTAACTGCGCCAGAAAATAACCCGTTTTGTACACTGTTGATGTGCTTCAATGCGCAGTAAATGTTTCTGTATAGTATTTCCCCAGCCATGGTCAAGTGGTGACATCAATGATGCTATTTTGCGAGGTCATCATTGAAGTGGGACATCACTGAAGGCCTAGGTGGGAAACACACTGCTTAATTCAAGTGTCCTAATTCTGGGTAGCCCAAATACGTTGTTACCTCTCATAGAGGTGCTGTGTAAGAACCTTTCTTTCTCACTTCTTTGTGATCAGATTGAGGCGTAGCAGCGATGAGCTTGTGGCCCACTAGTGCTTTACGTGGTCTTCTTTGCGTGAAATTGAGAGGGGTCTCGTCCCCCTGGAGCTGCCGTGCCCCTTCCTCAATTGAAAACAGGAAAGAAAAGATTGCACTTGGGTGGTTTTCCAGACCTCATTACCCAAATGGTTCCCCCGATTGGTAAAGGTTAGGCATGGAGGTTCCAGCCAGGACTCTCCAAGGCGGAGGAGGTACCACAAGCAATTATGATGGCTGCCGTCAATGAGAGGCTGGAGAAAAGCCGAGCAATAAGTGTGGAGCACCTTTTTTTTTTGTCTCTGCAACCTGCTTTGCTCGCACACCCGGTGCTCCTTTTCTGTCTTTTCTCTTCATTTTCTATCTTCTGAATATTGCAGACGCTGTGAAAAGTCAAGCAATTCCAAGCAGTTCTGTCCGTTTGGCAAGTTTGAATGAAAAAAAAACCCCCTTAAATTTCCTATTTAGTTTCCACACCAACAATTTGCAGACATGTTAATTATAGCTCAGTGGAGGATTCAGGAAGTTGAGTGGATTATAATACCATCAAAGTCAAGTTTTTTCCCCGCTAAAGCTTGAATTAAAACCTTTGTTTATCTAAAGTGCAACCAGCCTGTTCACCTGTGGGATGTTCCAAATAAGACTTTGATGAGCATTCCTCAACTTTCTCACTCTTTTTTGCCACTTGTGCCAGCTTTGTTGGAACATGTTGCAGGCATCAAATTCCAAATGAGCTAATAGTTGCAAAAAAATAACAAAGTTTTCCAGTTCCAACAACAAACAGCTTGTCGTTGCAGTCTATTCAATTGAATATAAGTTGAAAAGGATTTGCAAATAATTGTTGTGGAGGGGGGCGTGGCCTGTGTGCCTGCCACGGAACGGGGTGTGCAAAGACTGGCCTCGAAGACAGCGATGAGTGGATGGCTCAGTTGGGCCTTGTTATCTAATCACCTGTCGCCTTTATTAGCAGCAGCCGGAACGAGACACGGAGTTGGAGTTGGAGCGGGAGCCAGAAAGAGAGAGACACAAACTCAGAAAATACATTTTGCTGGAAAGCAAAAGCCTTGCACTTTTTATGAAAATAAAACAGTGTTGTACCCGGAAATCCGGGCTCTCGTGGTGGTCCGAGGAACCCCCTGGAGGGCAACCTCTACAGTTGTATTCTCTTTTTATTTACACATTTTTGTGGTATCATCCAAGTATCAAAGAAGAGAAGAATAAGTGATTATTACATGTTAACAGAAGTGTAGATATAACATGTTAAAACAGAAAATAAGCAGATATTAACAGTAAATGAACAAGTAGATTAATAATCAATTTTCACAGTTTGTCCCTATTAACAACACTAGTTCAAAGTGGACAAACAGTCACTAAAATTGGGACTCTTGTCGAGACTGGAAGCCATTATTCATATTTACATTGTACTTTACTGTACAAATTTTTCGATTTGCGAACCCTGTTCCAGAAGCAAATAAGTTTGTAGAGCCTCCGTACTTCAAATGTGTCCATCTTGTCGAGCTAATAGAAGGTTTCTTTGAGTCTCAGCTGTTCAGGCCTATGTATTTTCACCCCAGACGCTGTTGTTTTGATTGATTGATTTGATTGATTTGATTTAGATTTATTAGTCCCAGTTGGGGAAATTCATTTTCACTGCCGTGCAACATACAAAAATAACAAAAAGACATCATACTTGACCAACACGTTTACAGGCTTGTCAGACAGGTCGGCTGGGCCTGCTGTTTAGGGCGGCTATAGCTGCAGGGATAAGGCTTTTCCCGAGGCGGGCCCCCCGGAATTTGATAGTTCTGTACCTGCGCCTTGATGGTAGTGGGATGATGTATTGGTGTAGTGGGTGAGTCATATCCTGGACTATTGTGTTTGCCAGTGGAATGATGGACCTGTGGTTTCGATCTGAAATGTCGGGTGTGGGTAGGCCGATGATT